>NC_092513.1:67777573-68078040 GCF_047511675.1 Marmota flaviventris
AGTGCAAGGCTGTCGGAGCTTCCTTCACTGCCCACCCCTCACTACAGGCCCTCCCACCACTGAGCTTCACGCAGCCCAGAGGGCAGAAGGGAGAGCAAGCAGGCTCTGAGCACAGCCCTGCTGGACGATGCTCCCCAAATGCTTCCCTCCATCCTGTCCCTGCTGCTGTGAGCTACGAACAACTCAGGTGCAAATGCTTACAAAAACAGACTGTCAGACAAAGAGGTGGTGGCGGCTGCAACTGCAAGGGCCAGGGAGACGCTCGGGCTGCGGCACAGGCCACAGCGCTCCCTACAGGCTGGAGACAGCAGCTCAGGTCCACAGCCCAGCAGCGAGGCGCGCCCCATACCTGACACTCTGTAGATGCCCTCGCACTTCATGCCGTGCTTCTCCACATGGTCCACACACTCGCGGAACACAGCCGGCAGGCGGACGCCGTCGCACATCATGGTCCTCTCCACCGCAGCAGCCAGAGGGATCCCAAAGACAGGCCTGAGGCTGGGTGCATCCACCTGAGGCACCTCCGGCTCCTGGATGGGCTTCTTCTTTTTCTTCTTTTCCTTCCACTGTTTGACAACGTCAGCTGCCGTCAAGTCCTTTGACTTCTTCTCCTTATGCTTTTCTTCTTTGTGCTTTTCTTCTTTATGCTTTTCTTCTTTGGGTTTCTCTTTTATTTTAAAATCCTTCTCCTTCTTTTTAGAAAAGCTGGGCTTCTTGAAAACATGAATTCCCTTGGACCTCTTCATTTTGGAAGGGCTTTCAGCTTCATCTCCAGAACTATCTTCCTGAAAGGCAGCATAGCCTTCAGCTGCCAAAGAAACGCAGGGAGTGTGAGTTACGCGTGTGCTCAGTGTCAAAGTGGCCATCTGCTTTCTGAAAAGAGCACAGCTGCAGAGGTGCCCAGGCGCCAGCTCTCTGGCTTTCCTCCTCAGCCCTGCAAATGCAGGCTTTGTGCTCAGCTAGCTGCAAGGAATGGCAGTGCCCCTGCCAGCCACATGAGGGCAACAGGCAGAGCACAGGCCTTGGCCCTACAGTGCAGGCGTGTGAGTGGGGTGCTGGAGGTCCACACTGAGGACAAACACAATGGGCCCTGCAGCAGAGTGTCCTCTCTCCCGGTGACCCTGCTCTCCACCCAGGCTCCTCAGCTGGGCTTTCAATGCAGTCTCAAGGCACCACAGAAACCGCTCTGATGGTTCCTGACAGGCTTGGCTCTCCTGTCACCAGCTACTGGGCTCTTTCTGCTGACTGGGGCAGAGACCACAGCCACCTCTTGGGAAGACTGCTCCAAGAGGTTCTCCCCCTCTTGGATGGTGGCCAATGTGTCACCCCTTTGCTGGCAGAGTAGCTTTGCTCTCTCACACTGACCTAGAGCCCCATGGCCTTAACACCAGGTCACAATTAGCTTTTGTGTTTTGACTGTTTTTGAGACAGGGCCTGCTCTGCTGCCAGGCTAGCCCCAAACTCCTCGGCTTAGTGACATTGCACCTCCTCCTCACAGCCCGTGGCTTCTGTTTTAATGTCTCTAACTCTCCCATTCCTTTTCTTAGCTAGCTATAAGCTACTTTATAATAAAATCAAAGGTATTTCATAAGCTACCATCTAACTAAAATACCATGAATCCTACACTAACCAGGTGGCAAAAATCTTAAGGACAAAATACCATGACGTAAAGCAAGAAGAATTGTCATGCACTGCTGTCAGGAATGTGAACTGGTTTGACCACCTGGAAAGCTGTTCTTTGGGATCTCCTGGAGCTGCAAGACTCAAGGCCTAGAGTGTGCATTTCCATGCCCAGGCACACACAGCAAAAATGCATAAACCCGCTCACCAAAAGACAGGCATGAGGGGCTGGGGCTGGGGCTCAGTGGCAGAGCGCTTACCTAGCATGCATGAGACACTGGGTTCCATCCTCAGCACCACATACAAATAAACAAATAAAATAAAGGCATTCCATCCATCTACAACATCAATAAATAAATAATAAGGGGAAAAAAGGTAGGACTGCAGGAAAGTGCTCCTCACAACAGTTGAAAAATGAAAGTAGCTAATGATAATGCAGCAAAGCGGGTACATCGATCCTAGTGTGTGAACACAGTGAAACACTGTCCGGCCACAGAGGTGCACAGTCACTGCTGGGAGCAAGGAACAGGAATGGGCGGAAGAGACAGCCGAAGAGGGGGCAGGCCCCCACCGAGCCAGGTGTGACATCAGCCGGTTGTCTCTTGAGGCCCTGGGGCTAGGAGCTGACCTGCTCCTCAGTCTGCAGCGCTGAGACGCGCACTAGGCCTGCTCCACAGGGCAACCAACACCATGAGATCCAAAATAAATACTGAACTTAAACCAACTCACCTCACCTGCCTTTAAAACACCCAAGAGGGCTGCATCCTCCCAGTGAATGGGAGCCTCAGAAGGTTGTGGCACTGGCCTATGACAAGGAGTAACTACCTTTTTCAGTTCCAACCAAAGTGTACCCCAAATGCCCACAAAACCTACTGAGAATGCAAGGCTCTCTCAGCCAAAATTCCAGTGTCTGTTTTTTTAAAATATTTTTTTAGTTATACAGACACAATATCTTTGTTTATTTATTTTTATGCGGTGCTGAGGATTGAACTCAGTGCCTCACATGTGTGAGACAAGCACTCTGCCACTGAGCCACAACCCAGCCCTCTTTTTATATATTTTAAAAGATGTCCACTAGAAAACTTTTACCGTATTTGGAAATTTGGTAATTTGTGTGTCAAATTAAGACCCCAAAATACAACTTCAATAGGTGAAAACCGAGACCCTAAAAGCAAGAACGTGGGCCACGCCAGCCTGACTGTGGGCAGAGGGCACTCACTCCTCTTCTCCTTCTTCTTGAACTTTCCTTTCTTCTTGCCATGGTCCTTCTCATCCTCCGACGCCGCATCGGCGGGCTCGTGCAGGGCGTCATGGGGGGGCGAGGGCTCGCCCGTGCGGTACAGTCCAGGGAACTTTGTGGGGCTGATCTCCTCGGAGCTGGGCGTCCGGGTCAGCCCGCTGCCGTGCTCGGCCCTGCGGTGCTCGCTGGGGCTGCTGGTGGGGGGCAGGAAGCACTCGGTCATGCTGAGACCAGACAGGGAGGTGGCTTCTCCTCACCTGCCCATCACACCTGTGCAGAGAACAGAGGCATCAGTCTGACCATCCAACAGCCAAGGAGTGCAAGCAGTTCCCCCACAACTCCCCTTTAAAAACGCCTTCATTTTATTATCTCAAGTTCCCTTCTCACAGCTGAGCACGCTAGGACCTTCAAGTATCAGTAAAGTAAACCAACTGGAAATCAGAGTTGGGGTTCTCCAGGCAGAATCCACAGTTCCTTGAGGAAGAACTAGCTAATGTAAAGGGCCTCATTTTGACTGCTACGCACCATAAAACCTCACTGAATAATAAATTAGACTACTTACGTAACTACATATGAACAGCTCACATCATTAAAATTTACAATGCTTCAATGACAGACTGAAGGAGTCACACAATCACAGGTCACTGACTGTGACTGCCCACTGCATGCGATTAGACAAGCCTGTGTTTCTAAGAGCCGTTGTATTTTGTGCGGCAGTTACACTTAAGCAAAGGAGCCCTTACTGATCGACCCTAAAACACACACAAGTTTCACTACAGCAGATACCACCAAAGGACAAACAAGAAGAGTTCAAAATTTGGTTGCTTTGTTTTCTTCTTTAGACACAGAGTAGTCAAAGTGCCAAGTTTAAAAGCTACTTAGATTAATTAGTTCTTCCTCCTTTTTGACATTATTATGATACTAAGCTGAGGTTATTTTGCAGTTTTAAAACTCCATAAGCCGTAAGTGAAATATCTGGTAAATCTGACCCTGTAGTCAAAAAGACCTTAAGGTTAAAAGGCAAGCAAATATCAAAAACGTCTGTCAACTGAGATAGGAAATTTCTTTAAAAAGCAAAGAGTTCTTACAAATGAATGAAAATAGAAATAAACCAAGAGAACTAGACAATGTGAATAGGCAATTCATCAAAAACTTATTCACAGTTCACAAATATACAATGAAAACAATGTTAAACTTCAATGATAATTTTAAGAATGAGAGCTACTTTTCTATTATTAGACTGGCAATGTTTGTGGCAGGGTCTCACTAAGTTGCCCAGGCTAGTCTCCAACTTGCAACCCTGCTGCGACCAGCCTCCTGAGTCGAGCAGGGGCAAGCACCACAGTGCCTGGCTCAATCCTTGTGTTCTCCTTGATGGGCCCTGTCTTTTGGCTATCACTTTTTTGGCAGGGGGTACCGGGGTTGGAACTCAGGGGAACTCGGCCATTGAGCCACATCCCCAGCCCTATTTTTTTGTATTTTATGTTCAGATAGGTTCTCACTGAGTTGCTTAGCACCTTTTTACTGAGGTTGGCTTTAACCTTGTGATCCTCCTGTCTTAGGCTTGAGCTCCTGGGATTACAGGCGTGTACCATGCACTCAGCTGGTTATCACTTTTGAAAGTGCACCCTATCTTTCCACTAATCCAAGGTACCTTAAGTTTAGGCAAACACAGGACTCAGGAATTCAGAGGGAGGTACAGTTCAATCAGACAAGTGATTACATCTCACGGATAAGGAAATAGTCCCAGCATCCATGGAGGCTGACACACAGCTTGTGGGAAAGAGCACAGCTTCCTGTCAGACACACAGCCCTGCTGCACCCGGCCATGCTCTCAACTGTGCTGCACGGCTAAGTCACTCCGTGCTCCACGTCAGGCCTGCGACAGGCAGGAACCTTCTGGATGGTGGAGAACACTCGTGGCTTCGACAATGGCTACATAATTTGTACATTTACTAAAATCCACGCAACTCTTCACTTCAAGTAGATGGATTTCTTGGGATATAAACTGTTACCCAACAAAGCTGCTTAAAAATAAAAGATCAAGCACCAGCAACCCTGGCCCCAGGAGCCCTTCCTGTGATTCGACCCACTCAGCACAGGTTGTAGGGGCTGCCCCTTGTGGGGCCAGGACCCTCTCAGCAGACCTACACCACGGCACTGACTGCACCCCATCTTCATCTGAACACACGCCCACTGGGCCCATCTGAGTCCCACACTTAACCCAACCCATGGCAATGCTTGAGGGCTTGTTTAATAAACTAACAGAACCTCCTCTGTTCTCAGCAAATGTACTGCCAAGACAAAGATCAGAAAGAATGAGTCTCACGGTTGGCCTTAAATTTCAATTCAGGATACAGATCCAAATTTTATAGGAGTTCCTAAAGTTTCCAGAACTTTCCTAAATTAACCTTAGTACAGCTTGTAAGAAAATTGGTACTTTTCCCCCTTTCCACAGAAATCAAGGCTCAGAAAGCTTAAGTAGCGTATCTAAAAAAAATCACAGAGCAAGAGGTAAGGATGGGAGCCACTTGACTCAAAAAATCTCTTCCCGGGACTGGGGATGTGGCTCAAGTGGTAGCGCGCTCACCTGGCATGCGTGCGGCCCGGGTTCGATCCTCAGCACCACATACAAAGAAAGATGTTGTGTCCGCCAAAAACTAAAAAATAAATATTAAAAAATTCTCTCTCTCTCTCTCTTTCTTAAAAAAAAAAAAAAAAAAAAAAAAACCTCTTCCCACCACACTGCCCTCAGGAGGACACTGCAGGGAAGAGTATGGGGCAGGGTGTTAGATATTGTGGGTAGCCCTGTGGGCGTGGGCCCTGGGCAAAAAGGAAGGAGACCGGCTTAACAGCAGCAGCACTGCCAATGCACCCTGGGAAGGGCGTCGGGAGACAAGGAGGGCTGGGCAGGACAAGGAGCTATGGTGGGGGTTGTCACCACCTGCAGAGTTGGCCAGTGATGAGGCCACTGTGAGGAGGAGGGCAGGGTGCTGGCAGCAGCACCAGACAGCTGCTGCTCACTCCTGCTCCTGGGGCACTGGCAAGTCCTCCTGGTGCACTACCCTCCTTATGCATCTCCCTTACTAGATGGACAAAGAACATTTTGATCATAAAGCATTTAACAGACTATGTTGTAAGATCTACTCAGAATCAGTAGTTGCTGATTTGTGCTATGGACTGTGTCTCCCCCAACCCCAAGTTAAAACGTAATCCCAAGGGTGATGTATTAGAGGCAGGGCCTCTTGGAGGTGACTAGTCACGAGGGTGGGGCCCTCATGAACACATTAGTGTCCTGGCCAGGGGCTGAAGAGACCAGGGCTTGCTGCTTCCACCCCAGGGTACGCAGGTGGAGCAGAGAGCTGGCCTTCCCAGCCTCTAGAGCAATGCAATGCCGCCCTCAGTGCTGTTCCAGAAATCTGAAGGGACTGAGAGGACCTAATCACCACAGAGCTGGGGCAGCTGCAGCAGCCCTGAGGGCCAGGGCCAGCAGGCAGGTGATCAAGCAGGAAGGAAAAAGCAGCGTGTTCAAATGAGGACAAGGGTGCAGAGTAACCTGGGGGGTAGGGACACCACAAGCCTGAACGCCATGGAAGCAAAAGACTCCAAATGGCCAATGGAAAATTCAAGTATAAACATCCAGAGGTAAGGAAATACCAAAACCCAGAAATTCCTATTTTTGTGGTAAGAGATAATTTGGTATACATTTTTAAAAATTTAAATAAACCATAGTTATCCCTACTCCTCCTGATAAATATAACTAAAAACCCTAGGTATCCGATTTTTTAAAAGAAGATGCCAGGTGTGGTGGCAGACACCTGTAACACCACAGCCCGTGTAACACACAGCTAGCTACTCAGGAGGCTGAGCAGGATGTTGGAAGTTCAAGGCCAGCCTGGGCAACCCTGTCTCAAAAAACTTTAAAAAGAAATTTGAAAGGAGGCTGAGGACGCAGCTCAATGTACAGTGCTTGCCTAGCATGTGTGAAGGCCTGGGTTCAATCACAGCGCCAGGAAAAACCGCTGGGAACTCAGCATCTCCCGAGGCACCTCTCCTGCCTCTCAGGGTCTTGCGTGCATTTAGCAGTGCTGGGGATGGACCTCTGGGCTCCTATGGGCCAGGCAAGTGCTCTGTCACGGAGCTCTGTCCCTGGGCCCTGAGGTCCTCTGGCCTCACATCACAGAGGTGAAGCAATGATGCTGGAAACGCTAAAGCTACAAGGACTCTGTGTGGTGCCAAAGCCCACATGACACACAGACGCATCCTGGAAACAAAATGGGGAACCCAAGAAACACTCCAGGTGTAGAGCTAACTGGTTTTCAATAAGACTCCTCCATGCTGGATGGGGAGGGGAAGCCCTCTGGATGGTGCTGGACACACACAGACAATAATGTGACTCAATTCCTTGCATCAAGTCACACACAATACAATTCATGACAAATCACAGACCTAAAATGTAAAGACTAACAACTATAAAACTTCTAAAACACATTTTTGAGGTAAAAATTTCCTGGAGAGTACCAGAACACCATAATGATATTATCAAGAACACCATAATGATATTATCAATAAAAACTGGACTTCTCGTCAAGACGCTACTATGAAAATGAATGGCCAGGCCAAGACGTGCGTCTAGACACAAGTACAGTCAGCCCTCCAAGTCCAGGGGCTCTGCTTCCCTGGAGCCAACCACACATTAAAAACCCGTGGAAGGAAACCCATGTGTACCGGGCATGTGCAGACCCTCCCTGCCATCAGGCCCCAGGCCACACAGGCATTCACATGGTGTCTGCACATATCAGGTGCTCTGAGCAGTCTGGAGAGGATTTACATTACATGGAAGGATGTATATAAGTTGTATGCAATAATATGCCATTTCTTTTATAAGGGACTGGAGTATCCATGGGTTTTTGGTACCCACAGGGATCTTGGACACAACATCCAAGGGAAGCAATCCCCTGTGGATAATGAGGAACAGCTCTGTATATGTGTGTGTATCAAAGGATATTATTTAAAATTACAGTAAGATGTCCTTCAACTCAAAAAAGAAAGAGACATTCTGTGTTAGCTTTCCATCACTATAACAAACATCGAGAAGAATCAACCTTAGCGGGGCTGGAGTTGTAGCTCAGTGGCAGAGCGCTTGCCTTGCATATGTGAGGCACTGGGTTCGATCCTCCGCATCACATAAACATAAATAAACAAAATAAAGGTATTGTGTCCACCTACAGCTAAGAAAAAAATATATGTATATAAGAAGAATCAACCTTAGAGAAAAGGCTTATTTGGGCTGGTGGTTTTGGAGGACTTGGTCATGATCCAGGGCCCTGCTCCTCTGAGCGCCACGAGGCGGTACATCACTGCAGGGAATGTGTGGAGCATGCCATTCACCTCGTGGCTGGGATGGAGAGAGAGGAGGGGGACTGGTGTCACTGTTCCCTCTGAGGAGCCACCTCCAGTGATCCAAGAAAAGGCCACCTCCCACGGGGCACCACACCGGGTTTTAAACCCCTCACAGATGAGTCTCTGGGAACATTCCAGTTCAAACTACAGAACAACCTAACACACAAACTGCAGAAGTGTGCAGTTTAAAATGGAAATATACCAATGGCCAGTAAGTACACGATGAAAGCCCCGCATCACTAACTATCCAAGACATGAAACCGAAATCACACTGAGCTACCAATAGCAATGGGAAAAGGACAGTCCTGACCCTGGCAAGGACCTGGGGCGACCAGTCTGAAGGGGCACATCGAAGGGGCACACAGTTTGAGCACTCTGGAAAACTGCTCGAGTGTCCTGGTAAACACACCTTGGCAAGACCCAGCAACTCCACTCCTGAACATCTGCCCAAGAGAAACGGAAACAAAAAGAATTCCGATCAGATCAACTCTGCCCACAGTGTGGACGCTGGGCTAACACCAAACCACTAAAAACTAGAAACACCCCAAACCTCCTGAGCACCAACAGGACAGGAGGAGGAAGCTCCACACCTGACCTGGGATGGGTCCCAGTCAGAACGCAGATGCTCCAAAAGCAGGCTGTGTGTGCACAAGAACGCAAATTTCATGTTTAGACTTGGTCACGGCCCAAGACATCACACTGCCTTTGTGCACGTATTCCAAAGCTGCACAGAAGTTCAAGACACTTCTGGCCCCAGCACTCCAACTAAGCAAACTCAGCCTCTACTCACAAAGTTCTAGAACATGGCTTCATCTAGGTGTCAAAGGAGCTGAGAACTGGGGGGAGGGGAGAAGAGGCAGGGACCAAGAAACAAGTAGCAAGAGAAAACCCTCAGGATCCGCCCATGGCTGCATTCCCCTCCTGGACAGGCACGCCAAGTGCGGCCGGCACAGTGGGTAAAATTTCACACGGTGTTTCACCAAATACAAACTGTATCTCAATAAAAATTCTTGAGTAGGAAACTAAAAAGGCCATGGATGCTTTATGAGCCATTAAAAGATGACCTTGCTCTTCAAACGTTGCTGCTCCACTTGTGTGTCAGTATGCCACCCCCCACACACGTACACACTCAAAACACTACCACAGGAATATTATCTCCAAATCACACCAACACAAAAGCATGTGGCTGACACCTGGGGAAAAAAAACAACTTCCCTCCAGAGAGAACAGAAGGTTAAGAAAGTCACTTCTACATAACTAACAGAGAGTATAAGTTAGAAGTGGAAAGCATAAAGCCACAAATCTGGAATTACTCGTTAGAACCAAAACATTTCTACCTCTGAAACTGAATGATATTTCAAGTTCAAAGAACAGGTATAAAATTGAGATGAAGCAAAAAAAAAAAAGAAAACTCAAACTGAACTAAACAACTATTTCAATTTCTCCAAAAGAAGAGGATATACATGGTTCTTAAAATAGTTTTTCTGCTCAAGCACCAGTATTAATTAGCACATATAAAAAGAATCACTCACCTGTGCAAAGGGACAAAGCAGCATAGAGAAGAAAGTAATCAAGATGGCTAAGTTAAAACCTCCTGGAATGACTTGAGAATAAATCTCCTGGTGTACTGAACTTAATATCATCTAAACATTAAAAACAGAAGCCAGAAAGCCAAGAGCCTGCTGGACTAGCTCGCAAGTTCAGATCCAATATTTTGCAAGTGCTCTTTATTAAAAAATAACAGGCTTAAATTTACCAGCAGTTTTTTCTTATCTCATGATTCTTAAAAACAAGCAGCAAGTCTCATCTCCAACTTGCGGCCAACAAGGGGATGTTGGCCTATCACGGCCTGAACAATGAGCGCGGCACAGTGGGACCTCCTGCCCGGGAATGCTGAACTCCCCCAAGCAGTCTCTATACATAGCTCTTCCAGTGAAGTAGAAAGAATCTGCACCAAACCTACAGGGTCCAGGTTGTATGGACAACTAAGTGCCCCACACTGAAAGGAGAGAACGGCAAAAGATGCCCTGACACGTCAGGGAAGAGGGATTACGAAGATGGTATGAAGGTTTCCTGCCGGTGAGGGAGCCGGAAACAGCTGACACACAGGGTGGGAGCACCCAACAAGGACACTGGAAGCTTTAGGGTGCAAGGGAGTAGTTTCAAAACTAATGGGTCCCCAAAATCATTCCAGGTTTTAATAACCATGAAATAAAGGCAGTTATATTTTATGAGACATGCATCTCATGTCTTCTCAAGACCCTACAAAAACCAGGCAGTAGAAGAAGCAATAGGGAGACCTGAGATTCCACCCTGGAGAGCCCCAGAGGGAAGGATCAGGAAAAGCCACTTGTGCCCAACCAGTCCACAGGGAGACCAGAGAGGAGTCCCCAAGGGCAGGAGAAATGCACACTGGAGACTGGAAGCGTGGAACAGGGCAGAAGAGTACCAAATCCTCCTCCATCATGCTATCTTATGATGGATAATGTCAGCCACCAGGATCTCAAGAACAAGCAGCTGGATTATATGACTTCAAAATAAGGAAATACCAAAAGAAACACCTAACAGAGAAGAATTCCAACTGTGAGGGGTGCAAACAAGCTGGAGCAATTTCCACCTCAGGTCCAAGTGCTGTCTGGGTCCCCAGGACAACACCCAGGCTCAGGGGTTCTCCAGAAGGACCCATGGCATGCGTAGCACATGGCCGTGCTCATCGCTGGGATTTACTATGGAGAGGAACGCCGTGCAAAGCCGCAAAGGGAAGGCAGGGGTGCAAAGCCCACAGGACTTCAGGGCAAGCTTCCAGGGCCATGGGTCATGCTGGATGTGACTGCATCCTCAGTAAGAGGGCGTGTGTGGTTGCCAGGCACCACAGCCATCAGCTCTGAGCTTCTCTTAAGGCTCTCCCAAAGGCTGCCTGACATGGACCCAAATTTCAGACTCTCGGCAAAAAAAAGCAGGTGCTCAGCCACATCTTACTTGTGCGTCACTGGGGAGCTGCTCACCTTGGGCCCCAGAGGCCAGCCTGCTGTGCCAGCTCTCTCCAACACAATCTCACTTCCTATGCCAGCCTGAGGAGTTACTCTGATTAGACTCTAAAATATTTTTAAAAATCCATATTCCACAAAAAGGAAGACTAGAAATCTTTCAAAATACAAGGGATTTTCTCTTAAGATATGAACATTACTATTCTTTTACATTTATGAGCTGAAATGGGACAGGGGTGACCTTTCAGACTATGCAGAACAGGCAGGAGGCCGAGTCTCACCAGGAGTGAAATGCTCTCCACGACAGACAGTCTCCAGTAAACACCAACCAGCATTCACTCAGGCGTGCCCATCCTCTTCCCGCACACCCCACAGGAGGACCCCCATCCAGCTCAGCTGTTGTATAACTCACCCTTCACTCTAGCAACACTGTCAGGGTGCACTGAACAGACTACACTCTGGAGTTAGTGCTTTTTTCTGTACCCTTCTTAAATGTCATCAGACTTAGGTGCTCATCCACACACTTTTAGTTAGAGCCCCAGATGTGACTCAGAGAAATTCACTTAATCACATGGTGACTTCAGGTTTTCCACACAGCCTCCCAATATTGTACACTTTAATTATATATAATTAAAGCAATATGCCTAACTGGGTATGGTGGAGCACGCCTGTAATCCCAGTGACTTGGGAGGCTGAGACAGGAAGATTCAAGTTTGAGGCCAGCCTCAGCAACTTAGCCAGACTATTTCACAAAGGGCTGGGGATGTAGCTCAGTAGTAGAACAGCCCTAGTTCCATGTTCAGGAAACAAAGAGGCAGGGCAGGGGAGGGAAGAGTGAGCGAAGAGAGAAACAGTCATCCCCAGGTGTTCATGGGTGAAGTAGTTCCAGGAACCCTGTGGATACCAAAATCTGAAGAGGCCCAAGTGGTTTGTATAAAATGGTACAGTGTTTACATATAACCTACAACCCTCCCTTACACTTTATCACTCAATTGGTTATAACACCTAATGCCATGTAGAGGCTATGTAAACAGCTGTTATGCTGTTCTGTTTAGAGAACAATGACAAGAAAAAAAAAACTGTACATGTTCAGTACAGGTACAATTTTGGCGAGTGTTTTTTGTTTGTGTTTTGATCCCCATTTGGTTGAATCCACAGATGTGGCACCTGTGGACACAGAGGGCCAACTGTACACTCACCTAAAGGCACCTAACGTGCACATTATGAAAGGTCACTAGCTATAAATGAGATTAACAGCACACAAAAATACCATTTTAGGACTGACAAATCACTTCATTTTTAAAGAATGGAAGTGATATGCAGTTTTATTCTCAACCTATCAACAATAACTGGCTCTCAATTTTGTGCTCCTGAATTAATTTAACCTTCACTTCATAACGAATTACCACGTTTCATAAGTGTCAAGCTCCAAAAACAATTCTATCAGTATTTTTGTTTTCAATAATCTTATATGTAAAACATTCACATTTAAACAACCTTTCAGGATGATCTGTTTGAAAAACTTGATCCAAATATAAAGGACCCATGGCTCTATCACATCACAGGTGCTCAGCAAACATTGAGTCCCTTCTTCTCCGCATCACATCACCACTGTTCATAATGGACATCCGCACATTTACACACACCTTTAGTTATGTTATGACATGCCTCTGGAAGAACATGCAAGGAAATATAAGGAGCCATCCCTTGGGAGGGATCTTGGATGGCTGAGGAAAACGGGTAGAGAAGACACATGCTTTCACCCTTGCGAACTGTGAGCATGACCTTTAAAAAAAAAAATGTTTTAAATGGTTTTAACTAAAAGTGCAACAATATTATTTTCTTCTCTTCTAACATCACCCTACAAGGGAACTGGAAATACAAAGATGGAGAGGCAGTGTAGGAAAGTAACGGGCTTTGGGGTCCAACAAATCGCCTGGACTCAACTCTAAGCAGTCTGGAACATGGGCTTGACCTTTCACTAACTGCCGCAATCTCTGTGCTGTTATCCAGCTACAAGGCAAAAGTACAAAAGTAATTTAAAAATATATGCCCCACATAAAAGTCTGGAAGAGTTTTACTGCTTTTCATTTCCTTAATTTTCTAATTGAAAAGCCCTTCAGAAAATTTCAGTTACATTTTTAAAATACTATATATTCAAGAAGACAAGAAACTTGAAAAAAAAATACAGCACTAGACATGATAAATAGTCATTTTTAATAAAACAAAAATAAGTAAAGGATAGGAACAAAATGCACTTATAAAAGATGTTCTTAAAATGAAAGAACAGCAATGAGAAATGCCCTTTTGCACCTACCAATTTTCTAAAGGCAAACAAGTTCCACACCCAGGACTACGGAAGGTGGCAACACTAGGGACAGCACACCTCTGCAAGGAAGGGGTGAAGAAACAGTCTCTTACTGTTGGCAGAAGCATAAAGTGACATACATCAGAGACATCTTTAAAAAGCTAACAAATGAATACACTGGTCCAGCAATTCCAGGGTCAGAACCACAGCCCCCAAATACAAAACAATGAGCAGGATGTAAATAAAACAATATTTACCTCAACACTATGTCTGACAGCCAAAAAAATCTTCATTACCTTGTATCTTTAGAAATATAGCAGAGGGGCTGGGGATGTGGCTCAAGCGGTAACGCACTTGCCTGTTATGCGCGGGGCACTAGGTTCGATCCTCAGCACCACATAAAAATAAAATAAAGATGTGTGTCCACTGAAAACTAGAAAATAAATATTAAAAAATTCTCTCTCTCTCTCTCTTCTCTCTCTCTTAAAAAAAAAAAAGAAAGAAAGAAACATAGCAGAGAAGAGAGAAAAGAAAAAAGTGCTACAAGAAACTCACTGAACTATCGTGATACAGGCAGCTTAACTGGCAAAGAAATAGCCAGAGAGACAGCTGGCTGGAGAGCTGGCTGGATGAACAACAGTGATGAAAGGGGCAGAATAAGGAAACCAAAGTCCACCCTCCATGACAGAAACGAAAAATTGGCAAAAACTGCCATAAACATCTTTTTCAGAACCCTGAAAACTACCCAAAAGCTTACAATAACCCAGACAGAGCTTACTCAGGAAAAACAACTGAATCTTGGTAAGAAACGAGTTTTGTGATGTTTTAACACACCCTCTGGTCACATCCTGGGGTCCCCAGATCAGTGACAGCCTTGAAAATCACAGCCTATATTTTTAGTACTGGTCAGCGGAATAAACCTCCTCAGCAAACACAGCGGTTGGCCTATCTGTGGACCCGTGAAACACCTGCTCAGAAGACCGGTTTTATCTGACCCAGCGCAACTGACCTGGAACTCTCCCAGAGCAGAAGTCACCATGGTGCGCGAGGAGTGCTGCCAGAAGCACTGACAGACACGTGGCTCGGCTACTGCAACTGAAGCAGTGGGTAACAGGCAAGCAATGATGAGCAACCGTCCTAAGAAGGCAGGCCACAGAACGCCACGGATGGGAAGATGGGCTTGGGACAGCGCCAGCTTCCTTTTAGGAATCCAGAGGCAGCTTGCATGCACAGAGGCTGTGCACGTAGGTGCTCAGCAAAGACTTGAGAAGGTTCTATACTCTGACCTGTCAAAGACCCTGAGGCTCTGCACAAACAGGAAACCACACTGGCTGAGTGCTTTAGGTGTCCCCAACAGGGGACAGCATACCTCTGCAAAGATGGAGATGCTTTTGCTTCCAAGAGTTTAAGAAAATCTCTTCCAATCATTGCCAAGTGAATAGAACAGAGCCTTCCACTGGCACACATGACAAACCCCACAGAAGTTACAATAATTAGTCCAGAAAAGCCAACTAAGGACAACTACAATGACCAGCAACAACAGCCTGGAGAAGGGGAATCTGACTTTCAGTTGTCATATTAGGATATTCACAAATGTTCAGCTTAAACAAAATTTGTGAGCATGCAAAGAAACAAGAAGAAACAGTCCATGCACAGGAGACAACAGAATCACAGAAACTGCTTCCAAGAAGGCGTCACTGGACTTATTACATAAAAACTTTGTCAGATATTTTAAGCATATTCAAGCACCAAAGAAAACCATCTCAGGGCAGGGGTTGTGGCTCAATGGTAGAGTGCTCATCTAGCATACACAAGGCACTGGGTTTCATCCTCAGCACCACATAAATGTAAAATAAAGATATTGTGTCTACCTAAAACTAATACACACACACACACACACACACACACACACACATATATATGGAAACCCTACCTAAAGAAAGGAAAGCAAGAGGATTCTGTCTCACTAAAAAGAGAAGTCTGAAGGCAGAGATTATTAAAAAATGAATCAAACAAATCCTGAAGTTGAAAAGGACAATAACAGAAATGAAAAATTTGCTGCAAGGACTCAAAAGCTGATCCAATCAGGCAGAACAAAGAATCATGAACTTAAAGAGAGTCAACTGAGATAGATCAGTCCAAGGATCACAATGAAAAAAGAATTAGGAGAATATAACAGAGCCTGAAAGGTATCTGGGACAACAAAAGACTGCAAATATTCATCACAGGAGTCCCCAAAGAAGAGAGGAAGGAGCAAAAAGAAAACCCGAGGACAGCATGAACCAAACTTCCCAACGTAAGGAAGAAACTTAACAAACTCAAGTAGGATAAACTGGAAGAGATGCTACCACAACAAGCCTAGACAGCTGAAAGACAAAGAATCTGGAAAAAAGCAAGAGGTTACTTACCAGATGCCAGAGACTAGAAGGCAGAGGCACGATGTAACCAGAGAACTGGGAAAAACCCATCAAGCAGAAGTCTTTATCTGGCACCTTTATCTTCAGAAATCCAAGGAAAATTAAGACATACCCAGATTAAGAAACACGGAGATCTCAACACTTAGAAGACTCACCTGCCCTACAAGATACTCAACAGCATCCACACTAAAATGAAAGGACACTAGACAGTAACTCAAATCTACAAGAGAATAATAGCAAAGGTCACTACACAGGTAAATACAAAAACCGGTACAAATGTAGACTTGTCTGTATCTCTTTTCTTTCTCTTGATTTAAATGACAATTGCATAAAGCAATAATTATAATCAGTGTTAAACATACAATATGTAAAGATGTATTTTATGACAATAACAGCATAAAGGGGGTGGGGTTATGTAGGACTAGTTTTTTATACTATTGAAATTAAGAAGGTATTAATCTGATACCTTAATCTGTTATAAACCTGTTGTCCTAGCTATGAGGGACACTGAAGCAGGAGGATCTCTCAAGACTATTGAGTTTAGGCAATATACTGAGACTCTGTCTTGCAAAAGAAACAAAACAAAATGAAATAGCAGTATGGAAGAAGTTCTTCTTTATTAGTAATTACTTTAAATATAAGCAAATTAAACTCCTCAATTAAAAGGCAGGTATTACTGGGCATGTTGGTACACACCTATAATTTAATCCCAGCAGTGTGGGAGGCTGAGGCAGGAGGATCACAAATTCAAAGCCAGCCTCAGCAACTTAGCCAGGACCTAAGCAACGTATTGAGACCCTGTCTCAAAAGAAAAACATAAAACAGGCTAGGGGTGCAGTTCAGCAGTTATGTGCCCCTGGGTTTAGTCCCCAGTACAACAACAACAAAAGACAGACATTGGCAATGGATTAAATAAATTACCCAACTATATGCTGTCCACTGACTCACTTTAGATTGAAAGGTACAGACAGGCTGAAAGTAAAAGGACAGAAAAAATATTCCATATGAAGAGTAACCAAGAGACTAGACTGGCTAGGCCAACCCTACACAAAATGGTCTGCCTCTTGAGTATTATGTAATGACAATGGTAAACCCATCAATAAAATATTAAAATCATGAACATATGTGCCTTTAATAACAAAGCCCACAAAAGACACAAACCAAAAAATGAGAGAACTGACAAGAGAAACAGTTCAACAACAGGAGGGCTCAATGATCCCTTTCAGTAACAGACAGAAAGACTGGAAAAATATATAAACCAATGACACCCAGCACAGCTGAAGAGCCACTCTGCCACACGACCTCAAGGGGACGTGGACCTTCTCCAGAACAGATCACCAAACAAGACTCGGGAAACACAAGAATGAAAATCAAGCATATTATGTTCTCTGATCATAACAAAATAAAACTGGAAATCAATAACAGACAAAAATGCCACAAAGTAAAAAAGTACGTAGAAATTAGGCAACATGTTCAACAAACTAGGAATATAAGGGAATCCCTCACACTGAAAAGGTCACAGTGGAACCCACGGCTGACATCATAGCCAAGGTGAAATGCCGGAAGCTCTCTAAGAGCAGGAAGAAGATGAGTAAGGGTGCCCTTCCACTCAGCACAGCTCTCCCGGGGACCAGGGAAGACAGAATGAAAAGATCTCTCCGCAAGAGGAAAAGGTGGACCTGCTGCTCTCAGTGGATGGCAGGATCTTATATAGAAACCCCAAACAAATACACTAGAAAACGACTGGGTAAAGGAATGCAGCAAAGTTACAAGACACACAATGAAGACAGAAAATACGCAGTGAATATGACAAAAAGGAAATGAAAGACTTACAAAATGAAAACTTATGTTGAAAGAAATGAAAGGAAATCTAAATAAATGGAAAGACATTCAGATTGACAGCCAGAGAACTTAACACAGATGGTCCCAACTTAGGATGCGTCAGCTAAAGATCCCCCCCACTTCGTGTGGCTTTACCAGGACGCAAGTGCGTTGTACTGGGGAGCACCTGGACTTCCTGTGGTTCAACTCAGGATTTTTTGATTTACAACGAATTTATCATGGCATCAGCTGCATTTTCAACTTAAAATATTTTTTAGATTTACAATGGGTGTTATGGCATGGCTCTGCAATGTCCCCAGAGCCTCCTGTGTTCAGAGGTAGGATTCTGGGAAAGCACTGGATCATAAGGGCTCTGACCTCCTCAGTGGATTACTCCACTGATCCTGGCTGAAGAGACTAGCACGGGGTGGTCCCACTTGGAGAGAAGTCACTGCTGAGTGCCCTGGGAGGGCCTATCCTTCCTCTCTCCTCCCTCTGCTTCTTGGGGGCCTTGAGCTGACAGCTTCTTCTGCCATGCCCATTTGCGAGGGGCCCTGAAGAGCCAAAAGAGAAAAACGAACAAAGCTGAGAGTCACACTTCTTGATTCCAAAACATACTACAGAGCTACAGTAATTAAAAGAATATGTGATACCAGCAGGATAAATATGTTGACCAATGGACATGAACTGAGAGTCCAGAAATAAACCCAAATATCTGCGGTCAATTAATTTTCACCAAGGAAGTCAGGAGAGAATGATCTCATCAGATGGGGCAGCTGTGACAACTGTGATAACTGGCTTACCACAACCAATAAAATAAACCCTCTCACCATAAACAAAAGTAGCTCAATGTGGATCAACACCTAAATATAAGAACTAAAACCAAAGACCTCTTAGAGGAAAGAGGAGAGTAATTTTTTTTTTTTTTTTTTTTTTTTTTGTACTTTACCACTAAGCCACATCCCCCAGCCCTTTCAACTTTTATTTTGATACAGGGTCTCACTAAGTTGCTGAAGCTGGCCTTGAAATTGGCCATCATATACAGAGGAGGGTAATCTTCACATCCTTGGATTTGGCGATAGATTCTTAGGTATGATGCCAAAAGCATGAGCAACAAACAAAAATGTAAACTATACTTCAAAACTGTAAACTTGTAGACATCAGAGGATACGATCAAGACAGTTAAAAGCCGACCGAGAGTGAGAGAAGTATTCATAAACCACACATCTGGCAAGGGCCCGGTATCCACAATATATCAAGAGCTCTGAGCACTCCGTCCCGAAAGAAACAGCCCCATAAAACATGGGCAGAGACCTGAATAGGTATTTCTCCAAAGACACGACACAAGCAACTGCCAAGCACATAGACACACCGTCACCCACCACGGAAATGGGAGCAAACCCGCCAGAGGACACCATGGCACACTGTAGGACAGCCCAAAACCCCAAGGGAATAGCAAATGCTGGCAAAGATGTGGAGAGCTGGACTATGAAGTGGGGTGCTGCTCTGGATGCGGCCGGCAGCTGCTCAAACGCTAAGCATGAAAGCTCCACAGGAGCGCTTCCTGACTCTTCTCACACCAAGTGATCGTTGTCATCCACACCAAACCCCAGTTCTCCAACCTCCCGTCACCAACTGGGCGCACTCTGATTAGTCCACAGAACCCAGTGTTCGGCACGTGCTTCAGCTGCAGGTCACAAGCCCACGGTGCCACCTGCACTGACCAACAGTCACAGATCCAGGTTCCCTCAACCCCCAGCTTGGGAGAGGCTAGTAAAAGGTTTCTTTTGGGGCTTAATGTAAATGTTCTAAAACTTACTGAGAGATGGATGCACAACTCTAAATACACTAGCCACCACTGAACTTGCGCACTTTAAAAGGGTTAATATCATAGGTCTGTGAATTATATTTCAATGAAGACACTGTTTAAAGTAAAAGATGTTGTGTGAAAGTTTTGAGTCCTTGCCGTGTTAAAGACCGCTTCCACAAGGCTTGGTCACCTTCTGCTCACCTGGCCCCCTCCCTTCACAGCTGATACAGTTACTCCCCAAGTCCCCACTGCACTTCTGCAGGACCCTGCCTCGCTTAATGGCTGCTGCGCTCCTTCCCCAACCACTCCATCAAAATCACTGAGTTATTAAACTCAATAACTCATAGTTATCAAATTTGATAGACTCCTAATATAATCCTGTTTTACTCAACTACTCAAATAATTTAAAGGAGCACTTTCCTTTTTAAAAAAAAAAAAAAGATTTTCTTTTCTCCAAAGAATTGGTTGTTGTGTTAGCTTTGTGTCTCTATGACCAAAATACCTGCCAGGGACAACCTGAAGGAGGGAAGGCTTATTTATATTTAGTTCTGGTTCCAGAGGTTCACTCCAGGGTGTCAGTACACTATTCTGGGTCCAAGATGAGGCAGCACAACATGGCTGAAGGGCAGGTGGAGCACTGCTCCACTCAGGCAGCTGGGAAGCAGAGATCAGGAGAGGGGGCAGAGGTCACAGGGAAGATACACCCTCCAGGGCAGTCCCCAGGGGCCCACCTCCTCCAGCCCTGCTCCACCTGCCTAGTTACCACCCAGTCAGCCCTCTCAAACTAGGTTGGGCTGGTTAGGTTGCAGCTCTCACAATCCAATCGTTTCACCTCTGAACAGTCCTGCACCAACAGAAACTTTGGGGGCACCTCATGTCCAAACCACTAACTGTTGTCAAGTACAGCTTCCTTTCTGATTACATTCCTTCTTATGATTCCTCTGTATCTCTGAACACCTAGGAATTTCCTTTTCCAATTCTTCCTCTTTCTGGCTTTAAGTGTCCCTGTTCTCCAAGGCCTGTTTCCAGAATAACTTGTTATCCGTAAACTCTTCCCAAGTGGTGCTCCCCTAAATCAAAGACTTGAGCCACCTCTTAGAACACAAACAGATGGCTTCCCTTAAGAAACTGACCACTAGCCAGGCATGGTGGTACATGCCTGTAATCCCAGAGACTCAGGAGGCTGAGGCAGGAAGATTGTAAGTTTGAGGCCAACCTCAGCAACTTAGGCCCTCAGCAATTTAGTGAGACCCTATCTCAAAATACAAAATAAAAAAGGGCTGGGGATGTGGCTCAGTAGTAACATGCCCCTGGGTTAAATCCCAATACACACCTACACACACCCCCACCCCGCAAATCAACCACACCCCTCTGTACATCACTGAACACCCATGCTTTCTCCAATCAAAGCAATATTAAAAACATAAGGCATCTGTGGACTGGTAGTATAGCCCAGTGGTAGAGCACTTGCCTAGCATGCATGAGGCCCAAACAAATATATTTATATTGCACTCACTGATGATTCAAGTAAAAGATCAAGTCTGACCTTCTAAAGGGGCCGTATGGTCTAATCCATATTCAAACCATCTTTATTTGGCACAGAACCTACCACACAGTAATTCTTGTATTCTAAATAATCAGCGCTTTTCCTTGTTCCTTCTTAAAAATGCTAACATAAGCTTCTATCATGGATTTTGCATCTTAAAAAGAACAAACATACTTTTGGGTTATCTGAACCTGATCTCTCCTTGCCAAGCAAAAACTCTGCAAATATAGCTGCACAAACCATAACTGCATGAACTTGATGTAAGCCTTCTGATACCACTTCCGTCTTTTTACTTTAGAGAAAATGGTCCCTGCAAGACCTACAGTAAATAATGCTTTTGAAGAGTGAGAAAATTAGGTCATCTTACACTGCTTCTTGTTACTTTTTAAAAATTTACTTATCAGCATTTACTGTTAAAACCAGCATATCCCACTTGGACCTATAGAGCATCAAACGGAAATTGGGATCCACTGCCTACTCCTGCCCATACAGTCCACAGTAATTAATACCTTTCAGAAGACAATCCAAAAAACTGTCAAATCACGCAGACAATTCTGAAGAGAAGTGAGGTTTTCTTTCTCATTGAGTCTCATTTCGTTAGAAGTGCTGCCTCCCTGAACACCAAACCCAAATGGGCCTACACCTTATCACCCTCCAGTATTTGGGGAATGACTGCTAAGTGCGACAGAGCACTGTCCGAAGGATTGCAGCAGGATGCTTCCACTCCAAGAGGCAGAAACTTAGTGGAAATCTCCCCACCGAGGCTGGGCAGGGCGCGACGCTCATTCAGTGTCCACATGGCTGCACGTTCAAGATACCACGAGCTAAGGTTCTCCTGACCCTCGAGCATGCTGCTAGGCCTCCAGCTAACACGCGCCGCTTGCTCAAGGAGTGGCCACCTGCAGTACCTAACGCCAAAACTTAAACTAGTGTGACCACTTCTGGAAGACGGAGGTGGGGGCTGTTCTGTAAACCTGTTTCGCAATGCTGAATGCAGAAGAGGCGAGGGCAAGCTGGCCCGCAGGCCTGCGCACCAACACCCCGCACCAACACCCCGGGAGTGATGTGGGAGGGGAAGTCTCAATTCCAACGCAGACGAGCAGTCCACTCCCGCCGAGACCTGCAGAGGACCCTGCCCGCAGGCGCCAGGCCCGCAACCTCCCCTGCGCGCTGCCCTAGGTGCCCCTCGCAGCCACCTCCGCTCACGATGCCGAATGCCCTCGCTGCCTCCTCCGCGGCAGTGCCCGGTGTCCCCCGCAGCCTCCTCCGCTCACGGTGCCGGGTGCCCCCGCTGCCTCCTCGCTCTCGGTGCCCCCAGACAAGCCACCTCCGCTCACGGTGCCGGGTGCCCCCGCAGCCTCCTCTGCGCGCGGTGTCCGGTGCCCCCCGCAGCCTCCTCGCGCTCGGTGCCTGGTGCCCCCCGAAACCTCCTTGCGCTCGGTGCCCGGTACCTCCCGCAGCCTCCTCAGCGCACGGTGCCCCGCGCCTTCCGCAGCTCGGTGTTGGCCAGCGTCCCGCCCGAAGGCCCCGCACGGGAGCGGTGAGCCAGGCGGCCGCCCGCGGGCGGAAGGCCGAGCCCGGGGGCAAAGAAGACGAGTCTGCTCCGTAGGAGCACCGCGCGGCCACGCCCCCCGCCCGAGCCCAGTGACACGCGAGGGCAACCCGCGACCCCGTGCTACCGTCCCCCGCGACTGACCTGCGTCGGCCGCCGCGCAACCGCCCGCCCCGGCGCTGCCACTGCGGCCGCGGCCGCCGCCTTCTGCGCCGCGCCCCGGGCCGGCCTCGGGCGCCCCATTCCCACCCCGCCCGGCCTCCGCCTGTTTACAAGGATTGGGACGGAACAAGACGGGCCGGCCCAGCGCGCGCGCACGCGCACGCCCTCCTCCCGCCGCGGCAGTCTTCGCGGCCCGCCTCCCTCCGCTCTGACGGCTAAGGCCGCCCTGGGCGAACGCCCGAATCCCCGCGCGCGGCACGCCGGGAGTTGTAGTCCTTGGAGTCTCCGTTCCCCCGCGTCTGAGGGCGCTTGTCCCGGAATAGAACTATAGCATCCAGAATGCACCGCGCCTTTCCCCGGGCTCGTCGAGGAGACCGGGGTCGCGCGAGAGGACGCGAGAGCGCTGGTGCACCCTGGAGCCTGCGCAGTGCTAGCCTGGGGCATTCCGGCCCTACGCAGTCCTCGGCCAATCGTGGCGCTGTGGCCTTGAAGAGGCGCTCGTTTCTCGCGCTTTGGCCGGCCAGTTCCTACCTGCCTCGTTAGCGGCTCAACCGCGCCAGCCGATCTCGCCGGCCTCAGGGGTCGTCCCGTCCTCGAGAGGGCGTGGGCGGGACGCTGGCTCGCGTTTGGAGAGGCGGTGCCCGCCCGTGGGCGATGCGGGGAGAGCTCCTGGGGTGGAGGGGCGCGGCCGCGGGGCGGCCCTCTCGCCGCCGGCCCTCGCCGGGAGCTGGCCGTGACCTTGTGGAACTCGCGTTCTGAGGTCGTGTTGTTCGTCGAAGACCGCGGGCCTGGGGCGGATGTCCCTGCAGCCCCCGCCGTTCCTGCGAGCCAGTCTTCAGAGCTGCGTGGCTAGGCTCAGCGCTCCCGCTTCTGGCCACGAAGCCGTTGCTTCTGCTGTGCATTTCCTTCCCGCTCTCCGTGACCACTGGCAGTGACCACTGGGATGGCCCTGGGAACGTGCCAGTTACCGTACTCTCTGCCTCTGGCGACACTGTTGGGCCGAGGGATAGACACTGACCCAAGCTGGGCATTATGGAGCCCTGGCCTGAATGGAAACAAGTGGGGAGGGAGAGGTAGTTGCTGAGGTCAGGTTATGCTTGAGGCCAAACGAGCTGGGGCGGACGACAGAAAAAACGCTGGCAGAGTGAGGTTTGTGATTTCACTCATGGTTTGTGCCCCTCCTTAAGCATGTGAGCCCCTGAGCCAGGGGACGAGCCAGCACATGCAGTCCGCCCTCTATCACTACTGAGAGGTGTGGACGGCCTTCTCAGCGGAGGCAGCAGCATGGCCATGCCTTCTGGCAACCAAGAATTTCAGTAGTCATCATGTAACCCAACCAGAACCAAAGAGCACACAATCCCCTGGGTTGGGGATTCTAAAGCACTGCCATGCTCTTGTATGTAGTATGAGCATCTGAGGTCCGGAAAAGCAGTGGCCAGTTTGCTTTTACAAGGGGACTCAAGAGAGGGATGAGAATTTAGGGGAGGACACCAGCAGGGCCTGAGGATGAAGTAAATGCTGGAGAGAGGAAGAGAAACATTGTGTGGTGGCATCATGAGCACTGCAATATCAAACCTCGCCATTTTACACTGTGGACCTCTGTCCTGTAGACTTAAGAGTCCTGAGCCATCAACTTCCTGTGTCATCTAAGACAGTTGGTATTAAAAATGTAAGAGTTATAAAACCGATTTGGTTGTATATATGACACAGGTTCCTTTTTTTTTTTTTTTTTTTTGGTACCAGGGATTTCGAACCCAGGGGCACTTACCCACAAACCACATCCCCAGCCCTCTTTTTACATTTTATTTAGAGACGGGGTCTCACTTAGTTACTCAGGTCCTTGCTAAGTTGCTGAGGTTGGCTTTGAACTCACGATCCTCCTGACTCAGCCTTCTGAGCTGCTTGGACAACAGGCCTTGGCCCCCTGCCTGGGACAGCCTCCTCAGGCCCTGCCTCCGCCATCTTGGTGTCCCTAAAGGAATGAGGGCTGGGGGTGTGGCTCAGTAGTAGAGCACTTGCCTAGCTTGTGTCAGGCCCAGGGTTCTGTCTCTAGTGCTGAAAATCAAACAAGTTGGAAACAGACATAGCATGTAAGCAGTCATTAGGAGGCACGGCCAGATGTAAAAGTAGACTTAAATGACAATATTGCTAGCGACAAAGAGGGATGTTTTATTATGGTAAAGGGTAAGGACTATGGCAAAGGGGTAGGAAAACACAAAAGTTAAAAATATCCATGCACCTGAAAATAGGAACCCCCCCTAAAATAATGCAGAAATCACAAGAAATGAAAACAAACTGAAATACTAGTCATATGTAGGAAACTTCACCTAGAATAACAAAATATACATGTTATTTTTTAAAAATTATCTTTTTGGTACCAGGAATTGAACCCAGGGCACTTAACCACTAAACCACATCCCCAACCCTTTTTACTTTTTATTTTGAGACAGGGTCTCACTGAGTTGCTTAGGGCCTCGCTAAGTTGCTGAGGCTGGCTTTGAATTCATGATCCTCCTGCCTCAGCCTCCCGAGCTACTGGTATTATAGGTATGTACTACAGCACCTGGCTACACCTTTTTTGAGTACAAATAAAAGCTTGTGCAGGATAGACCATAAGGTTTGACAAAACCCAAGTATCTGTACAATTCTAAAATATAGAAAACATTTGAAATATGTTCTCCTACCACAATGAAATTAAATTAGAAATCAACAAGAGAGAGAAATCTGAGAAATATCTACATGTTTGGAAATTAGACAACATATTTGTAAATAACCAATGAGCCAAAGAAGAAATCATAAGGAAAAGTTAAAAAATACCCTTTTTCTTTTCTTTTTGCAGATCTGGGGATCAAACCCAAGGCCTTGCACATACTGGACAAGTACTCTAACACTGATCTGCACCCCAGCTCCAGAAAGTACTTTAAAATGAATGAAAACAAAACCATGACATATCAACTCCACGTGAAGGGAGGGACCTATAGCTACACTTGGAGGAAAGTCGGTGACACGCCTCACTTATCTTAGAACCAAGGCACTCAGAAGGTAGAGGGAGTACAACCTAAATTGAATAGAAGCAAGGAAATGAAATGATGAGGAGAACACAAATTAATGAGTTAGGAACAGAATAGAAAAAAGACCCAAAAACTTGTTCTTTGAAAAAAACAAATTAGGCTAGGTGCAGTGGTGCACATGTGTAATCCCAGAGACTTGGGAGGCTGAGGAAGGAGGATTACAAGTTCAGAGTCAGCCCTAAGCAATTTAGAGAGACCCTGCCTCTAAATAAAATATAAAAGAGGGCTGGGAAGGGGTTGGGGTTGTGGCTCAGTGGTAGAGTGTTTGCCTAGCACGTGCGAGGCCCTGGGTTTGATCCTGAGCACCACATAAAAATAAAATAAATGTATTATGTCCAACTACAACTAAGAGATAAAATATTATTTAAAAGGGAGGAGGGGGCTAGGAATGTGGCTCTGTGGTTAAGTGCCCCTCAGTTCTATTCCCAGTATAAAAAGAAAAAAAAAGAGAATGAATTGATAAACTTTTAGCTGGGCTAAGGAAAAGAAAGAAGACATAAATTACCAAAATAGAAATGAAAAGAGGGGGATTGTCTGAATTTGCAATCTTGTGGGTAGCAGGGTGGCTGGGGTTGCACTAGCAGCATTGAGATATCTAGCAAAAGTAGCTCTGATTTCACGAGTTTGCATACATTCAGCCAGCAGGTCCCTGAAGTTATGATCTGGGGCACGTGTTTCCTCTGTAAGCCTTGAATCCATTCATGTATTTCTGACATTTGTGAAAACTTGCTTTTTGATATGCATAGTGATTCTGAAAGACCAAAGCAAATGTTGTTGTGTAATACAGTGGTGGTAGTCTAATTACTCTTAATAATAGGAAATCAGTGTGGAGCAAAAATATGCACCAGGAATCAGTAGATGGAATGCGGCTTTCCACCCCTCGGCTTTTATTTTATTTTCAAATAAAATATTTAATTACAAAAAATATGTATAAAAAGAGGGAGAACACTACAGACTTAACGGAAATGATGAGCATTAGAAAGAAATACGAAAATCAAAATTACAATAATTAAAAAAAATTTTAGATGAAAATGGAGGAATTCTTAGGGAGAAGGAATAACTAAAGCTGACTTCAGAAAATCTTTTTTTCCCACTTGGTGGTTCTGGGGATGGCTTTGTACAAGCTGGGCAAGTGCTCTACCACCAAGCCACATCCCAGCCCTTTTTATTTTTCATTTTGAGACAGGGTCTCACTAAAAATTGCCCAAACTGGCCTTGAGCTTTCGATAATC
Source organism: Marmota flaviventris (assembly GCF_047511675.1). Lineage (NCBI taxonomy): Eukaryota > Metazoa > Chordata > Mammalia > Rodentia > Sciuridae > Marmota > Marmota flaviventris. Next base: position 67,804,743 of record NC_092513.1, read on the forward strand.
CTGCCTCAGACTCCTGAGTCTCTGGGATGACAGGCGTGCACCCTGCATTCCACTTAGAAAAACTTAACAGACACATGTTGAGTTTTAAAAAATTAAATTAAAAAATACAATTCTTTCCACAAAGAAAAACTCGGGTCCATTTATCTTCACTAGTGTATTCTATGAGATAGTTAAGAAAAAATTACATAATCTATTAAAGCTCTTTTAGAAAATAGAGGAATAAGGAACATTTCCCAGCTCATTTTATGAGGCCTGTATGATCTTGGTAACAGCCATGGACATCAGCACAAAACAGAAATGCAGACCAATAACCTTCATGAATCATACATTCTAACAGGGTCAATTTTCTGGCACTTGAATTACGTCTCAGAAATGCTATTTTTATTTTTTAAATGAAGTTATAGGACTTCTTTTTTGATACATCCCCAGCTCTTTTTATTTATTTATTTTTAAAATTATTATTATTATTATTATTGGTACCAGGAATTGAACTCAGGAGAGCTTAATCACTAAGTCACATCTCCACCCCTTTTTATATTTTTTTTATTTACAGACAGGGGTTCACTGAGTTGCTCAGGGCCACACTAAGTTGCTGAGGCTGGCTTTGAACCTGTGATTCTCCTGCTTTAGCCTCCCAAGCCACTGGGAGTACAGGCAGGTGTGCACCACCACACCTGGCCTACTTTTTATTTTTTATTTTGAGACGGGCTTGCTAAGTAGCCCAGGCTCGCCTGGAACTTGAAATCCTCCTGCCTCAACCTCCCATGTCACTGGGAGGCATATAATCTGGCAGAAATTTCCTTTTTTTTTTTTTTTTTTTTTTTTTGGTGTGCTGTGTTTAAAAGATAAGACCTTTGGAACGCATTAGAAAAACAACACCAGAACCACAGGACTCTGCCTTTCCTTTTTGTAACAGTTGCCCTCATTCCTTGCTGCTGTAAACAACTACTCTGGTCTTGCCTGTGGTCACTCACAATTGGCAGTGGGTTTAGCTGGGGCAATGCGATGGCTAACAGTCTCTCTGCAATGGTCTCTCCACACTAGACTCATCCCCATTCCCTATACACAAGCATTGTTTATTCCCCCACTTACAATATCATTTATTTATTTAACTTATTTTCAGGAACAATTTGGTTTTAATTTCTTTAGTGGGGAATTGTGGAAAATGTGGAACATTAAGGATTTCAGTTATTTTGAGGACTTTCTTTTTAAGGGATGACCGTGAAAAAGGCATGTTCCAAGGTTCTCTGTCACATCCTCCGACACACCCTGGGAAAAGGCCAAGGGCTAACTTTGCTGGTATGCACAGCCCTCTCCTAGGTTCAGCTTTGTTACCTCATAGAAGTTCAATTAAAATTAACTGTTGCAAAGTTTAATTAAAAGCACAATCTACAAATAGTTAAGATATTTTCAAAAGCATTTCCAAGTTCAGAATGAAAAAAAATGTACATAATATATAATCAAATACCAGTGGCTTCAGGTCCCTGCTCCTTCATAACCTTCCGTGTGATCTGCGCAATTGTTCTCTACAATGGGGAAGGAATGGAAATCCCCATTGCTTTTTCAACTCCACGCATGCTTACAAGGCACCTGGAGTTACTTGCTGGGCAAGTTCTTCAAAATTATTAGTCACCTGTTCGGCAAGATGCATTTCTCTGTATCATAGACCCAAGGGACAGGTTATACTGGGAGGGGTTCTAGGGCTTGGTCGCTTGTTCTAAGCTTCCTGGAGCACCCCCAGCAATCTCATGGTGTCCTCGAGTTTCTCGGAAACACTTCAGCCTCTTCAGGACCACACTTCACCTGGAGCACCAGGGTGTTCCTGCTTGCAGTGCTGTGAGCCTGTCGTGAGTGCAAAATGCCCACTGGCTCTACTTCTGTAATCCAGGGTCCTAACCTGGCCTTCTTCTTGAGGCAGTGATGTCTCGACTCCTGCCCTCCTTCTGTTGAAACATCCAGTAAACTATCTGCCATCACAGATGAATTATCTTGGCATGTGGCCAAAGATTCACGGCTGCTGAAATCACTTGGAAGGTCGGAGTCTTCCCATGGGTTGAGCAGATTAAATCAGGCTCATCCTGAGGGATGTTTGCCGATGTGGAGTCGTAATGTGGGGCATGAGAACCGTGGGGTCCACAATTGAGTATAACACTGGGGTTACTTTGCTCCGTTCATGCCCTTGGAACAGCTGCAAGGCATTCACTGCAGAGGGAAGCCTCCCGCTGGCCTTCCCAGTCTCACAGGGCAGTTGCCTGGTTCTCCTACAAGGAGAGCCACATGGTGGAGAAGTCCCAGGGCTCACCTAGTTTTCTTCTTTCAAATTGGCACTAACAGTTGGCTGGCCGCTGGGTCAGCTCCCACCTGAGTCCTGGACAGACCGGTCAGTCTGCTCCTCTTCCCTTTTGGAGGCGCTGCTTCTCCACTATCTTAAGCACATCTGAGTCTTTCTTTTTATCGTCCTTATTGGGACTTTTGAAGGCTTGGGTTTTGGCGCCTGCATTGTCCCCCCCTCCCCCCCATGGCTGGCAGCCTCTGTCCTCCCTGCTCTGCCAGGCAACTGTTCTTTCTGCTTTTGAGTTTTCTGCAAGTCTGCCGTGAAGTCTATGTTCTCCTTCAGCTCTGGATTCTTTCCTGGCTAAGAATTTTCATTCCTGAGTGCAAAAGCTTCTTTGCAACTTTACAGTAAATGGTCTCTGGCTTGTTATGAATCACAGCATTGTTGCACATTAGTTGGAAATTATCCTTTAGTTCTTCCATGGACTGGAGTCTCTGTTCTTGATCTTTTCTTTCATGGTACTAAAATCCAAGGGGTGTTTAATGCTCATGGAATAGCCAGGAGCAATAGAAATTAAAAGAAAGCATTTGGGTCTTTTCTTTGCAATTGTCTCATCAGTTGATTCAAAGCCTCTTCTTTTTAAAATTTAAAAAAAATTTTTTTTAAATTTTTCATTATTTACTTATTAATTAGTTGTAGTTGGACACAATAACTTTATTTTATTTATTTATTTTTATGTGGTGCTAAGGATCTAACCCAGGGCCTCACAAGTGCTCTACTGCTGAGCTACCATCCCAGCCCCATCAAAGCTTCTTGAAGGGGTGTCTGTTCTACTTCTTGTTGGCTAAAGAGCTTTTGAGAAGCTTCTCAGGGTCAAGTCTAATCTTACAGGGACATGACCCTGGAGGTGTTTCTCTGCCTTGCTCTGCACAGGGTCTCGATCTCACCAGATCATAGTGTGAGGCCCATTGTGAGAAGATGGCCTCCACAAAGCAAGTCACATGTCAAGTCCCAGATGCCAGGAATGGAAAAATAGACTCTGCCCCTAGATAAGAGGCCCCCAAAATAATTTTTAGCCATTTATTTGCAAGAACCTCCTTGATTTCTGAAATAATGTGTTATGCCCCTCCAGGCCCTACACATCATTTCAAATGAAAGCTATGGATGAACCAGCTGTCTTTTCGGCCAACATGGAAGGAAGGACAAGAACCGAAGTCACACGCACACTCCACAGCCTGATTCTGATGACTGGTAGAGCACCTGGCATGCAGTAGGTGATTAATCCATTTTTGTGCAACACAGCCACTAGAACTCTTGGTAGGAAGTGACAGAAATCACATTCAACCTGAAACCAAAAAGGAGGGTCTCCTGATACACGAGACCAGGAAGCCTAGTCCTAGCCACAGCTGGGTGTAGGGCTTCTGCACCTTGTCAGGACTTGCCCTCCTCCTCGGGCTTTCCCCTTTTTGGTGTCAGGCTCACAGGCTGGCAGTCTAGTCTCCCCACAAGGTGACACTGCCCACCAAAGCGTGTGTTCTCAGGTACTATGAATGTCTTCTTCCTCTGTTTGTGATGCCAACATCTGCCACACACAGAACCACTGGGTCAAGAACTACATGTAAGTTAACACATGTGACAACACAGTGACTGAGAGCATGAGCTTGGGAGCCAGTCTGTCTGGGTTTAACCCTCCATCTCTGAAAGTCCTAGATCACACTGAGTGCTTTCTAGCTAACACTATAGAGGGAAGTTATTCTTTTTTTTTTTTTTTGGTGTGGGGGATTAAACTCAGGGGCACTCAACCACTGAGCCACATCCTCAGTCCTATTTTGTATTTTTTTATTTAGAGACAGGGTCTCACTAAGTTGCTTAGTGCCTGGCCATTGCTGAGGCTGGTTTTGAACTCGAGATTCTCCTGTCTGAGCCTCCTGAGCTGCTGGGATCACAGGTATGTGCCACCATGCTGGGCTGAAGACAGTTATTCTTGTATTTGACTATGACTGTGTTTGAATGTTGCCTGCAGTCCTCGAGATTAACAATAAAGGTACACTAATGATGTGACTTGAAATCTGGCACGGGGGATGGGTCATGGAGAAGCCACTCTTAAGCACTTCACTTTATACTTGTACATCTCTGCTAAGTTCCTCTTTCTCATTCCCTGCGGAGGTCGAGATCGAATTACTTTTAAATTCCTCCTTTCCTTCTGAGTTTAGATAGATTGTTAATTCCCCCTCCTCAAAAGAAAACAGCAGAGCTTGTTCTATTTGTAGACTTTCCCCCTCTGCTTCATTATAGACCAGATGGAGAAGACAACACAGGCTGGCCATCATGTTGGCTGATTGTTGAAAATAAGTGAACACCCTCAACCTTGGATCAAGGACCTAGGAATTAAACCAGAGACCCTGAGCCTAATGGAAGAAAAAGTAGGCCCTAATCTCCATCATGTGGGATTAGGCCCCAACTTCCTTAATAAGACTCCTATAGCACAAGAATCAAAACTAAGAACCAATAAATGGGATGGATACAAATTAAAAGGCTTTTTCTTTGTAAAAGAAACAATCAGTGAGGTAAATAGAGAGCCTACAGAATGGGAGCAAATCTTTACCTCAAGCACATCAGATAGAGCACTAATCTCTAGGATATATAAAGTACTCAAAAACCTTAAAAAACAAATAACCCAATCAATAAATTGGCCAAAGAACTGAACAGACACTTCTCATAAGAGGATCTACAATCAATCAACAAACATATGAAAAAATGTTCAAATCTCTAGCAATTAGAGAAATGCAAATCAAAACTAAGATTTTATATCACTCTAGTCAGAATGGCAGCTATTAAGAATACAAACAACAATAAGTGTTGGTGAGGATGTGGGGGAAAAGGCACACTCATACATTGCTGGAGGGACTGCAAATTGGTGCAGCCAATATGGAAAGTATGTGATTTCTTGGAAAACTGGGAATGGAACCACCATGTGACCCAGCTATCCCTCTCCTCGGTCTATACCCAAAGGACTTAAAAACAGCATACTTCAGGGACACAGCCACATCAATGTTTATAGCACAATTCACAAGAGCTAAACTGTGGAACCAATGCAGATGCCCTTCAGTAGATGAGTGGATAAAGAAACTGTGGTACATATACACAATGGATAAAAGGGAATAAAATCATGGAATTTGCAGGTAAATCGATGGAGTTGGAGAACATAATGTTGAGTGAAGCAAGCCAATCCCCCAAAACCAAAAGCCAAATGTTTTATTTGATATGAGGATGCTGACTCATAATGGCAATGTGGGGAGCATGGGAAGAATGGAGGAACTTTAGATAGGGCAAAGGGGAGGGAGGGGAAGGAAGGGGAGAAGGGGGTAGGATTGATGGTGGAATAGTTAGCATCATTACCCAAAGTACATGTATGAAGACACAAATGGTGTGAAAATACTTTGTGTACAATCAGTAACTTGAAAAATTGTGCTCTATGTGTGTAATATGAAATGAATTGCATTCTGCCATCGTGTATAATTAATTATAATAAATAAATAATTTAATTTAAAAATAGAATAAAATACAAAAAGAAAATAAGTGAACACAACCTTCTCTGGTTCCATCCGAGTCCTAAAGACTTTCCAAGAGTAAGTAAACTATGAAGCGAGATTACACTTAGGGACTGCAAATTGGTGCCACCAATATGGAAAGTATGGAGATTCCTTGGAAAACTTACTTCCATTCATCCAGCTCAGCATAGTTATTTTAAGTTTCCACCAAAAGTCATGAAGACAATGATTTGTTCAATCATTTCTGGGGGAATAAAGTTAAAATTTTTGTCATAGAATAAATTATAGGGCTAGGGCTGCAGCTCATTGGTAAAGCATTTGCCTAGCATGCGTGAGGCACTGGGTTCTGTCCTTAGCATCACATAAAAATAAACAAATCAAATAAAGGTATTCTGTCCATCTTGACACACCACGGGGACTCACCTGAAAACCCCCACCTCACCTCCCAGGCTTTCGGAAGCGCTGAGTGGTGTTGCTCAGTCACATTGTGTGTCATGAGGCAGACCGCGGGCTGCAGCCCTGTCTGCGTCTCTTTCCTTCCTGTCTGTCCCCACCTCTTTCCCTTGGTAGCCAGCACTGGAGATTTCAGTCCTGCTGGATTCCACCATTCATGGGACATGCTCCTTTAACAAATGAATTTCTAGTTTTCAAGTGTCAGGAAGTCAGTCTATCTCCTCACTGAAGTTGAAGCAAAAAAAGGGCCTTAGCCAAAACAGGGCTTCGAAGTTTGAAGTTTGAAGTTTGAAGCCATCAAACTGTTGACTTATTGGAATTTCTTCATAGTTGCTATGTAGTTGCTATCGGGAGCTTCTGGAACTAGATAGGACTGTAAGAACAGGGTGGTTCTGCCCGGGATGTCAGTGTGGGGGCCAATTACCAAGGGCCACCAATCAACATAACCTCCAGGGAGCTGGATTCCAAAGGGCAGGAGCCCTCCTGCTAAATAAAGGAGGAGAAAGGTCCCTCTAGTGAACAGAGAGAGTTCCTGGAGCCAGGCTTGGTGGCACAAACCTGTGATCCCAGCCCCCAGGACTCTGAGGCAGAAGATTCAAAGCCAGCCTCAGCAACTTAGTGAGGCCCTAAGTAACTCAGTTAGATCCTATCTCTAAAAAAAGGGTTGTGAATGTGGCTCAGCGGTGAAGCACCTCTGGGTTTAATATCTGAAACAAGGCAAAAAAAAAAAAAAAAAAAAAATGTTCCTGGGCTGGGATGCAGCTCTGAGGAGGAGCAGACGCCCAGCATGTGTGGGTCCTAGGCTTGGCCCACAGTCCAGGGTGAGGGTCCCTTTGCTGCACATTTTAGCTTGCGTGGCAGGGGCTGCAGGGCCAGCAGCTACAGCACAGCAGTACTGGAGGACAGTCGGCAGGTGCAGGCCTCCTAACAAAGACTGAAGCATGCAAAAGCGGTGACCCCAAAATTTATTCCAAGGTTATTTATAACCAGATGAATGAGGCTTGCAAGAGAATATTTATGATATTGTTTTTAATAATGAAAGGTTTGTTAGCATAGGATTAAGTCAATTATGATAAATCCATTGTAGTAGACAGTGTCTTTCTTTTAAAAAGCAGATCTTCATGTGTTGACATGGATGGGGCCTACTAGACAGCAGACAGCAAGATGTTAGTTACCTCCATGGGACAAATATGAGAATATGTCCATCTTCTCTGTGTTAAGCTAGGTCTTTTAAAAAAAAAAGCCATGGATTGGGCTGGGGCTGGGGCTCAGTGATGGAGCACTTGCCTAGCCTGTGTGAGGCACTGGGTTCAATTCTCAGCACCACATATAAATAAACAAAATAAAGGTCCATTGGGGGGGGGAGAAATATATATATATATATATATATATATATATATATATATATTTTTTTTTTTTTTTTTTTTTTTAAAAACCATGGATTATGAGGAAGGCAATAATGATGTTTTTAGTCTGGAAAAAAAATCCTCCACATTTTTAACTTGCTTCCATCAGTGCCACAGGAAACAGCAGGACCCTGGGCTGAAGAGATCTATGCTGTTGCAGGATGCAGATGAGAAGTCATTGCATCTCTCTAAGAGATCTATGCTGTTGCAGGATGCAGATGAGAAGTCACTACATGACTCCACATCTAGTGGCAGCTCCTTTGTCCAAAGTCTGAGGGCAAGAACTGTGATACAAAGTAATTTATATGTTTCCAGGGAAATAATGTAACAGTCTGTGTCAATATTAAAAGCATTCTAGAAGTTGCCAGAATCATGTCATAAATTCAGAAAGTCATACAACATGAAAAACATGTAATGCAACAGAGTCCTAAGTTGAATTTCTGAGCTCACAGAATTATCATATGCAGTACGGTCACAATTTAAAAACACGTTTGTTGACTTATTGGAATTTTGATGGACTTAGGAAATTATTTGTATGCATCAAGTAATGTGTACACTTGTCTATCATAATTTTAAAAGATACCTTCTTTTTATTGATTTTATGTAGCAAATAGACACATTTTTAAATATTCCATTAATACCAAGCTAGAAACAAACCCGGGACCCCATAAAAGCTAGGCATATGCTCCATCACTGAGCTATGCTGCCAGCTGTTTTGTTCACTAATTTTATTTTGAGACAGGGTCTAACTGAAGTCCTGAAGTTGGCCTTGAACTTGGAATCCTCCTGCCTGAGCCTCCCCGGTAGCTGGGATGAGAGGTGTGCACACTGCACCTGGCTCTTGCCATCATCTTTCATTCCTATCTCCCCTTTCTCAATCTCTCCTTTCTGAGAGAAATCTCTGGATTAATAGCTCATTTATGGTTACTGAAAAGACTGTTCAAACTTGGCCTTGAGTTATATTTTCCAATCTTATCTTCATTAACAAGCTCTGTTCACAGTAAAATATCTCTAACCTCATTGGGATTTGTATACGTATCTTTCTCCGGGATTTTACAGAACTTCCTCCTTATCTGTGGTTTTACTCTCTGAGGTTTAAGTTACCTGAAGTCAAAAAGAAGGGCAAGTGCATCACAGTAAAATATTTTGAAAGTGAAGAGAGCAGGGTGGAAGGGGTGGGTGAGAGAGAGGGGGAGAGAGAAGCTACATGAACATAACTTTGATTACTGTATGTTGTAGTACTAATTCTATTTTATTGTTAGTTATATTTGTTAATCTCTTACTGTGCCCAATTTATAAGTTAAACTTTTATCACAGGTATGTATGCCCAGAGAAAAAACATACAGTGGTCATAGGTTTAGGTGCTACCCCATTATGAAGATATTCTTTTGTTTTGCCCTAAAGATTATGGTTTTGGTTTTTCAGTCTAGGTCTCTGATACATTTCAAATTATTTCTTAGGTAAGAATGATGTACACATCAAAGTTCTTTTTTTTTTCCTTTATAAACATTCTAGTCATTCTAGTACCATTTATGAAAGCTTTTCTTTTCCTCATTAGAGAGCTTTTTTAAAAAAATATTTTTAGGGGGCTGGGGATGTGGCTCAAGCGGTAGCGCGCTCGCCTGGCATGCGTGCGGCCCGGGTTCGATCCTCAGCACCACATACAAACAAAGATGTTATGTTCGCCGAGAACTAAAAAAAAATAAATATTAAAATTCTCTCTCTAAAAAAAAAAAAAAAAAAAAATATTTTTAGTTGTAGGTGGACACAATAATTTTATTAGTCTATTCTTTTTTCATGTGGTGCTGAAGATGGAACCCAGTGCCTCACATGTGCTAAGCAAGCGCTCTACCACTGAGCTACAGCCCAATGTCTCATTGGAGAGTTGTGATCAAAAATTAAATGACTCAGCCAGACATGGTGGAGCAGGCCTGTAATTCCAGCAACCTGGGAGGCTGAGGTAGGAGGACTGTAAGTTCAAAGCCAGCTTTACCAACTTGGTGAGGCTCTGTCTCAAAATAAAAAATAAAAAGGGATGGAGATGTGGTTCAGTGGTTAAGCACCTTTGGGTTCAGTCCATAGTAGTCCCCCCCAAAATCAAATGACTGAGCTGGAGATACAGCTCAGTGGCAGGGTTTGCCTGGCCCATAGGAGGTCCTGGGATCTGTCCTCAGCACCACAAATATAGAAATCAAAACCAACTGACCAAATGTCTGTGTGATTCTAGGCTCTCTGTCTGTTGAACCAATTCATCTACTGTTCTACCAGTGCCCTACTCATGACGACAGCATAATAGTGCTCTTTAAGTCATTATTATAACAGCTTATGTTTTGTTCTTTTTCAAGATACCTTTGGATATTCTAGATGCTTTCATTTCATATAAATTTTAGAATCAGTCCTTATGCACCAGGCCCCAGGTTTGATTCCCTACAACCTACAAAACACTCAGTACAGGAACCGAAGTTGCATTATTTCAAGTTACAAAGACTAACAAATAGAATAAATAAAACTAAATTAGCTATAAAAATCAAGGGTAATCATGTGGTTTACATTGTCATCTTTTTGAGCAAGTCGTTGTTAGATGGTATCTATTTAGTCTAAAAGTAGTGGTACAATTCACAACAGCCAAACTATGGAGCCAGCCTAGGTTTCCTTCCACAAATGAACGGACAAAGAAAAGTGGTAGAGATACACAATGGAGTTTTATTTCGCCATAAAGAAAATTGAAATTATGTCATTTGTAGGAAAAAGGAAGGAACTGGGGAACATTATTTTAAGTGAAATAAGCCAAAATCAGAAGGTCAGGGGTTGTATGTTTTCTCTCAAATGTGGAAGCTAGCGAGGGAAAAAGGAAAAGAAGGGTGATCTCATGAAAAATCCAAGGGAGATGAGTAGAGGAAAGGAGTGGTGTGGGGGAGAATGCTGGGGAGCGCACTGGCCCAGTGGTGTGGTTAGATTGTGTGCATGTGTGTTTGTATAACAGCAAACCCCACCATGATGTACAACTACAAGGCACCAACCAAAATGGGGACAAAGGAAAGTAGTGCCACCTAACTGCGTCTGTGGAATCATGGAGGATCCGCAGGAGTGAAGCGCAGGAGAAGGCCGGCCTCAGGGAGCAGGCCTGGGGGTGGGGGAGGCAGCCTAAGTGGGCTTTCGTCATCCCAAGTCTGCTCTGTTCAGAGTGTTTAAAAAGAAAGTCACATGTATCATAGTGCTAAAAATTAGTTGAAATGAGAAAAAAATTAAATGGAGGCGTATCTTGCATTATGCCATCAAAAATAGACCAAGCAGCTGTTTCCAATGCTTGCAATTTTGGGCTACAAAAGACCCAGTTTATTTTTATAAAATTTCTCTTTTGTTTCTAAATGAAGAGATGGGGAAAATTTCAACCGCTCTTCATTGCCTTTGTTCAGAAATCACACATTGTTAGTAGAGGTCTTCCATCAGTGAAAAACCAGACTGATTGTTTAAAATTCTGTTTTCTCTTCAATTATTCGTTTTTAGAGAACCAATGACAGTTTGATGTGCTGTGTGAGAATCGTGATCACAGGGTATGGATCTAGAGAAAAATGTCTTGACAGGAATTTAAAACATGATTTTTTAAACTTCTCCTTGTTAACTCTTACAAAGTAACTACCTAATTGAACCACGTCTTCCTTATTCTTCTTCCTTTTTTAACTTCAATAAAATACACGTAGCCTAGAATTTGCCCTTTTTTTGGGTCGGGGCAAGGAGCCAGTACCAGGGCTTGAACCCAGGGGCACTTAACCACCAAGCTACATCCCCTTTTTTTACATTTTATTTAGAGACAGGGTCTCTCCGAGTTGCTTAGGTCCTCACTAAGTTGCTGAGGATGGCTTTGAACTCACCATCCTCCTGACTCAGCCTCCTGAGCTGCTGGGACTACAGGCCTGGGCCCCCGTCCTGGCAGGCAGGCTTCTCAGGCCCTGCCTCCGCCATCTTGGTGTCCCTGGACTCCTACCTAAGGGAATGAGGGCTGGGGTGTGGCTCAGTAGTAGAGCATTCCCTAGCGTGTGTCAGGCCCTGGGTTCCATCACTAGCACTGAAGAACAAACAAGTTGGAAACAGACATAACAGCCAAATTTAGAGCAGGAACATTGCTAGAGATGATGAGGGATATTCCATTATGGTAAAGGGCAATGGTAAAAGGGTAGGGAAATACAAGTTAAAAATCATGCCATACATTTGAAAGTGGGAACCCCCAAAATAATGCAAAAATTGCAAGAAATCAAAACAAACTTGAAATATTGGCTATATGTAGAAAACGCCACCCAGAATAGCAAAATATGCACCCTTTCTTAAAAAAGAAAAGAAAAAAAGTTATTTTTTTTTTTTGGCACCAGGGATTGAACCCAGGAGCACTGGACCACTGAGCCATATCCCTAGCCCTGTTGTGTGTTTTATTTAGAGGCAGGGTCTCCCTAAGTTGCTGAGGCTGGCTCCAGAGGCCGTTTGAGCCCCTGAGCCTCTGACCTGCACCCCCCCCCCCCCTGGGGTGGAAGGGTGCTGGCCCAGTCTTTTTGTGTCTCCATGAGGCCTTGGGGATCAGCCCCGTGCCCACAGACAGGTTTGCCACCCCTTGTGTGTCTACACCATGCTTTGCTAAGGTGTGTATTTGCCCTTGGACATTTTGGATATTTCTACCTTTTGACTATTGTGAATAATACTGCTGTGAACATTGGTATAGATATATTTAAATATTTGTTTGAGTCCTTGCTTTTGACTTTTGGGGAAAGGTCCAGAAGTAGAACTGCTGGTTCATTATGATTAGTCTATGTTTTTTTTTTTTTTTTTAATGATAAGTCTAGTTTTTTCAGTGTTCCAATTTGCCACACCCTCACCAATGCTTATAATTTTGTTATTCTGTAATAAACATCCTGATTAGTGTGACATGGTGCCTCATTGTGGCTTTGATTTGCACTTCCTTGGTGATGAGTGATGTTGAACATCTCCCTAGGCTGTTTTGAATCTTTTTTGGAGGAGTACCTCCTGTGTGAGCCCTGTGCCCTTCCCTCACTGGGGGGCTTGCTCTTGCATGTGGTAGGACTGCAGGCCTTCTCATGTACTCTGGAGGCTCAACTTTTAGCAGATAATTGACTTGCAAATATTTTCTCTCATTCCATTCCCTCTGCTTCCCCACCTTGAGCAGTAGTTTTATATGCAGCAAATTAGACTGAATGTATGAGGGTTAAAGAACGAAAACTGCTCAGTGTGCCAGCCCCCTGCCATACAGTGTGGGTCTGGACTGGTCCCCAACAGCCACTTGTCAGAGGCCCACAGTGTCACTGGGAGGTGGCGGAGCTCTCACAAGGTGGGACTTAGCAGGAGGTGTCCAGGTCACTGGGGGGCATGCCCTCGAAGGTGACAGAGAAACCTGGCCCCTTCCTTCTCCTTCCTGGTCATGAGGTGAGAGGCTCTGCCCCACCCCATGCTCCACCGTGACATGCTGCCCCACCAGAGGTCCAAAGCAAGGGGCCAACATAGCATGACATCAAGGCCTGAGGCCTCCGGAACCATGAGCCAGAATAAGCCTTTTCTCTCTCTCTCTCTCTCTCCCTCTTCTTTCTCTCAATGAAAGGATTAGATTGATTTTTGGAAAAATTATTCTGGTAATTCATTTAAGGAAGGATTGGTATGGGTTGAGATTAGATTTGAAATGCACATTAAACACATTTCAACTCACTTTCCCCCCCTTAGCTTTCTCTCTTTCTAAGTTGATTATTACAGGTATTATGTAATAGTAACAGAAAGCTAATACCACCCAACTAGCCAGTTGCATCTGCTGAGTGATAAACTAACACATGAGCTGATTCATCTCATCTGATCCTTGAATAACCTTTTAGTGGCTTGTAAACAATCTGTTTAAGGCTGAAAATTTAAAGAAGTAATTGCTGCATTATTTTTTTTTTAATCGAAGTAAAAACACTGACCTCTTTTAGCCATCAGTTGAGAAGAGCTGCCCTGCTCCAATACACCTGATCTATGGGGACTGGGGATGTAGCTTGGTGATAGAGCACTTGCCTAGCATCCACGAAGCTTCGGGTTCACCCCCAACACCACACACACACACACACACACACACACCCCAACCCCTGATTTATGAGGCCATTGCTTTGAAACTATTCCAGGACTCACCAGGAGATGCTGCTTCCAGGAGTGGGAAACGTGGAGCCCCTGCTCCCCCAGGCCTCCCTCCAACCTTTCTGGATGAAACTCACAGTGGGTTGTCACCCCACACTGGGAGCAGGAATGGAGATCCAGTTGTACAGTTTTTAAAAGACCTGGACTTGTATTTATGAAACCTTCTCCACGCTGACTTTAGGATGAGCCCAGTTCCCCTCGGTCTCTGCTGGAAGGTCCCCCGATGAGGCCGGGCAGCGCGTTTTCCCTGGGGGTGAGGAGAGCAGAGTCAGCCGGGCAGATGCCCCCGGAGGAGCTGAAACTACTGAAGACACGCCTGCTTGGCTCGGTGCCTGCAGTCCTGCCCAGGCCCTCACCTGTCGTCCATTTTTACACATCTATAAGAGCCAGTTCAGGGTGGAGGGTGAGGTCAGTGTCAAAGCACTTGCCTGGGTTTGATCCCTAGCCCCACCCATAACCCACTAATTCACTACTAAGGAGATTTGGTTTCATTCTTAGGGGGAAAATTACCAGTTGATATGACATTTGAGGTTGTTTGAAAGCTCTGTGAAAGAAAAGCCCCACTGTGATCTGGAGGCAATTAATTTAGAGAAGCGTGATTTCCAAATGTGAGTATTATATTTCAAGAGCTGATGAATGACATTTGAAACAAAGTTTTGCCCCTCCTTTTGCAAAGACTGCTTTGACATGACTGCTTCTGGGAATTCTGTGGCAGCACATATAAAAGCGTTGAACTGGATGAAGTTGACATGCAAAACGTTTGAAGTTTGTCTTTGATTCTTAAAAAAAAAAAAGAGTTAAAGAAATAAAAGGGGAAGGAGATTTAACATCACTAAAACATTCTGAAAGTTTTCTAGGCTCATGCTACAGCACTATGGAAACCAAAAACAAATAGAAACATTTTCAAAAGGATGGTATTTGGGGACTTCCCCCAACTTTCCCTGACCTCCCCTCCACAGCACGGCAGAGGCTGAGGCTGAGGCTGATCCCCCAGGATTAGGCTGGTGAATAGCAAGGGGGCTTCCAAAAGGCAGTGCGTGGACAAGGTAGGGCAAGCCCAGGGGAGTGGCCAGTGTGTCCCCTGCCTGCCCAGAGCAGCCCTCATTTCCTGCTCCCTGACCTAATCAGCGGCAGGAGAGAAGGGAGGGCCAGCAGCAGCCTGCTAACATTGAAGATGCACAGTGTGTGCCTGGAAGAATCGGTGTTCCCCGTGAGCTGACAGGGAATGCTCTAGAATATTAAGGGGAAAGCAAGTCACAGAAAAATAAGTTAGTAGGATTCCACTCGTGCTTTTTATAAGGGTGTGCATGTGTACCTGACCTGGAGGACAAATGCAGCCAAGTCCCCCACAAGAGGCAAGCCCGTCTTAAGAGCCCATCTTAAGGCAGGCCAGGCCCTCTCACTGTTCCTGCTTGGGGACATGCTCCTCACTGTGAGGTCTCCCTGTTGCCCCGAGGTGTGGTGGAGCTGCCTGTGCAGCCTGCAGTGGCCTCCTTCCCTCTGTACCATGCCAGCCCAGTGGGCCCCCCAAGCCCACCCAAGAACCAAACAAAGGCTTAGATCACCTGACCCTCCAAAGATAGCAAGACCCTAAAGACAGAGGCTGCTGCCTGTGAGAACGCTACCTGTGGGTGCCCCAGCTTTGCCTGGTGGCTTCACCTGCCCCCTCTCCCTCTTGCAGCCCAGCCATACTCCCTGCCCCTGCCCACTCTGAGCGCTTCTGTCTTCCAGGCTCCGTGGCCTGGGCTTTCCTCTCCTTTTCCAGAGGGATCTATGGAACCCCTTTGCTTTGCAAAATGGCATCACTTTCTGCTCTTGAAAATGCTCCGACAGGGGCTGGGGCTTGGTGGTGGAGTGCTTGTCTAGCACGTGTGAGGCTCTGGGTTTGATCCTCAGCACTGCATAAAAATGAAAGGATAAATATAAAGGTATTATGTCCATCTACAACTAAAAAAAATTAAAAATGCCCCCAAACAGAGTCTGTAATGGGGAGTGAGGCGGGGAGGGGCAGCAGTTTTGCTAGCTGTGCTGGGTGGAGCAGAGCAAGGGGGGGTTTATCCGTCCACAGAACCACGCGTCTGATCTCCTGAGGGGAACCTGGAAGGGGAGCAGGAGGGAATGGTTGGAAGGGCTGCCCTGTTCTGCTCCACACACTTCCTTCCCTATTGCTGCCGTTGTCTCAGTGAGCATGAATTCGTGGTTCACTGTCAGTATAAAAAGGAAACAGAGGTGACTCTATTTGGATCTACATGTCCCTGGAGGCCCACGAGGTAGAGACTGGGTGACTAGCCTGTGGTGCTACTGGGAGGTGCTGGGGCCTAGGAGCCAGGCCTGATAGGAGGAGCTGGGTCCTGGGCGTGTCTGCAGGGGTACTGGGACCCTAGCTCCTTCCCGTCTCTTTCCTTGCCTTCCACCCGCTATGAGGTGGACAGGGCTTACTAATCATACGTTCTCGCCCTACCGTGCTGTGCTTCCAGAGGCCCAAACCAATGGCGTCAAGTGACCATGGGCTGGAACCTCTGCTACATGAGCCCAACAAGCCTTTCTTCCTCCTAAATAGGCTTTTCAGGTATTCTGTCACAGTGACAGGAAGCCAGCTACCACAGCTGGCTCACACCAGATGGAGTTGTGCATGTGTTGGTCCATGTGCCTTCTTCTTTTCAGGGGCCAGGAACAGTCTCTGAAGTGAAGCCACCAGAAGAAGTCATGCCAAGCAATAGAAAAGGAGCTGCGATTCACATATGGCCTTTTAAACCTGGTGTTGGTGCTCTGGATGGCCCTGGCGCGACAGCTCCGCTTCCCACCACCAGTGTATACATATGAAGGAAGAGTCCCAGGCCAACTTGCTCTAACACCGTGACTTGCTCCAAAGCTCTGTAGGTAACACTTGGAAAGTACCCTGAGGGATAGGCTGCTTCAAACACCTGTCTTTGCTTTGCCACATCTGAAAGAGCATCGTGCAGGTAACAGGGCACTTCAGCTGTAACCTGCTCGAGGCACTTTTCACAGATGAGTGAATTTGCAGTAACTCTAATAGAGTTCTCAGAAAGTTGGGAGTGGCAGACCTGGAGGAAAAACAGGCCTGGCGGGTCAGTCGGGTCATGGGCGTTTAGATGTGGGGTGGAGGTCTCTTTCCTTCCCTCTGTCTCCTTTCTACCTATCTTTACTCTATCACACCTCAATAAAAGGGAGAGCAGAACAGCCAGGGCTGAGCAGAGGTGATGGGGCCGAGGATGAGAGAGGAACAGTGTGCTGTGAAGACAGGAGGGACCAAGCCCTGGCTGCCCGCGAGCAGCAAGCTGGGAAAGGTGGGGGTGATTCCCTCCTCGGAACTCCAGAGGAGCTGAGCTCTCTGATCTGACCCAGATGGAACTGAATCCAAGCTTCTGACATCCAGCCTGCAAGAGATCAAGCTTGTGCTATTTTTGACCGCCAGGTCAGTGGAGGTGATTTGTTATAGCAGCAACAGGAAGCCCATACATCAGTTGAAGCCTAGCATATTTCAGCAGCTGGCCCAATGCCAGAAACACTTATTCATAAACTATTTCAAAAAATGCATTGCTAAAAAAATCAGAGACACTACAGCAAATTTTGGCTGAGCATATGGATATCAAAGGCCATTTGCCCTTCGGAGAGACATATTTGAAGCCCACTCTTACTGGTGGTCTACCACTTTGCTTTTTTTCCTAAAGGAAAAGCCAGTGAGACAAGAAAAGTGCCCTTCAAGGAAAGTGCTTGTTCAGTGGTGCACCCAGGAAGCTCTGCTTTGTGTCTGGCTTGGCTCCAACTCGCCAAGGAAGAACAGAAGATGGTGTCCCCAAGAGACATCTGCTGCTGTCCTTGCTGGCCACTGGCACTGCACTCCAGGTTCCTCTCTGGTTTTTTTCCCTAATTCTTGGAAAAATGTAACTGATTCGTCAGAAGGAATTTGGTTTTGTTTTCATTATACCAACACAGTTTTCAGGGGAAAGGTGGAATAAAGCAAAAATTTGCAGTGTGTGAGTAATTAAGTGTGCTTTTAACAAATGAGAATGTTTACTATTTAATATTTTCATTTTGGAACATTCCAGACATATCCAAAAGTAGAACAGGAACCCCCAGGTCCTCATTGCCCAGCTGTGGCAACAGTCACTACCTGGCTGACCCCAGCCTGGAGCACTTGAAAACAAGTCCCAGACACTGTATCATTTCATAAGAAAATATGTGATTATTTAATTTTAATTTTTATTTAATTTATTATTATTATTTTTTGTGGTGCTGGGGATTGAACCCAATATACATGATTATTTTAAAGAACAGGCAATACAAACAGGAAGCATGAAATTCGAAAGTTGGGAAACAAAGTCAGCAAGAAGTGAGTCACAGGGCTTCACTCCGGGTGCCCAGAGGCAGCGGCAATGAGCCTTTCCTAATTAGTTTTTCCAATGGAGTACAACTTTGTTTCTTAAAAAAGAAATTTATCCTAAAAAATCAGCATCCAAATAGACAGAGCTTTCACTCAGTGTTTGTCATGGATGGTGCCTTTCGTGAGAGTGATCTGATTGGACTATAGACCACACCTGGGGTAGATCGATTAATATTTGTGGACTGAGTGATTCCAGAGCTACTTAAAGGTGGAAGTTATGCGAAGCTTAGTCTTTAAGGAACCCACTCAGTGCCAGTCTTATCTGGACCATACATATCTAGGCCATACGTATCCATGGACTGCAAGCCCTGGAAGGGACCTTAGTACTGACTTAATCAAGCCAAGGGGTCAGAGAAGTGACGCAGGAGGCTCAGGCTGGCAGCAGAGGCCAGGTCAGACTGAAGTCCCCTGCACTCGGTGCCTCTGCCCACGGTCTGCTGAGTTCCCCCGGAAGCCTTTCCACCCTGAGCACACATGCCACATGGAGGCATTGTCATACCCACAACTGAGGGCAGGGGCTGTGCGTGCCTAAATTGCCTTGGGGGAAGGAATGCTGTGGCCTTTGATGGAGCAGCCGATAGTATGTTTTCCATGCCATAGTCGGCCAGGGATTTCTCCCCAGGACTCAAGACAGCTGAACAGAACCCACAAAATGTTGCCAAGAGCCAACCATGGTCTCTGCTCTGATGTGCCCCTGCCTGCAGGACAGCTTGTGCTCAGAGAAGCTTCTGTGCAGTGTAAGAAGCTCCTCCCCTCCGCGGAGTGTCTGTGACTCCCACTTTACATAGAATGAAATGAGAAACAGATGTCCCAAGAGATTACCCAAGGCCTGCAGTCCATCAGGAGCAAGGCTGGACTCTGGATTCTCTAGCCAGGAGCCCAGGGTTCCTTCTCCACAGCACAGCTGGTCAAGCACAAAGTCAGTGTCAGTCCCTATGTCATGAGAAGATGAGAAGACATGTGCACTGTTTGGAAGGCTGTGAGCATAGTATGTGTTTGGTGCTGATTTTAATGTAGTCACTTGGAAAGGGCATTTCAGGCAGAGGGGACACATGGAGCGTGTGGGACACTGAAGGCAGCTGGGATTTCCAGAGCCTGACATGGGAGTTAAGCCCTGGGGGAGTGAGCTGCAGGCTGGAGCCAGCTTACCACGGGGCTGGGGTTCTGGAGAGTTTGCATTTTTATCTTCTAGTGGGAAGTGAGAGGGCCAGGAGGACTGTCCCTCCTCCCTTGTTCCTTTTCTTCTCCTTCTTCTTTTTTGAGATGGGGTCTTGCTATGTTGTTGGGGCTGCCCCCAAACTTAGGCTCAAGAGATCTTTCTGCCCAAGCCTCCCAAGCAGCTGGGACTGCAGGCACACACCACCACATCCAGCAGCTGGAGCTTGGCTGAGGTCCACACTGGATGGGGGAGGCCACAGTAGCTGGCCCAAGGACACGCTGGGCAATAGAGCCCAGGATGGCGCCCCCTAGGGGATCCTGCCTGGGGCCTCCTATCCAAGACTGGAGTGATGCTGCTGCAGGTCCTGGCCACAGTGGACACAGGCCTCAGGAGCTTGATGGGACAGGCCAGGGGGTCAGTGTCCTCTGAAAGGCCCACACTTCCTGGTGGCCACAAGGTGGCGCCACTGTGGGCCACCTTCTCTCTGAGTCCCATCAGAGTGCTTTTGAGTCTGTTGGTTTTGATCTGGATCACAGATGTGCTGTTTTGAAACGCCTCGGAACACAGAGCTGGGCTTCCTGCTTCCTTCTCGTGGCCTGTTTCATGTTCTTGCGACGGCTCCAGGGTGCTTCTGCTGTTGAAAGGTTGCACTAGTTCACTGCTGCAATTCAGCAGGGGGCTGCTGGAAGGCAGTGCACGTGGCGAAGCCCGGGAGCCAAGGCGGGAGGCCTCCCTTGCAGAGCACGTTTTCAGTACGATGGCAGCAGGCTGGACTTCACTATGTTGACGACAGCTGTTCAGACAGTTGGGTACTTTGCAAGGAAACTACCAAGTTGTGAAGATATGAGAAGTCTTGACTATATTGTCACGTTCCAATGGTTCAGTGTGACAAGGGGGCACATGTGGCTACTTTTGTGTTGGGACAGAGACTAGGAGGACATTGTACCACTTTGGGTTTCAGTTGTGAAAAGCAGAAACTGATGTTGGTCCCCAAAAGGGGGAGTCATCCCAGGCAACACTGGCATATGGTGGAGAAGAGGCAGCTTAGGGGCTCTGCGGCCCAGGAGAGGCGTCTGGTGCAGTCCTTGGCTGGAAGACCTCTCCAAGAAGAGCTGTCCCCAGGCCAGGCTTCAGTAGTCACTGCTTGCAGCAGAAACGACTGGACCCTTCCGAGACAACCGGATTATGAGTGGGTGTCTTCTTCAATCCACTTGTGGGTCCATCATCCCCAGGGGAATCAAGCCTCAGAATGAAACATGGTCTTCTCCTTTCCCCACATTCACTGGCTGTTTTGCTTTTTATTCAGAAATCAAACGCCAAAGACAGAGTGCAGTGGTGCATGCCTGTAATCCCAGAGGCCTGGGAGGCTGAGGCAGGAGGATCACAAGCTCAAATCCAGCCTCAGCAACTTATCGAGCCCCTAAGCATCTTAGTGAGCCACTAAGCAACTTAAGGAGACACTGTCTCAAAATAAAAAATAAAAAGGGCTGGGGATGTGACTCAGTGGTTAAGCCCTCCTGGGTTTAGTTCCTAGTACCAAAAAATAAAATTAAATTAAATTAAAATAAAAAAATATTGAAGGACAGGAGCAGGAGAGTCTTTGAGAAAGGCCTGGTGTCAGCGGCCGTGTCAGGGAGGCCTGGTTCAGTGACTCCCAGGCAGCAGGAAGGCTTCAGCTCTGCTGCCTGGGTTTATCTTCAGAGTTGCTGAACACCTGGACTCCTGCATGTCGTTCGTGATCCCTGGTAACTAGGAGAATGTGTCCTTTCAAGAGATCTGATCATTTCTGGAGTCTTGGGGTGTGAACAGACCTGGCCTCTGGCCAGGAGTCACCAGGTAGGCTGTGCTCGGGCCAGTGGAGCTTGTGCTCAGGATGTGCTCTGAGAAAAGGCCCTGGGCAGAAATCTGGAAAGTCCATTCCAAACAACTCATGAAGGAGAGTCGTGATTACTCTCATCGACTAGGTTTGCTTTAACAGTTACCTTATGGTTTAGTCGGCTTTCTCACTGCTATGACGAAATGACACGGCCAGCACAAGTGCAGAGAAGGAAAGGTTTCTATGAGGGCTCGGGGTTTCAGAGACCTCCGTGCATTCACGCCAGCTCTGCCATGGGGAAGAGTGTAGGCGGGGCGAAGCAGCTCACGTGGTGATCAGGAAGCAGAAAGTCTCCACTCCAGATACAGAACATATGCCCCGAAGCCATGCCCCATCCCCACCTCCTCCACCACACCCCACCATTTCACTTCATCCCATCAGGGATGATTCACTGGTTAAGACTCTCCAACCCAGTCAGTTCTCCTCTGAACCTCCTTGCCCTGTCTCAAGCGTGAGCTTTCGGGCGACACCTCACATCCACAGCATAACACCATCACCTGAGCATACTCCAGGGCTCCCCTCCCCTTCCTGGGAGCTCTGGGCCCAGCCCAACGCACAGAGCTCCTTATGCAACGCGGCAGCAAGGCCATTCCAAGTCATCAGTGTAATGGAGGCCAGCTCATGGGAGCAGAGCTGTGAAGGGCAGCAGCCTCCCATGGGGCAACAGGTGCAAGCTCTAGGGTAGTGGTTTCAAGTTGAATTAAAATATATTCTTCTTAAAGATTGTTCTTCTGAGTCTTAAAAAACTGTGGTTTTGGAATTTCGGCTGGTGTTTCCATTGGCTCCGATTAGCACTCAGCTGTAGTACGTTCTCGTGGCTCTATAGTAGGACATCCTCTTCCTGATTCTGCCCCTCGGCCTCTCTCTTTCCCTGCCTGGAGGTAGGCAGTTTTTCATTTTCTTGTGAATCTTCCCAGATACGTCATTTGAAAAACAAGCAAATATGTACATAAATCTGTTTTGTTGTTGTTTAGTTTTTGGTTTTTGGTACTGAACTCAGGGGCACTCAACCACTGAGCCACATCCCCAGCCCTTTTTTGCATTTTACTTAGAGACAGGGTCTCACTGAGTTGCTTAGTGCCTCGCTTTTGCTGAGGCTGGCTCAGCACTTGTGATCCTCCTGCCTCAGCCTTCGGAGCCGCTGGGATTACAGGCCTGTGCCACCACGCCTGGCTCATAAATCTGTTTTTACAAGAGATTGTAGGCTATTACACATCTGCATCTTGATCTTTCCTGTTGATATATTTTAGAGATTATCCATAACAATCCATAGTACAATTGTCCCTTGGTATCTGCAGGGAATTTGTTCCAGGACCTCCTTCAGGTATCAAATGCCAGGATGCTCAAGCCCTGGAAGGAAATGGGTAGAAAAAGGAGTGCATATAACCTGCACATGTTCTCCCATGTAGCTCCAATCATCTCTAGATTACTCACACCTCTAAGACAGTGTAAATGGCATATAAATAGTCATTATACTATATTGTTTAGGGAATAATGACAAAAAGAAAGTCTTCACAATATTCAGTACAGTATGATGCAATTTTTAAAATATTTTATTTTAAAATTTGTTTTAGTTGTTGATAGACCTTTATTTATTTATATATAGTGCTGAGAAGCGAACCCAATGCTTCACACATGCCAGGCAAGTATGCTACCACTGAGCCACAGCCCCAGCACCTAAAAAATATTTTGATTTGCAGTTGGTTGAATCCTCAGATGCAAAATCCATGATGCAGGAGCTGTGTGTGCCCTGTAGAAGAACGCCCCAGGTCTGACTGGCTCCCAGCTGGGCATCTAGCCCCTAGTTGTGGTGAACAATGCTGCAGCAGATCCCTTGTACATCCGCCACTTCTCAAGTGTGGCCGCCAGCAAGGCAAAGTCATCTGCCACAACCCCAGTTGTGAATGGAGTCCTTTAAAAAGGCTCTGTATGCAGATGCAGTGGCACACTCCTGTACCCAGGACTCAGGCTGAGGCAGGAGGATCACAAGTTTAAGGCCAACTTAGTGAGGCCCTGTCTCCAAATAAAATGAAAGGACTGTGGGTGCAGCTCAGTGGTAGAAGCAACCCTGGGTTCAGCCTCCAGCATCAAAACTAACAAACAACAACAGGAACAAAAACCAATTGGCATATATGAATGCTGCGGAGGATTTGGCTTGTAGGAGTGCAGGCTCGTGACTCCAGTTTAAACCGAGCTGAGAAACGGAGTCAGAGTCAACTTCACCTGCACTGGACTTGGTCTTCCCAAGTGTCCCTGTGGTCCCAGGGCTTCCAACAGATCCCCCTCTACCGTGAGCTTGTCAGCTGCTTGAGAACACAGCCAGCGCCGAACGAGGGCCTGTGAAAGTGACTGTCAGACACTTAACGTTGTCAGATTGCCAGGCTGCTAGATAGAAATGATATTTTGCAAACTGTTCTTAAAAACTGTGCAAGAACTAGGTTTACGACTTTGTAAATTAAAAAAAAAACGGAACATTATTATTTTAAACAAATATGTGTTTGATAGTCTTTTCTGCAAACAAAAATGGCCTTCAAGGATGCCAAGTACCTTCACAGCAACCACTGCACGGTCTCGCCCGGTGGTTAAGGCAGCCCCTTGGTCTCCCCAGGCCCCCGGGGGCCGGCAGTCTGCAGGTGCCCAGGCCACAGCATGAGGTGTGTGGGCAGCACCTGAAGGAGGCGCGTTGCACCTGGGCACCTGACAGAGGTGCCGTGACCACAGAGGCTGGCTACTCCTGGGCAGGACCTCTGTGGTCATGATGCTGCTGAGGGGCCCCGGGTCACGGAGAGCTGAGCCCTGCGAGCTGGTCAGTGAGGTGGGGTCCACTGTGGAGGGAGAGGCCTCCAGGCTGAGGACGCAGCAGCCCAGCAGGAGTGCAGCTGGATGGTCAGCCAGAGCCTTCAGGTGGGCCTGCAGGACGGGAAGAACACAGACCACGGGAGCTCAGAGGCCTGGGAAGAGGGGGGTGTTGGGACTTCTCTGAGGGCAACAAGAAGCCACTGTTTTAAGTGGGTGAAAAGATCTGCCATCATCTGCCCATCCGTGAGAGCTTGTGCTTCCAGTTGAGACCCTGAGGGTGTCAGGGTGTGCTCAGGGTGGGTAGCAAAAGGGGCAGGTCCTGCGTTAGTCCATCTGGTTGCTGTAACTAAACATCCGAGACTGGGCATTTCGAGAAGGCATTTAGTGGGCTTGTGATTCTGGTTGCTGGAGGGTCCAAGCTTTAGGGTGTGGTGTCCTGGAGATAGAACCCGGGCCCCATCACCACACAGGGAGAAACAGAAGGGGAGCTGGCTGTGTGCAGAGAGGACAGAGGCACGGGCTGTCCACCCTAACAACCCGCTCTCAAAGTACTAACCCAGCCAGAGAGCAGGAGTGCCTGAGCTTCCTATTAATCCACCACTGGGGTGTCTCCTAGGACAGGGTCTCCAGGATGCCTAAAGGGAGGTACACCTTGACTCAGGCCCTGTGGGTCCTAGACAACATCGCAGAAAGAAACTTAAGGATGGACAAAGCAAGGCACAGACTGATATTCATTATGTACTTATTTTTGTGGCAGTAGGGACTGAGCCCAAGGTGCTCTACCTTGCAGCCACACCCCAGCTTTTTTATTTGGAGACAGTCTGGCCTCAAACTTGCTATCCTCCTGCCTCAGCCTCCAGAGTTGCTAGGATGTGTGCCACGGAGCCTGGCATAGATGGAGCACACTCTTGACAGGCCCAGTGTGGTGCTGGAGAGGATGCGGTGGCTTCACTGATCAAGGCGTTTGTACGTGTGAAACCTGCAGGACACACTCGCTCTCACAGGGCACTTCTAGTCCTCCTGTGCGCTGGCCGCTTGCGTGTGAGTCATTGCCTATAGGGATTCTTTTCTTCTTTGCTTTTGGTGAAATATCTCTACTACTGTCCCAGATGCCCAGGTTTTATTGTTTTGCTTGGGAATTTAAGGAGTACTGCATTTGTGTCACCAACTTGCAGCATGTGACAGGGATAAAGTCAGCGCATCCTCAAAATATCAATTACAAAACAATCTGCTCATTGAACAAAAGCATTCTCAGATCTGTTTTTCTTAAGGCCAGCTCAGGAGATGGGTTATTTATGGACCCGAGGATATGACTGATTTTATAGTGTCACCTATGACCAGAGTGTGCGGAGAGTTTCAAATCATGTGCAGGTGGAAGGCTCCTGTTGTCTTCCTTGTGTTCCTTCTACCTGTGCTGAGGCCTTTCATCATGCGGCACCTCAACATGGCCACATGGGGATCATGTTACCAGCACAAGCAGCTTTGGGGACACAGGCAATCCAAGTGCCAATCACAGATGTTCTGCCCCACAGTCTAGGGGCATAGGTGATGGATGAGGAGCAGCAAGACCTCAGAGCTTTGTCCTGCAAAGAAAGATGACAGGGTTGTGGGAGCGGGTGGGAGGAGGCCTCTCTGCCAGGTGTTGCAAGAGCTGAGACTGGAATTGGGACAGGAGCCCCAATCTGCAGGACAAGCTGGCCCAGCAGAGCGGGATGGGTGTGGGACAGGAGGCTCGGATGTAAATGCCATTCCCAGGTAGCAGCAGGTCCTACTCATTGTTTTCTTTAAATCAAACACATCTGATGCTGAGCCCTATCCGCTCCAGTGCCAGCCAGGAAAAAGCCTCTATCATCCATCTTGGGATCACAGAGTCCTGGCGCCAGGTCTGAGGGGCCTTGGACAATGAGGGCAGGGCTGCTGCTGGTATTCCTAAGTAGAAACCTCCAGAAAGAGGCAGGTCCAGCCCAGACATGGCCTCCCTGTGAGCTCAGGCAGTGCCAGGCTCTGGCTTAGTGCAGAGATCGCCCCGGGGCCTTGGGCATGCTGAGGCTTGGCATGGAGACCCGACATCTTCCGGCTTCTGGACAACACAAGGCAGGCTGCCCGCCATTGCTGACGCCCTGCCAGGTAACGCCAGCTCTCTGAGGCAGAGGAGCTCAAAGGCCTGGCAACTTGCTGGGAGCTGGGGTGGCGGCGGTCATGACCTGCACATGGCCTGCACATGGCCGGGTGGAAAGATCATGCTGGCCACAGTGTGGCGTGGCCAGAGGGAGGGCACATGGCACCTTCACCAAATTACCATGCTTTGGTAGTGGCTGCGTCTGTCAGTGGCTCCCTGGAGTCAGCAGCAGAATTCTTTACCCTAACCGTGGGACCGTGCTTTCCAGTCCTCTCTGAGTTGCACAGGCTCCTGGGAACTCCCAGCACTGCTGGGAGAAACAGGAATCTTTTTTTTCTATCTGAACTTTGGGGTTGTTGCTAACTCCACGAGTCAAACCCTGACTTTAAAATAAAAGGAGTGGTGGTGTGGACCGCCATCCCCGATACCCAGGGCTGAGGGGGGAGGGGGGCTTGAGCTCAGGAGTTTGAGGACAGACTGGACAACATAGCAAGACCCCATCTAAAAAAACAACAAACTGCCGGGCTCAGTGGCGCATGCCCATAAGATCAGCAACTCAGGAGGCTGAGGCATGAGGATCCCAAGTTCAAAGTCAACCTCAGCAACTTAGCAAGACTTATCTCAAAATAAAATAAACAGGACTGAGCTGTGTCTCAGTGGTTGAGTGTCCTGGGTTCCATCATCCTCTGTGCTGGGCTGAAATGTGAAGTGGCTCGTTTTGTCACCCCAGTGCAGCTGTGGTTCCCCTCTACCAGCAGTGCTGCTGTAGGGACTGCCATAGTGACAGCCATCCTCCTCTGTGCCTGTAACCTCGATCATGGGATCACGAGGCCTGCAGATGCGGAGAATGGTGAAGTGCTTATCTTAAGGGTCCCCAGGAAGGAACGAAGCATAGGAAGAGGCAGAGAGCGACTTCAAAGGTCCCTGGTCCCAGCCAACTCTGTAGAGCCCTCCAGAGGGAAGAGGACACACTTCACTGACCCTCAGACGTTAACCTCACCAGACAGAAGCGCCTGACTACTTTTGGCTGAAATTAACAGAGAACGTGCCTCACATTCATTTCAAGTTTTTATTAAAATACTTTTTTGTTTATAGGGACAACCAAAGAAAAGATACCTATTTTACATGTTGTAGATCATCTAGAACATAGTAAACCCACTCTTAGGAGTGCAGCATAGACCTGGAAACCTTCAAAGTGGCTTTCTCAAAACTAACTTTGAAAACATGGCTGAGTTCCCTCGATCTCCACCGAATTCTCGGTTTCTCTCCTGCATTCGATGCTACCTGACACCTGTTTTGTGTTCTGGTGCTGCTACATGGTGGCCTCCCTTTCAGAGCAGCCTTGTGAACAGACGTGAGATTTTATTTGAACTGTCAACTGATTTGGGGCAACCATTATGAACTCAGTCACGATAGTCACAACATCACGGGAGGGAGGGCAAAGCTGGCTAGCACATGCCCCTCCACAGGACAGGCGGCTGATGCACACCTCTCACAGGGCCCCCCGGCTTAGATATGGCTATAACACAGGTGACCACTCAATTTTTGATTAAAATAAAAAGAGTTTCTTCTGAGCATCAGCATGGGCGTGAACATTCTGCGTGGTAGAAAGGACCTGTGTTTTGCGAGGCTGCTGGCCTCTCCAGTACTGTGCTTTCACTCTGGAAAAACATTCACATGCAGAACCTAGAGGCCACCAGAGAACTGGAAGTGGGACCCTAAGGTCTTCTCCATCCCTTGGCAAACCAGGAGAAGCAGGTGAGCACATGGACCACTCCATTGGGGATCCCTTGCAGTGAGAACAGGGTTCTGAGAAACGTAAAGGTGGAAAAAAGTACAGCATTTTACAACTTCATAATGAAAGCTAAAAAATGGTGATCAATGCACTTCAACATGTTTGTCACTGTTAAGAAAATATCAACTGTGTTGCCAACCAATCCAGAAGCATCCCTCCACTCGTAGGCATAAAGCCACCTGGAAAGCAGTGAAGCTGAAATGAGGCAGCGGACTCCTTCCCTGGCCTCGGCCTCGAAGGTGCTGGTGAGAAGGGGTTAAGGAAGGGCGCCAGGAGCCTCCAGGCACAGGGAAGCAGGGGCTCCCATGCTCTCCCCGCAATGTCCTAAGAGCCATAAAGCTCAGCTTCCTAAGAGGCCAAAATACCTAAGTCCCTGTGACCTTCGTTAGTGACCTCAGAGCAGAAATGTGATCCAGCTGTGAACTTTATTGTAATCACAATGTCACAAATGACCCCATAACTAGTGTTCAGATAAGGAATAATACAAACTACCCAACAGCATTATCTATGGGCGTACACTAAAACATGAAGACATACAAAGAGGTATTCCTAAAAAGTTACTTGTAATTCAAATATTCACTAGAGAAATTAGAAAGTTTGTAAAATCAAGAGTTTGTATAATAAAAATATTTATGTTTTAGATTCATACTTGAAGTTTGGGATTCTATGAAGGACAGAGTATTTAAGCTTATCTCCATTGAGACATTATATAAAAAGCTGACTAAATAATCCTGCAGTGTATTTGGAGTGTACAGAATCTTGAACAGATATTTTTAAAAATATTTCAGAATTTCAACCTCCCACGATCTGATGCCTATTTAATAAGAACAAGAGATCCAGACACAACCGTCCGCACGGGCACGGCCTCGTGTGGCTGTCCTCAGCGCCCTCCCAGCACTTTCATCCCGCCCTGTTCATATCTTGAATTCTCTTCTGATCCTGTGTGGGCTAGGGAACTGGCTCTGTCTCCACAGGGCTGAGGCTATTTGTCACCTCCACGTGGCCTGGCTACCAGCCACCCACCTGCCCAGAGGACAGAATGCTTTTCTGCAGGCTAGGTGGAGTTGGCTCGGCAGTCCTGCTGCGCCCAGTGCTCCTCGCTGGTACCTAAGACGCCAGTTACTTGCCCTGGCAGAGTGCGCCACGCAGTCTCACGATGCACCCTGACACCCAGCTGAGCACTCTGGGTGGGCAGACAAGAGACCTGCCCTAGAGCATTGTCCCTGGGGGGGGCAGGGCTTCTAGCGCATCAGGGCTCTCAAATGTAAAATGTAGCGGGCACCTGCTTTCTAGAACCAATACGGACACTTACTAAGGTGATTTTCATGGTTTTCAGAGATGTCTTTGAACATCCCCTCTGTTCATAAAGCAGAGAGACATAAGGCACAGTGAAGAGTGGCACACAGCTATGGAAATAGGTCCCAGGAGTCGCAGGCACTGAGGGAGCCCTAACTCACTTGAGTGGGTTCTGCAAACACTGGAAAGTGCTTGGAACGCGAGAAGGGAGCGGTACCAGGCTTTATGTTGGGCACAAAGGCTTTTGAGGCTTCCTGTGCACCTGCTTCTCCTACACCAGTGCTGTGCATGTATAACAAGGAGAGGTGTGCGGCCAGGGGTGCGGAGAGGAGGGAGTGGTAGTACGCATGTGTCTAACCCACCCCGGCACCCAGCACCCTCACATGGCACCTCCTTCCCAGCCCCTGCACCTTTGGAACTTGCTGGCATTCTGATCCAACCAGTGGACTCACTGAGTCATGCTCACACCTTTCTTGTGATTCGAGTGCTTGGGTTCCTGTTTCTCTTCCTTCTTTAGAACATGCAGTTCATACATTTGACAGTCTTACTGCCATAGTCAATGCACTCGGGGCCGATACACTCGCAGCAGGCATTGTGGAACCAGCGGTATTTGGATGCGCCCATGGACTCGCAGGATATCTTACACTGATGTATGGACATGCAGTCGTCAAAGTACACCACTGTGCACATGTGCTCTGGAAAACAGAATTAAGATTTCAGAGCTGGAGGGTGTTAAAACACGAAGTGCTTTCTATGGAGTTGAATACAATTGACAGTTAATTGTCTCTGTTCCCTTACTGCTGATCTGCACAGGACATAAATGAGGTACAGGAGAAAAGGTCTTTGCCAATCATGCTGAGAATCCTTCCACCACAGATGCAGAAAGCAAAGGGCATCCTTAGTCTCTCCCATCACACTTCAGACTTTGACCTGAAGTTACATTACCAGGCTTAAAAACTATTTGCTGCAAGATGCAGTGGTACATGCCTGTAATCCCAGTGTATCAGGAGGCTGAGGCAGGAGGATCACAAGTTTGAGGCTAGATGGGGCAAATTATAAGACCCCATCTCAAAATAAAAAAGCAAGAGGGCTGGGATCTGGCTCAGTGGTACAGTGCTTGTCTGGCAAGCATGAAGTCCTGTGTTCAGTACCACACCAAAGCTCTTTTTAAGTTCATCGCTTCTGATAAGATTTCCTACAGAGAGAATTCTGCAGTCAAAAGTTTGAAAACCCCACTATTCTATTCTAAGATGATGTTGAGGATGTAAGTAAAGAACACTTTAGGTGCTTTAGACACGGTGAGTGGCCAGCAGGCCGGCATCCTGCCTGGCGTCTGACTCTCCACAGGACACTGACTCTGGTTCAAGTTTCCCTGGTGATTAAGCCCATATAACTCCTCACCTGGGAGAAAAGGGCCCAGGAGATCCACAGTGGATAACGGGCACCAGGATGAAGAGCATATGATCTAAGGCTGGGCCATTTTTACAGAGCCATTTACACAACTGATAATTTGCCAGGGCTCGAGCAGTGAGGGAGGTTTCACAGAGGAACTGGACGTCTTTAGTGTAAGGGTGAAAAGCGAAGCTCACAGGCAGCCAAGAGGACAGCCAAGAGGGGGTGGGTGTGCTGTGCGGGGACAGCACCGCCAAGGACATGAGAGGGGGCCTGGGAGGCAGCACAGCACAGAAGGGCAGTGCAGGCACGCAGGCCTCCAGTGACTGGTCCCACTAAGTTTCCCTGGTCGGTAAGCTCTCACGAACACTCCAGCGGACGGCCACTGGGGACCCCGAGTAATCAGAGGACCTGAGGACAGAGCAGCCAAGGCAGCCCTATACACTAAGGAGAGAATGCAGCCACAGGGGCGGGAGCTCCAAGGACACCATCCAGGGAGCTCCAAGGACACTGCAGGACTAGCTCCTCCGTCCCCAGAACCTGAGCAGTCTCTGAGCGAAATCTCTGCGTTCCTATTTTATAGCTCTGATCATCCGTATTTTGATAGTGGGAAAAATAGCAGTAAAACGTCTTATTATCATATTCCACATATTCCTGATGTTTTCCAAAACTCAGAATTTGTTGCATAAAGTATTTTAACCTAAGAGAAAATAAGAATCTTTATTAAATATTTAAGAAATATTAAAATTAACATTTTTATGAAATCTATCCTCTAACAAAAGCCACTCTGCTTTTGCTATCCATGTCCTAAGTCCTTTCTACTTTATGCAGGTCAGGGTTGTGATGGAGGACACGCAGGGAGGGGGGAACCCAAGTCACGCCCTTGTGTCCTGGACACAGCAGCTCCATCACGGTGGCAGAGCCATGTGGTGACTGGAACTAGAACACGTCAGGGCTTGATAAAACCTAAAGCCCCTCCCACCCATCTTTAGTGTGCTCCTCGGGTTGGCACAGGGAGTTCTCATCTTGCTCCCGTGGGACCAGGAGGGCCCGCTGGCTGGGTCAGAGTGGACCAGGGGACAAGGTGCCACAATACTGCTTGTGGCAGAGAGGTCTAGTTGTGGTGCCAACACTACCACAGCTGAAACGTCAGCTTTGGGGACACAGGGACAAGCAACGCCCTGCTCGGTGAGGTGTGACGCAAAGGGATACCAGTGTGACTGCCTACCACGCGGAGCTCTGCAGCATGCAGACGGCTTCTGTCTGGGTTACTAGAGTCTAGAATTTACTCAGGACCACCCACACAGACTCAAAACCACAGGGTGTTCCAGAGGATAACCTGAATGCAGGTGTCACTGGACCAGGGATAGACCAGAGGGTGGAAGGAAGTCCAAGGGCAGTTACCTTTGTCACTGGAGTAAGGCGCATGCACGTTGTTGCTGGGAACAGAGACGTTCTGCTGGTGTGGCTGATTCACCGTCTCTAGAAAGGAGACAAGGTTCTCGTGGTGCGAGAGCTCCTCCGCCACAGGGAAGGAGACGATGTTCCAGTTCAACTGGGTGTCCCCCTCGGTGAGGGCCCGGAAGAGCGAGGGGATGGGCTCGTGCAGGTCCTCCACTGTGCTCTTAGAGGTGGGTGGCGTGTCGCTGTAGTTCCGAGGGTTGCACATGCCTGGGGAGAGAGGGGCCTTTACTTTCCTCACTGAGCAGCTCCAGGGAGGGTGCTGGTGGCTGCCCTGCGGGGGGCACTCAGGGGTTCAAGCAGCAGCTTCTAACCTAACTCTGGACACTCTCCCAGTTGTGTCTGCCAGAAGGGCCGAGCAGTGAGGCCACCACGCCACTGTTCTCAGGACCGAGGCCCTGCTCTTGTGGAGCTACCTCCTCCAGCCCATGAACCAGGGCTCCTCAAGAGGGTGACTCCAGGGCCCAGCGGCAAAGCACAGCAGGAGACAGGAACATGTTTTTGGGACAAAGGAAGGAAGTGCTCAGTGAGTAGCACTCAGCCACATCCCCAGGGTTCAACCCTCAGGACAAAACAAATAAACAAACCAACCCTAGGATAAATGCACCAGAGAGCTGTGCACAACAAACATAAGCACACCGAGTACTACCGCATCGGGGACCACCACAGCGCCAAGTCTGAGGGAAAAAAACCTTAATGAGGTCAGTTCCATGAAAACAAGACTTTCAGGATGAAAAATACCGAAGCAAAACCAATACAAATGATTGAGGAAAAACTCAGGCGTTGGAGTTATATCCTATATATTTGTCAAAACTCCTAAATAATTAAGGAAAAAAACAGTAGAAAAGTGGATAATATATAAGAATAAACAATTCAAAAATATACAATCCTTAAACATATGAACAGACACTCTACCTCACTGGAAATAAGATAAATAAAAATTAAAGTCATACCATTTCTTCCTATCAGATTAACAAAAATCCAGAAGTTCATTAGCAACAGCAATGGGCGTTCAGCAGTGTAATTTCTTTTTTTTTTTTTAAGGAAGGAAGTCTTTTTTTAATAACTGTATTTTTAAATTAATTTACTTTTTATGTGATCAAATCCAGTGCCTCACATATGTTAGGCAAGCCCCCTGCCACCAAGCCCCAGCCCCAGCCCAGCAGTGTAATTTTATAGCAATGCTGCAGGGATTGGGTAAGCTGCAGAGTTATAGGGCCCTGGTGAAAGTGCAGAGGACAGAGCCCTTAGGGAAGAGCATGTGGACACCAGCACAGCTGCACAGAAGACCTCTGCACATGGCCACTCGCTGCAGGACTGTCCGAATGGGGAAAGATAGGAAGCAACCAAAGGCCCACGCACGGTAAGCGAGCACACGCCCCATGGCCAGCAGCATGGTTACAGCTGCACGCAACTAAGTCTGAAAAGAGAAGAGAAGGCAAAGGGCACAGCGGTGTGTGCAGGATGAGTGCTCTGATGACAAACGCAAATGCTTATGGAGTTTTAAGGGATCACAGGTCCAGTTTCTTCAGTGAGTTCAGGCTTGGCTACCATTGTTTCACTTTCCCAGTGACCTTGCTTGAACAATAAATTATAGGGGAGGCAGGAAGTAGAGCAGAGGTGACAAAGATGGACATGAGCCCCTATCTAACCAGTGCTGTGTGTGTTTGGCTTGGTTCTCTTGTACAGGTTTCATATCCTCAAAACATAAAGCTAGCTGGGCATGGTGGTACACACCTGTAATCCCAGTGACCAGAGAGGCTGAGGCAAGAGGATCACAAGCTCAAGGTCAGCCTCAGCAACTCAGCCCGTTTCAAAATAAAAAATAAAAGAAAGGGCTTGCGGGGCTAGGGTTGTAGCTCAGTGGTAGAGTGCTTGCTTTGCATGCATGAGGCCCTGGGTTCGATCCTCAGCACCACATAAAAATAAATAAAATAAAGGTATAAAAAATTTTTTAAAAAATATTTTAAAGGGGGTGTGGCAGTGGTTAAGCTGCCCTAAATTCAATCCCTGGCATGAGCATGTACATGTACACACACACACACCAAAAAAAAAAAAAAACCCAAAACATAAAACTAAACCAAAATGGGGCTGAGATTGTGGCTCAGTGGTACTGGGTTCGATCCTCAGCACCACATACAAAATAAATAAATAAAATAAAGTTATTTTAAAAAACCCAAAATCCGAACCAAAAGGAAACAACCCCTAAAAACTGAAAACAAATGAATACAAATAAACCTTACTTTATGTCAACATAGTCCCATAACTGCTTGGGAAATGATTCTAGATGACCTTGGAACACAGTATTTGAGCTTGCATCTTCAGGAAATATTTAAGAATCAGCAACCTTAAATTTTATTTAATCATTTCATTGATTTATTATACATAAAAGCATATATTATTATTTTAAAAGGTCAAAATAACTTTTCTAATAAATTCCTTCACACAGAAAAGGTATAAACAAAAAAACAAAATCAAGCATATACGTAGGAACCAAAAAGTTCAATTTAAAAGAAGTTACAAATATAAATCAAAGAAATAAACAGTCTGTTATCTTTTTTATATTTATTTTTTAGTGGTAGTTGGACACGATATCTTTATTTTATTTATTTTTATGTGGTGCTGAGGATCAAACCTAGGGCCTCACACATGCTAGGCGAGTGCACTACCACTGAGCCACAATCCCGGCCCAAGACTCTGTTATCTTTTTTTTTTTTTTTAAAGAGAGAGAAAGAGAGAGATATTTATTTATTTTAGTTTTCGGCGGACACAACATCTTTGTTTGTATGTGGTGCTAAGGATTGAACCCGGGCCGCATGCATGCCAGGCAAGCGCGCTACCACTTGAGCCACATCCCCAGCCCCAAGACTCTGTTATCTTAAAACCAAATTAGTAAGAACTCAAAGCAGGTCTTCCCCATGCCTATACCTGCCTATCATGCCTGCCCACTGGAAAGGGCCAGGAGAGGCCCCAGGAGCAGCCACAACACTCCCAATGTCCGGATGGCCATCTCCAACCACCAT
The DNA here is from genome assembly GCF_047511675.1 of Marmota flaviventris. Lineage (NCBI taxonomy): Eukaryota > Metazoa > Chordata > Mammalia > Rodentia > Sciuridae > Marmota > Marmota flaviventris. The sequence goes on from NC_092513.1 coordinate 67,839,918, forward strand.
TCTTCCTGGGGGGGGGGGGGGGGCAAGGCTCCAGGGGCAATCCCAGGAGTCTGGGAGGTTCTGAAGCCACAGGAACAAGCCACATCCAAAGGACTCTGGGCCTTTGTGAGGATCTGGAAAGACTCCTATTAACTAGAGATGAGGCAATTTGAAGAAAAAGAAAGAGGAGGAAGAGGAGGAGGGACGGCAGCAAACAAATAAAACACTAAATATATATATCCCAAACCCCTTCATCAAAAAAGCAAGCAAGCAAGCAAAAAGCAAATAAAACGTACTGAACCTCAGTGGAAACTGAGGGCAGAGTCAGTGCTTGGCAAATGCATGAAGGGAAAGGATTTACTGTTTATCTTGCATTTGTCTATACACCTTTATTTCAAGGTAAGCAACGGGCCTCACTGGATCAAGGGAAGCTTCACGCAGAATAGTCCCAGCTGGTGACAACTGCAGGAGCAGTTACGGAGACGGACAGTCACTGCCTCACAACTCCAGTGGGATGCCTGACCCAGCCAGTGGTCATCAGGGCAGGGGGAGACTGCTAGGTGGGAGGCCGACAGGGACCTCCACCTATCACCAAGGATGGCACTGTCACCCACTGACCAAACTAAGCATTGCCAGAAACAGAACCTCTGGTGCTGCCTGCCTGCTAAGGTGCACTCTGTGCCTCCCCACAGCGAGCCTGAACCTCACTTCCAGCTTCTAGGACAGAGTGGACAGAATAACAGGTTCAACGGCCATAGGAAGCCACCACCCAATCCAGAAGAGGTCTCCTTCCCATCAAAACAAATGGGCTCCTTCAAAAAAAGAACAGCAAAAGATGGGGACAAGCAGGAACTGTTCTAGAAAAAAAGAAACTTAAGAAACCTCAACCACCCACCACAGCAAGTGGACTTCACTTCTTGATTTGGGTAAAACAACTGCAGAAGACCTTTAGTCCATCAGTGGACTGACGTGGTGTTAGATGGCATTAAAGAAGGACTGTTCACTGGACATTGTAAGAAAAATTACTCTTTTTTTGAGATACATAACTAAAGTATTTTGGTAGTGTTGTGAAATGATGGATTTCACAATACCCCAGAAAGCAAACAGGATGAGGACGGACAGGGAGAGAGGAACGAGCAGGTGAGGACAGACAGGGAGAGAGGAGTGAGCAAATGAGGACGGACAGGGAGTTAACTGTGCAAAAGGCTGACTGCTTCCTCCTTACAGGCTAGCAACGCTCACAGGGGCCTGCAGTTCGCAGTCCTGCAGGGTGAGCGGGTGCTCCCGGCTCCCTGTGAGGGCTGCTGAGAAGGGGGTGTTTGCACCAGGACCTGAAGGAGCCGCGGGGGTGTCCTGCCCCAGCCACGGTTCAGGTGCTCGGTTTTCCTTCTCAGCACCACCAGCAGCACTCTATCAACACACATGCACACGTTTCACTTAATATATCTTGGAAAATTTTTCTAGATGTTTCTTATAAAACACGGTTCCTAGCAACAAATATCTTCTTACAAAAAATTCAACAGTATAGAAGATTTCAAATGAAAAGCAAAAGTATCACCTCTGGGTCCCTCCCTTCCACACCCCAAGGACATGCACTTTAAATCTCCTCCCCAAACTTTTTCTATAAAAATAAAGCACATAAATGTAAATATGATCCAATACAAGCACATGTAATAGCAATGTTCCAAATGCTTATTATACCTGAGGCAACTCATTCATACACATAAAACACACTTCTGTTCTGTGAAGTCTCTCTCTTTTTCTACCGTGGTGCTGGGGATTAAGCCCAAGGTCACGCACACACCAGGTAAGAGCCTTGCCACTTGGCCACCCCCTGAGTCTCCTAAACGCCCGAGCCACCGCCTGGGTGGCAACTTACCCACACAGTCACAGCACTCGTCCCAGAGGGCCCCGAGACACAGCATGCACTCCTTACAGCAGGAGCAGTTCCCCTCGCCGGGCCGGCACTGGCAGAGCTCCTAGAAGGGACAGACATTTAAAGGCGAAGTTTCAAACAACGCTATCTAATGTTATTGCTCTTTAAGAACTAACCCCCAAATCTTTACATTATAATAATTTATTCCTGATGCAACTGTTTTTCCTGGCACTGGGGACTGAACCCAGGGCCTCATGCTCACTAGGCAGGTGTTCCACCACTTAGCCAGATTCCAGCCCTCTTGGTGTAACTTTTTATCCAACCTAATTCACATTTGCAGGAACATAAGGGCCTACAAAGACAAGTCAATTTTTTTCTTTTGGACAGATTCAGTGAACTGAATACTTTTATCTTACTTTGAAACAAAGGAAACAATTTACTTTTATAACTTGTAACTTTAACCTCCAAACCACCTCAAAGTACCATTCAGTACATGAACAGAAAATACTTCTCAGGTATTCGATTTGTTGTTCAGATTAATATAAATGAACAGTCAACTTGTGGTGAGAGCTATAGTTTCTCAATATATAAAATGTGAATAAAGCATCTACTACAAAATGCTACTCTGAGCCCAGCATGGTGGCCTACACCTGTCATCCCAGCAACTTAGGAGGCTGAGGAAGAAGATTGCAAGTTCAAGATCAGCTTCAGCAATTTAACAAGACCCTATCTCAAAAAAATAAAAAGGGCTGGGGTGTGGCTCAGTAGTTAAGCACGCCTGGTCGATCCCCAGTAAAACACCCGCGCGCGCATGCACACACACACAGGATATTTTTAATGACCCATAATACTTTAAAACGGTGTGCTTGCTGTGGTACTTATTTACAAAGAAAGTGGAAATGACCTTCCATCTCTATATCCCCTCTTCACAAGTAGCTTCTCAGGTCCTCTCCTCTGATCAAGGGACATGCCCAGCCCCTCTGGCTTTAGGTGATCCTGAGATTTACTTTGATGGACAAATTCAGTGGAAGTGACCTCACACTAGCTCTGGGCCTCGGCCTGCAGCAGCCTGTAGTGCTAGTTGTTCCTGTGAGAGCTCCCCAGCTGTGCCGTGAAGCTGGGATGAGGACACGTGACAGGTCAGGCCACCGGAAGTCATCCTAGAGCAGCAGCCTCCACCCAGCTGGACCAAGCCCACACTGCCAACCCACAGACACAGGAGCCAAGAAACGCTTTGTTTTGAACCAGGCCCCTCTGGGTGGCTGGTCACTCCACGAGGGCTAACCATGCAGCCTGCTTTGTGAAGGAGGCCCCTGACCTGCCTCCCCCTGCCCCCAGACCATCACTCCTGAACTAACTGAGACGGGATTCTGTAGCCTCCCAGCCCTCTTGGTTTCCCTGGCTTAAGAGATACTGGATGTATCTGTAAGAAAAACATTAAATTTTACTACTTGGAAAGAAGTAACTTATGATAAAACTGATCTTACCCTCAGGCTCGGAAGGAACTTCAGAGGTAAACTAGACCATCTTTCCATCTAAGACTAGGATCTCTTCTGTAATGTTCCTTTGACAAGTGGTCATTTGAGCCAACAGTTGATGAGGGATTTAACCCAAATAGCCTGTCACAACTTGTAATGCTCCAATAATGTTTTCCATTCTTTTTTTATATTTTCTTGGTGGTATTGAGGATTGAGACTAGGGGTGCCTACCACTGAGCTACATTGCATTCCTTTTTACTTTTTCTTTTGAGACAGGGTCTGGCTAACTTGCTGAGAGGCTGGCCTGAGTTGTTGTCCCCCTTCCTCAGGCTTCTGAGTGGCTGGGAGTACAGATGTGTGCCACCACTGGCTCAGTAAGTGTTTCCCTAAGTTGAACTGAAGTCTGATTCCTGGGAGATTGCTCTTTAAGCCCCCGCCACCGGCTGCCCCCAAACATACCTTCTCTCCACAAAGCCCCTCCCGCCTCTCGCCACCTGCACACCGTCTGGATCCCACCCTCCTGGGTTCTCAGAAATCATTTAGACTGTGTGACCTTTCTTCTTCCAGGCTACAAATAATTGGCACTGGTAGAAAGCAGGTGGTCACTGGCAGTCCATTCTCTTCCCAGATTGTGGAAGTGGGACGCAGATGTCTGTCAGTCCCTGAGGAGCTTCGCTGGGGGCTGATGGGAAGCTGAGTGGGGAGGCCACTCAGTCACAAGAAGTGGGGGTGGGGAGGAAAAGGCTGCCCTGCTCCTGGAGATGCACCAGTTCGCGGGTCCAGTCCTTGGAGGGGCCACTGTGCTCTAGTCCACCGAAACCGCCCTTGGTCATCAGCTCCAGCTGTCTACGGGGAGAGAGCAGCAGGGAAGTGACACTTACCCCGTGAGATGCTCTCAGCACCCAAGTCACATCCAGCCAGAGAGCCCCACTGACCCCAGCAAGGCCGTGTTCCCTCCCTGCCCGCTCGTCCTAGGTCAGGTCTCCCACAGTGTGACCCTCCCATGATATGACCTTGATTGTGCCACCAGCAAACACTTTCTTCCTAAGGCCACCATGAAAAAACCACCACCACCACCCATCAGAGCCTAGCACAGCCAGGAGGAGCGGAGCAACCACTGGCCTGCTGGATTCTGGGCACCGCCTCTCATAACTGAAGTAGCCTAAATTAGAAGGCTTGTTTGGGGTACAAAGATGCTGTTAGTAACTGTGCTGTTTTCAAACCATTTCAACAATATTTTAAAAAACTGAGACTTAGTAAAATACTACTAATAGCACATATTTAAAAAAATTAACTAGTGCCATATAACCCTTATTTCTCTAAGTCAATATGGTGCCTTTAAAATTTAAACATTGGACATGATACTATCCTTATTAATTCATCTCATTATGTTCCAGATCACTGGACTTGAGCCTGTAATTCTAACATAACATTGTTTTGCAACACTGATTTTAACTCCTTTTTTCATCTCTAGAAATCCCCTAGCTACACACAGCATTTTCAGAAATCAACACCTGCACTATTTTCTAACTAATTTGTTAGTACCACGTCAGCATTTGTGACTTATTACATACAAAGGACAACAAGTTCCCACTGCAGGTCGGGCTGCATTCCCGCACTGCAGAGGCAAGGGAACTCTGCTGGGCTGTCAGGAAGTCTCAGGGCTGGGGGGCAGCTAGTGGCAGAATGCATGCTGCGAATATGTGAGGACCCGGGTTCTAGACTCAGCACCCCAAAACCCCAAGCTCCCAACGAACACCTCCCCCAATATATAGATTAAAAAAAAAGAGGGCAAAAGGGTAGGGACTCACTGAGAAGCACAGCTGTATGTCTGCACCCACCCAGCATGGGAGAAGCCCTGGCTTTGATTTCTGGAACAACAAAGCAAAGCAACACAAAACTACAAGCTTGAAGTTACTTGAAAATGTGTGACTGGTTTCTCCATGAAACCTGCCTGTTTTATCACTGGAAGGACAACATTTTTGGGGGAACATTTTTTTAAAAACACCATTAGTTAAGGATGCTGATGCTTTTTGTTTTTAAAAAGGCTGCCACTTAATCGCAAGAAATAAAGCTTCCTTTAAAATTTAATGTACATTACACATAGAAATATGGCTTTACTTTTTTAACATGAGGGCAGTCTATGCCCTGCTCTGAGTGACTCCATGGTGTATAGAACAGGAGTCCTCAGGCTGTGCTTGCCCCGAGTGACCCCACAGTGTACAGAATAGCGGTATTCAGGCTGTGCCTACCCTGAGTGACCCCCTTGGTGTGTAGAACAGCAGTTCTCAAGCTCTGCCTACCCCGAGTGACCCCACAGTGTGTAAAACAGCAGACCTCAGGCTATGCCTGCCCTGAGTGACCCTGTGGTGTACAGAACAGCAGTTCTCAAGCTCTGCCTGCCCTGAGTGACCCCTTGGTGTGTAGAACAGCAGTTCTCAGGCTGTGCCTGCCCTGAGTGACCCCTTGGTGTAAGGAACAGCAGTCCTCAGGCTGTGCCTGCAACCCCTTGGTATGTAGAACAGCAATTGTCAGGCTGTGCCTGATCTTGAGTGATTCCATCTAGTAAAGCACTAGTTTGCCATGAGCTGCTCAGTTTTGAGTAAAAGTGTCAAGGCAGAACGACTCCACACCTTGTTGGTACGAGTAAATAGCCACCATCTGCCACCATAAGGCACAAATTGATAAATGTGCCAACTTACCAAACTCAGGAGCACCTGGACACGTAAACCTCCCAAATCACATAAACCTCACCAGATGTGAACCCCTCACTCAAGGCCCATAAAGAAGAAGCCCAAGATTAGACAGCAACACTTTCACCCCATCCCCGTCCCCAAGATTAGACAGAGCAACACTTTCACCCCGTCCCCTGATCACTAGTCACAAGCCTTGCTCAGGAAAATTGATACAGTAAACAACCTCTGATTTCCTACCCTCCTAGGACTTCAGCAAAGTGCGGTTTCTCCTGCCCGTGATCACCACGTATGGCCCACTCCAAGCTGACACCTCCACCAGACACCGAACCTGCAGTCAGGACCATTGCCTAGAGCACATCCTGGGCTTTCTGTGCCCTGAAGATGTCCATTGGCTGGTTCCTGGTCTTATCTGACACCTACATAGCTGCTCTCGGGCCTTCTAACCCCACGTGGTTACCCTAACCCTTTCTTAGCCTTTCTGTAATCTAGTACACGATTGTGTGAAGTGTGACGTGTGACTTGAGTGTTACAGATATTAGAAACTGAGATTGGAATAAAAGAACCTGATTGGTGGCTTGTGATCACCAGGTGACCCATGCCTATTGAGTGAACTGCCACTGGTGAGAGAGGCGTAACCATGAATCTGCTGTTAGGTGATGTCTACATGTGGACAGACACCAACGTGTTTGGTCTGTTAATGACACAGCACTCTCATAACACTTGACTAATATTTCTCCTTCTTTCTGCCTTACTGTAGGTAAGCTTAAAAAAAATCTTTGTCTTAATAAAACAAATTAATCAGATAAAATTTAGCAATGTGAGTGAATAAGCCCCAAACATGAGCAGCACCTCACAGCTCCTGGCAATGTGCACTTCAGATCTGGACATGGGAACAAGCCCCCAGCCCAACCTCCTGGTGAGCATCTGAGCCTTTTCCACTCTCAAAAGCACTTCTCACTTTGCAGGGGAAAACATAAACAAGTTCACAGACGGCTTCTTGATCTCAAAAATCTCTCTGCAAATCAAGAAAGCAAAAATAGACTGTGATCATTTGCTTTCCAAAATTCTGTTTTTAAAGCAGGAAACACACTGAAACCCTGAATTTGCACAGGTAAGTAATTATGGGGCAGCAGGAGTAGCGCACCACACGATTCCCTCCTCCACCCCTGCATGCCTCGGAACATAGCTTGACTGACTAACAACTGGTCATAAACACACTTGGAAACACACACTGCAAGTGTTTTCACGGCAAGCAAACTGTGGCTAGGAGGAATGTTCCTAAATACAGAAAATATTTGTAAAGTGTTTTAAACTCAAGTATTGGAAATACAAACATCAACAACAAAAATACTAAACAAACAAAAAAAAAGACCCCAATAATAAACTTGAAATGTAACTGCTGAATCAAGGATTATGGAAAAGTACAAAAGTACTCCATTTAAGACATGTGCCAAGGACATGCCACCTCTAGCTGCTCCAGTTAGGAGGACAAGTGATCTTCTATGAGCAGCAAGGTGGATAGAACAGGAAACAAGCCTGGGGGCTGGCGGTGCCTTCCAGCTCCCTGCCAGGCTGAGGCAGGGTCATTTGAGCCCAGGAGTTGGGATAGCCTGGGCAACATGATGAGACTCCCTCTCAAAACAAGACACCCCCAAAACAAAAACAAACAAACAAAAACTAAAGCTTTTTTTTTTTCTTTTGGTGGTGCTGGGGATTGAACCCAAAGCCTTGTGCTATATCCCCAGCCAAAAACTAAGGCTTTGCAAAATAAAAAAAAAAAAAAAATTTTGAAATTATAAGATGTTGAGAAATATGTACAAGGGTACAAGATGGGAACAAAACAATCAGATGCATCCCATGCTGATGAAGTCTCAGGACTTTCCAACAAAATAATGATTACACATATCCTGATCTAAGAAAAATAAGCATCTCCCTATCATGAAAATTTGTCAACATAACTTAAGAGCTGTGCAACCCACTGTGCCAAAAATTTAGGAATAGTCCTTAAATTGTGAATCCCTCCCACGTCTGGCCATCTTCTTCTTTAGGACACTCTCTAACACTCTGCCAGCTTCCATTTCATCTTTACTGTCTTTCAAAGTCTCTACTTAACAGAAAATACAGTAGAGCTGAGACTAGGAAATGTATTTATACATTTATCCAGCTCCACTATGGCTCACCTTGGGTCCTGCTCAGTTGAATGGAACATCTGATCAAACCAAACACCAAGTTCACAGAAGTCCAAAATAAAGACTGATTCAGAGCTTCCAATATTGACACCCACCTCTGCCCCCAGGCTCTGGAGGGATTCCACTTACCACTTACAGACACGTGCTCAGAGTTGACATGCACTATTTTGAACCTCATAAAGCTCAAATTAAGGTAGTTATTATTTTCATTTTTCAAATGTAAATGAAAACATTTATAAATCACCATTCCATTACTAAGTGGCTGGGACCGATCCCAGTGATGGTTAGATCTCCCTGTTTCTTTAAGAAGAATAAAGCTCACTCCTCATTAACATTTCAGTAACTCCTGCTGTCACTCTTTCCTGGAGATCAGGAGCCCAGTGACCGCCTCAGTTTGTCCTGCAGGCTGTGTAATCAGGTCCTTTTTCAGGACCAGCCCTGCAAACACCTGGAGGGCTGCTACCCAAATCCAGGAGAGGGTGAGGCTGGCTGACCTGCAAGGCCAGGTACTTGGAACGCAGTGCTCGACGACCCTGACTCCCCTTCACTCCTCTCAGCTAATGAAGCAGCATCTGCTTCCCCAGTGGCTTGGGGCTCCAAGGCCACACTACCTCAGTTGGTCGGCCGTGACACTGGCTCTTTCTCCAACGCTGCTCTTGCATGTCAGAGCTGGGGTGCCATGGGAAGCGTTATGCTAGATGCTCTTAAGGTTGGCGACCATGTAAAGAATTTCATTCTGAATGCCACAAGATAGAAATTTTATGTAACAATCCAATTGACTTTGGAGAGGAATCTTATTCCATATACAAATTACATTCTGGGGAGATATCTATGCAAAACACATTTTCTGGGGAGATTGATTTAAGACTAGATTATAAGAATGTTTACTGTACGAACTTCCAAATTTCTAGGTGAGACAGGGAAGCTAATAACCTGAGGAAGGATCTTGTTTATTCTGAGGCTCGGTTTTGGTAAACACTGCACTCTCTAACTGTTGCCAAGACCTGATGTGTTCTTCACAACAGAGAAACACTGGAAGCAAAAGAGCAAATGACCTGGATGTCCAGGGTGGGGTTTCAAGTCCTAGCCCAGAGTGGCAGCGTGTGACACTGACTCTCAGCTGCTCAGGCAGGAAAGGACTGGTATTGCTGGACTCTCCCTCAAAGATGTTGGCATCCAAATGAGATAAAGAATACCAAATGCTCTGGTGACCCAGCAGTCTCACGCCTGGGTATCTACCTGGCGAGAACAACCTACAGGCCCACACAAAGACTGAACAGGAAAGCAAGAACCAGCTTCACTCTCTCATGACCACCAGCAGCCTGGCTGCTGCAGCAATCCCAGTTCATCTGATGGTAAATGAATGAACGATGAGACACACCCCACCAACGGGGCACATGCACCAACAAAAAGGAAAGCACTCCCTGATACAGCGGCCACACAGAAGAACCCGAAAGCATTCTCCAAATTAAAGAAGCCAGACAGAATCCACAGGATTCCAAAAAATACATAAAATTCTGGAAACAAACAAATACATAAAATTCTGGAAAAAAAAAAACTGTTGGGACAAATATCAGATCTGTGGTTGCCAGGGCAGAGGCTGGGAGAGGAAGGAGGGTACAACTACAAAGGGGTGCAGGGCTGAGCACAGTGGTGTATACCTGTACTCCCAGCTACTGGGAGGCTGAGGCAAGAGGATGACAAGTTGGAGGCTAGCCTTAGAGAGACTTTCTCCAAATAAAAAATAAAGGCTGAGGATGTGGTTCAGTGGTGGAACACCCCTGGGTTAGGGTTCCAGTACTGCAAAAAGGAGGGAGCCATGAGAACCTTTTATAGGGCTGAAAATCTTGTCTATCTTGACCTTGGTAGCATTTATATGAGTATATGTTTGTCAAAAATCACAGAACTATACCCCTAAAGAGGGAATTGTACAGCATGTGGATTATACCACAATAAACATGACCGAAAAAGGGAAAAAAACAGTGCTCTGGGAGATCAGGGAACACCTTGTTTCATTCTGAAAGTCCAGTAACGGTACACTGTAGTTTAGCCATTAGTTTTGTTTTGTTTTGTTTTGTTTTTGTTTTTAATAAACCTGAACTGTAAAGCACAGAACTTACCTAAATGCAAAACTTATCTAAACTCTTCTGTTGGTACAACAGAAAACAATGCAGAAAGCAGGTCTCTGAACTCAGAGCTTTTAAAAATCTACACAAATACTATTTTTAAAACAAAGAAACACAAAACAATCCAGATGAAAAATACTAGTGGCAAAAGTTGTGTATACACTACAACTGTTAGTCACCTCAACAGAATCCAAGTCTGGGTTTGGAGAACAGGACTACGAATGGCTACTTTTTCCGTGTTTTCTGAATTTTTGAGTAGCAATTATTTTACAAGGGCAAACATTTAATTTGCTTGTATCATATATGACTTCATAAGATAGCAAGGTACACAAGAACACAGACTGCGATCCTCATTTGTGAGACAAGGCAAACTCCCAGTGTTCGCAGTATCTCGACCTCAGTCAACAGGAAGGTGGTCAGTGGGTGAGCATGCTGGTCACATCTGCACTGCGGCTGCTGCACACTTTCACAGGCCCAACAGGCATGTAACAAAGCATCCTTCCAGAATTAGCCCTCACTCAAGAACCAACAGCTGCCACCAGGCTCTAACACATCTGCTTGCCATTCTAAGACTCTGAGGAAGACATCAAGCAAACCTTCAACCTGGGGCAGAAAACCAACCAACCTCCATCGCATTGTTCTTCAAAATCCTCTCTGTAAACTCTGCCCTGAAAATAACCAGCACTTAAGTGAACCAGCTGGGAAAAGAATCCATCCTCCTGGCTAAATGCAGGCGCACAGGAGCTTACACAAGCAGGTCGAAGACCTGACTATATCGACTGGCACCATTTCTTGCACAAACCTAGCAAAAGAAACTGAAGGTGAAAGTGAAGTGCCCCATGCATTTCTCTAAAATTACCCAGTGCATAAGGTGGGGCAGGTCCAGATGGGATGGATCGATCACATGTAGATCACTGCCCAAGCTCGGGGTGGAAATCAGCTACTTACAGTCTTCCCTCTTGTGTAAGCATGAACATTTCCACATGCACCAGTGAATCCTAGTCTTTAACACATCAATCCAACAGGTGAAGTGGTCGGTGAAAATGTACCTTGACCACTACTTGTACACCTTAGCAGGTATTCCAGCTGGTGAAATAAGAGGGGGAAGCAGTGATGCATTCCTCCTTGAATTTCACGAGGCTGGACACTGACTGCTTTTGTGTGTTCCAAGACTTCCACGAAGGTCACTTGAAGCACAGCAGGGCAACGGGGCTCGAGGCATGGCTTTCACAGGCAGAAACATGCGATTGGGAACAGCACAGGCAACTAACACCATGCATATAGTAGGAAGGCAGTTCCTACTATGAGCCAAAAGTATTAGTGGTCAGTGACAAGTCAAGCAACTGCCATGGAGTAATGTGGAGTATAATCTGCATTAAGGAGAAAGGAAGAGAAGGGAATATGGAAGAGAGAGTCAACTTTTTAGTTCATTGTAATTAAGAAAACTTTAAAGATTCCTGAACTATTTAAAATTTTAACCTAAGGAAAAATATACTTTTTTAAAAATATTTGCATTCTTTTATTTATGTATTCATTCATTCCAATCAGTTATACATGACAGCAGAATGCTCTTCAATTCACTGTATACAAAAAAGCACAATTTTTGATGGAAAATACATTTTTAAAACTAGAATCATTAAAAAGAAATAAAGCATTCTGAAATTCTAACATTCTTTAGAAAACTTAAGATTCAATAACTAATTTTAGAATGAGAAGGCCGGTGTCAACGTAGCACAGGGGAGTGCTGCGCACATCTTCAGAGGACCAGCACGTGCTGAGGTGGTGCCCTGGGGCCTGGAAACCAGGCTGAATGTTCCCATGAGATGAGCATAAATATTAGCCAAAAGCACTTAAAACTCAACTTGGGCTTTTCCACACTTAAAATAAAATGGGCCTGAAGATTACCAGGGGCTTATGGCTTGGGTATGGAATGTCCCCCAAAGCCATCATGGTCCCTACCTTGGCAGTATGGGAAGGTGGGAGACCTCTGGCGGGGCAGTGGGAGGAAGCTGGGTCACTGGAGGCATGCCTGCAAAGGGGTCACTGAGACTCTGGCCTTCCCTCTCTCTTTGCTTCCAGGCCACCAGGAGGTGAGCAGGCCTCCTCTGCCTGTGAAGTGCTGTGTTGTCCTAAGGCCAAGCAATCACCAATCGAAACCTCGTACCATGAGTCAAACGAACCATTCTTCCTTTTAAGTTGATCATCTCAGGCATTTTGACACACGAATGGAAAGCTGGCACACTATAGAGCATAATACCAATCCAAACTTTAAAGTTCTTTTTATAAAAGCACCAAAATAGTAAAGATCTTGTTAGAAGAAAAATCCTACATCACCAATTATTTTTCTGAAACAAGATTAGCTAAACCACTCATTATGTGAGCAAGGGGTACACCAAGACAACAGTTTTATTTTCTTGATATTTAAAGTTTCCCATCAGAAGCACAAAATAAATATTTACATAGGGACCACCCTTATGCATAGCAACCTGAAGGAGTGGCAGGAATGACTACTGCCCTGCAACTGTGCTGGTCACAAATATTTACACAACTATGAGCTTCCAGGGAAACTTTCTGCTTATTTCATGAGTGTAGAAAGGTCAACACACACACATGTTCTACTGTATCCTCACAGAACATCCTTTCATCACTACAGAGGCTGTAAACCAAACCAGTAAAAAGAGACTCTAAATTCTCTAAGAGGCAAGTTTCCTTTATGCTGCTCATGTGTTGCTTCTTTGTCTTTAGTGCTTCATCTTCCCCCTTATGTCTGTCCTTTCTGTCCATAATTAAAGCAAGCTTAAGGGAAAGCTATTATCATCTGAAACGCCTTGTGAAAGGTGGATTTTAACAAGGACCCCAGTGTGGCAGTGAGAGCAAGGCTGCACCAATTCCTAACCTCTTCAGGGCCTCTGACCACTCTGGAAACCCCCTGAAGGCTACAGACCTTCTCCCAGGACACTGCACATACGCAACCTGAATGTAATTCCCAGGAATCCCCTGAAGCCACCAAGAGGTCCAAAGACAAACCCCAGTTAATAACTGTTGGCATATGAAATAAAAATACCTAATCTGCTCTTTAACTGAAGAGACCAGGGCTAGAAGAGGGTGTTAAAGTTGGTTTCCATTAGACCAGTCAGGCTGCCCCCATGCTAAAGCAAAAAGATGGGAACCAGGCACCTGTGGGCCATCTACCTGCCACCAAGCACAACAAGGAAAGCAGCCAATCAACACAAGCAAGCAAATCAAACTACCAGCGCATTCTCCAGGGAAACAACCAGCCTCAGAGAGGGGGAACACACTCCTGGATTAGGGGCTTCCCCACCCAGGTGAGCCCTCCTGCCTGTAAAGCCCTGCAAACATACAGACTTCCCATTTACAAACAAAGATCTGAACAGGGTGCGGGGATAATACACTTAGGAAAGATGGTTCTGGGACACTGGATATTCATATACAAAAGACGGGAGTTGGAACCACCTCACAGCACATATCTGACTGAGCCCACACTAACTAGACCACAGCCCTGAATGCACAAGCTGTGGCTATAAAGCTCTTGGAAGAAAAAAATGTATATGAACAAACCTTTATGACCCTGGATGAGGCACAGCTTCTTATATATAACATCAAAAGCACAAGCAACGACAACAACAAAATGTTAGATATGTTAGACTTCATCAAAATTAAAAACTTAGCTGGACAAAGTGGTTCATGCCTGTTATCCCAGGCACTTGGCAGGCTGAGGCAGGAGAATGTTAAGTTCGAGGCCAGCCTGGGCAATTAATGAAACCCTGTCTCAAAATAAAAATTTAAAAGGCACCTGAGAGTGCGCTTGCCTAGCATGTGTGTGACCCTCGGTTCAATTCCCAGCACCACAAAAGGAAAAACAAAACAAAACAAAAACAACTAAACTAAAACTTCTGTGCTACAAATGATACCAAAGGAAGGTAAAAATACAACCCGTAAAATGAGAGAAAATATTTGAAAATTCTGTCTGATAAGGTACTTGTAGTCAGAACTCTTACAACTCAACAACAAAAAAAGACAATCTAATTAAAAATTGGCAGAGATACTGAATAGCTATTTCTCTGAAGAAGATAAACAAATGGCCAATCAGCATGTGAAACAATGCTCAGCTCCCTGGCAGGAAGGACGCACAGATCACAACATCATAGACTGAGCCGGTGACCCTCAAAGATAAGGTGACCCTCAAAGATAAGCGTAGGTAAGGCTGAGGGTCTGATCCTCACCCAGAGTAGCCACTTTGAAAACCCTCATTTGGGGTGGGGGGGGGCGGCTAGGGTTATAGCTCAGCAGTAGAGTGCTCGCCTAGCACATGCAAGGCCCTGGGTTTGATCCTCAGCATCACATATAAATAAATAAATAAATACAGATATTGTGTTCAACTAAAAATAAATATTACAAAAAAAAAGAAAACCCTCATTTCCTCAAACTGTCACCACGGGATGCAGCAACTCCACTCCTAGGTACACACTCAAGAGAAAGAAGACGGTACACGGAGGACTGGGGATGTAGCTCAGTGGTGGAAGGCATGGCTAGCAATCCCCAATACTGGAAAAAAGAGATATCCATTCAAAAATTCATACATGATTGCTCACAGCAACATTATCCCAAACCAAAAAGGAGAAACAACCCAACTCTCCACAGCACCTGACGATGATAAACGAAGCACTGCAATATGCTACATTGTGGGTGGACCCCCCAACAGGATGATCAGAGACAGGAACCAGGCGCAGCAACACTCTTGGACTCGAGTGTATTCAACACCCCAAAGAGTCTTGTATGGGGGGTGGGGGGACAGGAAATGACGGGTGTGATGTGCTGTGTGTGGGATGTCTTTCTAAGGTAATGACAATGTTCTAAAATTAGATCGTGGTGATGGCTGCACAACTCTGCGCACACCAAACACCACTGGATCAGATGTGTGCATAGGGGGATTTTATAGTGTGAATTACATCTCAACAAAA
Source organism: Marmota flaviventris (assembly GCF_047511675.1). Classification (NCBI taxonomy): domain Eukaryota; kingdom Metazoa; phylum Chordata; class Mammalia; order Rodentia; family Sciuridae; genus Marmota; species Marmota flaviventris. The sequence continues at coordinate 67,855,244 of NC_092513.1, forward strand.
TTGTCTTAAAAAGATCTGACCCAGATGGATCCTTCCATCTTCAACACACACCAGTCAGCCTTCCAGAAGAAAAAGCATGCACACACGCGCACTTGACAGTCTTCAGCTCAACTGAGCCCCATGAGGCTGGCCAGGATTCTATAGGGTGCGTCTCACCATGTCAAGGGCAGAGAGGTGGCGGGGAGGCTCCCAGGAGAAATAACCAACCAAGTCCCACACAGAGCAGGAAACAAGCTGGACTGACCTTTCACCAGCAACGTGGGATGCCAGCAGGATAGACACTCAGGCAGACCCTCCCCGTGTGTGACCCGAGAGGAAACTCCACTCCCAGCTGGCAGGACCACCCAATGGACTTCCCACACAGCCCACTGAGCAAGCCACCTGAAGGCACCTCACGACAAGATGAGGGCAAACATTTTAAAAAGGACAAGATACGGAATCTAAAACAGAGAGACCAACTGGGGAGAACGACGGGAAAGTCAGAGCCCCCCAGAGTCCAGAAACATCAAGACTGAGACTCCACGTGGGAGGAAGATGGATCATGAGTTTAAAACACCCAAGGAATCATTGGCTGATGATGCAAGACAAAGAAGGACAGTTAGCAACTGGAGACAGAGCTCCTCAAGTGAAAGCGAGCAGCAGCCAGCAGTCCAGGCTCCCGCGATCTTCAGACCGCAGAGCGCTAACTGCGGAACACACCTGAACAAAACTGGGAAGACACAAACACAGCCACAGAACCCAAGCACAAGGGTAGTTACTGCCACAGGAGCACCCAAGTGCCGGGCACAGCCCAGTGACCACACGGGCAGGCCTGGCTGCTCCCGCTGCTTGGCAGGTGAGGAAACAGAGACACTGAGACGGACTGACTTGCCCTGGGCACAGGGCCAGCAAGTGCAGCGCTGCCCTCACCATCACAGCAGGCTGTCTCCAGAGCAGAGATCTAGCAACTCCACAACAGGAGTGAAGTCGGGAAATAACCCAGTACCCTCGGCTTACGCTGCTCTCCAGAGGTCAGGCCAGGAGTAAAAACGCTGAGGGCAGCATTCGCATATATGAGGAAATCGCAATTCTTGGCTTTCTATGACATGATGTGTGGCAAGGATTGCCTGAGACTGTAGCCCTGATAAACCCTCCTTTCTCTATGCTCCCTGGAGGGGAAAGTACTGGGGATTGACGCCAGGGGTGCTCTACTTCTGAGCCAAATCCCCAGCCCTTGTTTTTTATTTTGGGACAGGGTTTTATTGAATTGCCCAGGCTGGCCTCAACCTGGCCATCTTCCTGCCTCAGCCTCCTGGGTAGGTGGGATCACAGGTGTGTGCCACTGTGTCTGGCTGCACTGTTCTTAAAAATTGTACTATATCTTGTTGCTAAAAATTAGAATTTTTAAAGGGAAGAATGGGACTATTAATCTCCTCTTATATCAGAAATCAGAACAGAGCAGAAAGGCTTAAATACATTGTAGAAATTAAAAAGGAAACCAGAGATAAACTTGAAACAGTGAGGAAACCACCGAGGGCAGGGGTGGGGGTGGGTGAGTGAGATACACCCTCATCTATTATAGCAGAAAAGCAGTTTTAGACACACAATACCTAGAATTGAAAAATCAAGAAATGGTAGTAAAAGTTTAGTATTTCATCACCTCGGTAAAAATCACAAACAGAAATGAAAATAGAAGTAGCTAAAACATTAAAAGTGGATCTCCCTTTGTAACAGGAGGAGGAGTAGGGAGAACTGGATCCAGAGATTTTTTGCTGTGTATTCTTCTGAAAATTTAACAATTTACTACTACAATTAAAAAACAAATATCTGACATACAGTAGTTGGTTTTTTCTTTAGAGCTGCATGGAACCAGGAGAACACCGAGCCATCCAGCCCGCCCCTTTCCCAGGTGAGTGGCTAATGGGCTGTCTTTTCCACAGGTGGCCACAGGATTGTGTCCTGTCCTCATGCTTCCTGACAAAGTGACACTGTTGCTCCTCCATGGAAAGGCAGAGGCCCAGGGCTGGGGATATAGCTCAGTTGGTGGAGTGGTGGCCTTGTGTGCATGAGGCCTTGGGTTCAATCCCCGACACCACAGGTGAGGCCCACATCCTCTCTACCTATAGCATTTGTGATCCAGGATGTGAGGCATCGCGCTGCTTCAGTGGAGAGCACATGCAGAAGGCCCAGGCAGGGAGGGAGCGAGGGAGTCTGGGGTGTGGAGGAATGCCCAAAGGATATTTCTAGCTCAGGTGTCAGATTTTGTGAGCACTCAGATTTTGGATGTCCAGTACAGTGAACAGCCGTCAGTCACACGTAGGTATTTTAATTAAATTGGGTAAAATTTAAAACTTGGTGTTCCAATCACACTAGTGACACTTCATTTGCCACATGCACCTAGCTCCCACCAACTCGACAGGGCAGGCCTGGTGGGTAATGCTGCCTCAACTCCAGTAAAGGACCTCACAAGAGGCCAGCTCTCCCCATGCCCTGCTCAGAAAGAAATGCCTCCGCAAAATAAATGCTGAGCTCAGTCATTGGTTCTTGGGGTGATCTATCACACAGCCATAGTGAAAGGAACACAAGGGAACTGGGGGTCCAATCGTGAGGACATCTGCCAGAGCTCCGAAGTGCAGTGAAAGCATGTCCCAGGTCAGTGCTCAGAGTGTGACTGAACAGAGGAAGAGCAGAGGAAGTCCCCGCCCCACACAATCTGCAACCCCAAGCACCCGCCAAGCACCAGAAGGCCTGGGTCTGCTACTCCAGAAAAAGAGTCACCACTTCCTGCCTGAAGAGCAGCCGCAGCCTCAGAATATCAGCCCCGTGCATCAGACAAAACTCCAATCCTAGCTTCTTTCACAAGGTGGAGTCTTATTTACTAGTCCAGTTTTTATACTTGCATAAAATTCTTTACTTTTTGAAATATTTTGTAAATCTTAAAACTTTCAAGCTAAAAAAGTTTTTTTAAACAAACAAACAAACAAAAGCCTTACAGAGTATTTATCAACATTAACCCAAAGCTTTCTCTTTTAAACTTTCCTTACAAAGAAAAGTATTTTAAAGTACTATTTTTAATTACTGGAACTAATGGAAACTTGGAGTGCCAAAAAACGAAAACAACCTGAGGTTCAAGTGAATCTCCCCTAACCCCCAGACACAGTAATGGTTCCAAGACCTTATTATCAACGATGAATGACAAAGGTATGCTGAATGACCTGGAAGGGGCAGAGCCCATCTGACCACAGCACAAAGCCAGTTGCTGTGCAGATGACAGAACCTGCCACCTCAGAAGCTCCAGCTGCATTCTGGTCTCACAGCTGGGTGTCAGAGAGTCTGACCTGCCAGAGACAGGCAGCAGAATCACACACCAATAAAAGAAGGGCAGCCCACAGCCAGGATGCGCTGACTGCTGACGGCTGCCTCCTCACGTCTCCTCTGTCCACACTTGAACATGTCCACAGGAAAAAGTTAAAGCCAGACAACAAGCAAATTCTTCCAGGTAAACATTCTAATTTGAAACACGAAGAAGGGTTATCATGGTATGAGAAGACTCAAAACACCAGAAAGAAGCACGCAGTGCCTCTGATCTATAACTACCACCCCAGTAAGGACCACCATGCTGCAGAGCTGGCTGAACCACACTTCACAAGGAATGCTAATAAAGGTACAGCATCCTGAACATGAACTGCTCCAAATTGTGAAACTGGCTGAGTACCAGAATGATGCCACAAGTGACACTTCACCTGCCTCAGGTGCTGGGTCACAGTCAAAATGCAGGTGCTCTAAAAAAAGCACATAAAGTTACCTTCAGACTCTGTGTATAAGTAAGGTTTATATGAAACAAATGCACTTCATGCTTAGATTTGGGTCCCATTTCAAGATACCATTAGGTATATGAAAATATTCTAAACTCTGTAACAAAGTCTGAAATCTGAACCAGTTCTGGCATTTTAGATAAGTCTACTCAACCTACAAGCACGGTTACTAAATTTCTTAGCCCACAATCAATAACAAGAAGGGAGACTAATAAAGACATACTCAAGGGCTGGAGATGTGGCTCAAGCGGTAGCGCGCTCGCCTTTGAGAGAGAGAGAGAAAGAGAGAGAGAGAATTTTTTAATATTTATTTTTTAGTTCTCGGCGGACACAACATCTTTGTTTGTATGTGGTGCTGAGGATCGAACCCGGGCCGCACGCACGCCAGGCGAGCGCGCTACCGCTTGAGCCACATCTCCAGCCCATCACTCTCTCTTTAAAAAATAAAAAAAATAAAGACATACTCAAAATGAAAAGGCTATTGTTAGTCTAATGGGAGAGGGAACAAGAGACGAGCCAGAACGTTCAGCGGAAGGCTGCAGACTTGGAGTCAAGCCAGATCAGGTCCCTCAAGTACTTACTCCCTATATGAACCCTGCCAAGTTATGGAGCCTCTTTTCTCCTCAGAGAGAGAGAGAGAGAGAGCAGTAACTAGGGTAGTGGGCTTGGCTTGATGACCAGAAGAGTCCATGTTAAAGTATCCTGGATGCGGAGTCTCTAATCCCAGCCAACACTTGCCTGCAACCCATGAGATACACTGAGGCAGAACTACCAAGCTGAACTGCTCCCAGGGTTCCAGTCTCAGAAATTTCAAGAGAGAATGAGTATTTACTCCACTAAGCTACTATGTTTTGAAGTACTTTGTTATACTACAATACAAAATGATATATTACACTTAGGGAACAATGTTTCTATTAGTTGAGCTGCTAAATTTTTTTTCTAAACATAGTCTTTGAGTCTCTTTGCAATTAAATATTAGATTACATAAGGGAATCCTGAAATTCACCTGAAAAAGATGCTCATCACCTTATAACAGCGTGTTTACAAAGCAGGATATCAGGGGCTGGGGTTGTGGCTCAGAGGTAGAGTGCTCTCCTAGCATGCACGAGGCACTGGGTTTGATCCTCAGTACCAAATCACATAAATGTAAAATAAAGATATTGTGTCCACCTAAAACTTAAGAATAAATATTTTTTAAAAAAGCAGGATATGAGACTCAGTATTGAATTTAATTATATTTTATGGTACTGGGGATTGAACCCAGTTCTACCATTGATCTACATCCCAAACCCCTTTGCTTATTTGTTTTATTTTGAGACAGGGTCTCACTAAGTTGCCTAGGCTGGCCTAGAACATGCAAACCTCCTCAGCCTCCCAAGTAATTGGATTATAGGTATGCACCACTGCACCTGGTAGTACTGAACTTCTTAAATTCTACAGTGCTTGTGTGCAACATATGACAGAGGTAAAAATCCAGAGTGCACCACAGTTTAGCACCTCAGGCCCAATGCCACATCATATACACACTATCTGTCTACTGTTTTTCAGCTTTCTTTGTGTTTTTGTTGTTGTTGTTGTTTTAGTTTTCGGTGGACACAACATCTTTATTTTATTTTTATGTCGTGCTGAGAATCGAACCCAGCGCCCTGTGCATGCCAGGCGAGCGAACTACCACTTGAGCCACATCCCCAGCCCCTTTATTATGTGTTTTAACATTAACAGAGGACTCTTGGTCCTACCTGAATGAGGCATTTGCTGACGTCACTAGCACACAGTGCTTTGTTGCAGCTCAGTGACCCAGGGAGCCACATCAGGAGTGTCAGGAAGGCTAGCATAAGCACAGCAGCATGGTGTGACTTCATGATGCTTCAGTGAGATGAAGGCGGATCAGTACTCCCAGGAAGCTACAGACAGACAAGCAGTTGATTCAAAGGTGAATGGCAGGGTAAAAGACAAGTACTGAAACGGAAATCAAAATGAACCAAAACTGGTTGTTTGTGTCAGAATACTTTGAATGATCATTTCAAAATCATCCCAATGAAAGATTAAACATTCAAAAATTAAACTATATATTTTTAAATATATCTTTATTTTATTTTTAAATTTTTTATGTGGTACTGAGGATCAAACCCAGTGTATCATGCATGAAAGGCAAGTGCTCAACCACTGTGCTACAACCCCAGCTCTAAACTATATCTTAATAATGTCTTGATAGCCATCTTCAAAAACCTATCATACAGAACCTACCCAAAAATGGTGACCTCGAAAGTGACCAAGTCTAAATTCTTAGTAACCAGAAAGTTCAACACTCAATCAATGAGTTTCAGTACTATGCTGCTATTATTCAACTTTGATTTCAGGTCCATTATTCAACTTCAAACCCACATAAAAATTACTAATGTTATAATATAATTTTAAAAACACTGAACAAGATTTTTTTTTTTTTTGGTGGGGGGGTGAACCCAAAGCCTCTTGCATACAGGGCAAGCACTCTACGTCTGAGCTACATCCCCAGCCCCAATTTTAAAATGTTTAGAATCAAAACAAACTTGTAGGTGGAAATTATTCTAATGATTATTTATGACCATCTTGCTTTATCTCTCTTATTTTTGTGTGTGTGTTTGCTTGACTTTTTTTTTATTAGAGCTTTATAGTCATACATAATTAAAGGGTTTCACTTTATCTCTTAAGAGAATAAAGAAGCTCAATGAAAGGAGTCCAGTCCGAAGTCATTCCTTAAATAATTGAACCAATAACAAAGGGGGCAGTAAATTATTAATTGCATTAAGAATGCTGAGTAATCCCAGCAGCCCGGGAGGCTGAGACAGGATGATTGCATGTTCAAAACCAGCCTCAGCAATTCAGCAAGACCCTGTCTCAAAATGAAACATAAAAAGGGCTGGGGAGGGGCTAGAGTTGTGGCTCAGTGGTAGAACACTTGCCTTGCACATGTGAGACACTGGGTCCAATCCTCAGCACCACATATAAATAAATAAAGGTATTGTGTCCATCTACAACTAAAAAAAAGGAAGGGGGGCTGGAGATGTGGCTCAGTGGTTAAGCACCCCAGGGTTCAATCCCATACCAAAATAATAATAATAAATAAAATAAAAAATTTATTTTGTGGGCTGGGGTTGTGGCTCAGAGGTAGAGAGCGCTGGCCTAGCGTGTGCAAGGCCCTGGGTTCGATCCTCAGAACCACATAAAAATAAATAAAAATACTGGGGAAACACGCCTTAATGTCATTCCTATTCTATTTTATCTATAAGATGGAGATTAAATAAATAAATAAATAGTATTATGTTCAAAAAATCTATTTTGTTAGACCCATGGATTCTTAACTTATTAAGAAGACACTACAGGGGCCTGGGGCTGTAGCTCAGTGGCAGAGCGCTTGCCTTGGATGTGGGAGGCACTGGGTTCGATCCTCAGCACCACATAAAAAATACACAAATAAAATATAGGCATGCTGTCCATCTACAACTACAAAAAAAAAAAAAAGGAAAAAGAAAAAAAAACTAAAAGAAGACACTACAGTACAAAAAGAAAGGATAAAAAAGACACGCACAAACAGCTTAAGGAAGAGAAAATGTACTTTCTTGAGGCTAAAAACATCTCCAAGGGGCTGGGACTCAGTGGAAGAGCCCTGGGTTCGATCCTCAGCATCGCATAAGAATAAATAAAATAAAAGATCCGTGGACAACTAAAAAAAAAATCTCCAAACTATAACGAATAAAGTAACTACTGAGGCAGGAGAGGTAGCCGGTGGGTGGGGAGCACACTCCTGGACATCAGGGACACCCGCGGGGACGCTCCGTGACCGGGGGTCAGGGCCGCGCAGGGTGGGTCAGGGCCGCGCAGGGCGGGCCGCGCTCCGCAGGCCCGGTCCGGCCCCTCCGCGCCCAGCGGGCCCCCGCGCAGCGCAGCGCCGGCCCCACTTCCGGGCCCTCGGCGCGGCCGAGCAGGCCCCCGACAGGCTGTGCCCAGGGTCTCACCTGCGACCACCAGCCCTCCCGCGCCCGTCACTCGCTCCTCTCACCGCGGGCCTCGCTGCTGACCGCCCGAACCCGTGCCGAGGGCTGCGGCCTGTCCACAGAGCCGCAGAGCGACGCAGCGGGCCCGTCCCCACGCCGCGACGTTCTCCGATGTCGGCCCGGTGGCCCAGGTCCCCGAGGCGCCGCTGACAGCAGCGGGGCGCACCGGCAGCTTTTGTCTGCGCGGGCGGGCGCGCGGGGCCCGGGGACGCGCAGGGGGTGGACGGGGGCGTGCGGGGCCCGGGGACGCGCAGGGGACGGTCCGCGGCCCCGCCCCGCCCCGCACGCACCTGCCCGGCCCAGCTCGGCGTCGCCCCGCCCGCTCACCGTGCGCCGTCGGCCCTCGTTCCCCGCGGGCGCGCCGCGGCGGCCGTGCGAGTGAGGCCGGGCCGCGCCTCCAGCCGCCCCTCCTCGCAGCACCCGGAAGCTTCCGCGCGCCTCAGCCCCGAAGACTGGGGCCCGGGGCCGCCTCCTCTCGGCCCTCGCTCCCGGCTCCGCCCACCTCGGCCGGCCCCACCCACCAGGTGGCCACGCCCCTACAGAAGCCACGCCCCAGGCTCGCCCACTCGCGCGCGCCCCTGCAGGGAACCTAGCCTGGGCGAGCGCCGCCCTGGTGCGCCTTCTCTCCGCGGTCTTCCCCGCTGCTCCTGCAACGCCTGGGTGGGCCCTCCTCAGGCTCCTGCAGACCTGCGGCCAGACCCGAGGTCCTGGGGTTGAGGTGCTGCAGTCGACAGCCGCTGGGATCAAAGGCCGACCTGCGCCCGGAGCCGGCGAATGCCCGCCGCAGCCCTGGGGGCATCTGTTTTGCGGGAGATGCACCGCGGCCTCCGCGGAGCCGCCTATCCCGTACCGACGGGCGGACGCTGGCCCTGGTTGACGTCAGCAGCAGCGCGCATTTCCAATGCAGGCTTCTGGACTGGCCTGGGGCCCACTGAGTCAGAACCTTCCAGACTTCTTCAGGGTTGGTGGAGATCCTTCGTGTCAGCCTAGCTGTTATCCCAGCGGCTACGGAGGCTGGACCTGAAGATCAGGATGATCGCGAGTTCAAGGCCAGCACTCAGCAACTTAGGGAGACCCTGTTTCAGAAAAGGAAAAGGGCTGGGGACGTGGCTCAGCGGTTAAACCCCCCTGGGTTCAGTCCCCCGTAGTCCCCCTGGGTTCAGTCCCCCGTAGCACAAAACAAAACAAAAAAACTCCTTTGTGTCGCATCATCCCAGGTGTGGCACACTCATAAATACTTAAATATAGTATATTGTAATTACATAACAATAATATGGTAATTATAATGTTAATACACCTGGAAGCTCTAGATTATCATTTCCAACTGATTTTAAAGCACCTGTGTTAATTGTTTTTGAAATATTCTCAGAATTGAGATGGAAATGAAGAGAAGGCTGCGTGGATCCTGGCTGGGAAAGCCCCAGGCCCTGGGAAAGGAACTAACCTGAAGTCCAGCACAGAGGGCAGCGGAGCCCATCTCACTTGGGCATCATTTCAGCCTGTATTTTAGGAAAAGGAAGCTCGTCCCAGCAATAGTTAGCGTGTAGGTAGCTGCACTCATCCCCCCTCCCCACCAGGAATTTGCTTTTAAACAAGATTCGAGGGTGTTTAGGTTAGAGCCCATGGAAGTAGATAGTCCACAAGGTCCTTTCCCCTTGGGAACGACCACCTAATGTGAAACCCTTAAGCTAGGAGGAGTCTCCGTGCCTTTCACTCCCCTTGGTGTATTGTAGGGAAATAACCAAGTGGCTGAGGGGCAGATTGCATTGTCCATACTAGTTCATTTGAAACTCACCCCTGAAAAAACAAAATAATGCATTAAAAAATAAAAACAAGAAAATTCACCTCTGAAAATTATTCTAAGAGGATAATTAAGGGTATACACAAATTTACCTTGATCTTATTCGCAGGGTTACTTACTGGTTAAAGGAGTTATGATACTTCAGATCAATGGAATCAGTCAGCCATTTTAAAAAATGTTGTAGTTAATCAGAGATTCTTAAGCTATTTGGTCTCAGGATCCCTTTACATTTTTTTTTCAAAATTATAGAGGTTCCAAAGAGGATGTATAGCTGCATCTGTCAAAGCTTTTGAAACTAAAAGAGAAATTTAAAATACTCACTATTTCATTTAAAAATAACAATAAATTCATTATATGGTAGCATAAATAATATTTAATGAAAACTAAGTATATATTCCCAAACTAATAAAACAGTAGAAAGAATGGTATGCTTTAAGATTTTTGTTATTCTGTTTAGCATCAAACAATAGAAGCAGCTTTACTTTTATATCTGTTTCTATATTCATCCTGCTATAAATCATTTAGCCTCTAGGAAGGTTAAGTGTATGCTTGGGATAGAACAAGAGCAGACAGTTCACAGTAGCTACGCTGTGGAACCAGCCTCGGTGCCCTTCAACAGATAAATGGATAAAGAAAATGTAGTACATATACATAATGGATTATTACTCAGCCATAAAGAAATATGAAATAATGGCATTTGCTGGTAAATGGATGGAACTGGAGACTACCATGCTAAGTGAACTAAGCCAATCCCAAAAAACCAAAGGTCAAATGTTCTCTCTGATGTAAGGATGCTAATACACAATAAGGGGGAGAGAGAATAATAGAGGTTCACTGGATTAGACAAAGGGGAATGAAGGAAAGGGGGGGATGGGGGTAGGAAAGACAGAATGGATCAGAAATAGCTTTCCTATGTTCATAGATGAATACAGGACCAGTGTAACTCCACATCATGTACAACTGCAAGAATGAGAAGATATACTCCATATATGTATGATGTCACTCTACTGTCATGTATACCTAAAAACAACAACAACAAAAAGGATGAAAGTGCAAAAGGCAAATGATGTCTTACCATTAAAATACAAATAGTTTGCGCTCCTGAATCCCCCAGAGGTTCACAGATCACACTGTTTTTTTGAGCTAATGGGGCAGATGAGTATTGTTGACATGGAAAGATATTAATGATCTATAAAACTTTTAGAGTAGTCTATATATTTTGGGAATGCATGTACATGTCTAGATATTTTTAAATTGCATGTACAGGTGTTGAAAAGTTCTGGAAAGATGATCATGGTTTGGGCATGCTTGTCTTAGTGAGACTGAGTGTTGTTACTTGTTGATGTTTTTTTCTTCTTGTACATTTGCTGATGTCCTTCCATGTATTACTTGAGTAATAAGGAGAAAATGGTTATTTTAAAATTAATCTTTTCTGACTGGTCATTATAGTGCATGCCTGTCATCCCAGAGACTCAGGAGGCTGAGGCAGGAGGATTGCAAGTTCAAGGCCAGCCTGGGCAACTTAGTTAGACCTTTTCTCAAAATAAAAAATGAAAAGGGTTGGGGATGTAGCTCAATGGTAGAGCACCCTGGGCTCAGTCCCCAGTACAGCAACAAACAAACAAGTCTTTCTGATAGGCCCCAGAGAGTCAAATGGTTGTTAAGCCCTCTCAGGTAGTTATCCAATGGTTCCAGGTCTGCGGTTGAGATTCAGGAACCCAAAACCCACAGAGGTCAATGTGGTGGCTCTTTTATTTGACCAGCAGCCTTTATGTCATTGTGAAGGAGAGGATCTGATGGTGCTAGGATGCTTCTTAGTAGGGTTTGATGAAAAGGTCAGGGTGGGCACTGGCTAGAGGGCTCACTGGCTACTGTCCTATAGCCACTGGCAGCCTTAGGCATGGGGCTGGGTTTCCTTGGCCAAGCTCTACTGAGCTGGTCTTAATTCCCACTTCTGTTTCTGTTGTGATGGGCGAAAGTATGACTTATGCAGTCGAGGGGAGAAATAAAGAATGTCCACATGCTAATGCCCTTTTCAATGTTTTATTCACTCAAAATCACTCAAAACGTTTCACTCTATAGGTTCTTAATCAAGAAATGACAATTCTTAATGCTGGGCTCTCCAATAGACATAAACCAATTCACAGCAAACAATTCTAAGTTAACTCTAAGCACTGCAAACACACTAATTCATGACAGACTCATTACAGACATTCCCTCTGCTTGCCAAGTTCAAGTGCTACAGTCTGAAGTCTTAGGTTTTAAGTCCAGCAGATGCACCGAGGCTTCTCCTGGTGTGGAGTTGATGGCTGGCTGAGGAGAAGGGTCAAGAAGCTGCTGTAGAGTTTGAGAGTAGTGAGGATGAAGCAGAGGATAAGGCAGATGAGGAGAGATGGGATGTCAGTCTAGGTCCTCATCAGGCTCTCAGGCTTGTGTGCATCAGCATCAGCTGGCTGAATGTCTGTTCATTTGTTCCATTATTTATACTAAATTTTGAGAGCTTCTGCATGCACTTTTGGTCCCTATCAGCTGTTACCAGGTTTCTTAGTGAGGACATATGGTCTGGTGGTTTCCACCCTAATATCACCCTCCTGGCTCTTATCAGGGTTGTGGAAAGTGACTTGTTTTATCAGGCTATGCTTGATGACATATTGGAGGGCTCTGTGGTTTGCCTGGTGAGAATGCAGGTTTATTTTAAGATAGAGTTTTAAAATGGAGTTGCTTAGGCTAAGGCCATCCTTATAGTTTCTTTACCTATAATCTAGTAAACAAAAGCCCTTGAAATACATGAATGGTGACCTGGCCAGTTGGGGCTTCTTGTGCCTTTGCTTTGAAAGGATTCCACAGAATCAGATGTGCTAGGACACTTCATGTCCCAGAGTGTTTCTGGGGCACAGGTTAGGTGCTTTGGAACTGGGGTCACCCTTAATGCATCTTAGGGGAAAATAACAAGCTGTTCACCTCAGGGAGGAGTTGACTCATTTAGTCTCTTGTTTGGAAATCCAGTTAACAAAATTGACTCCATTGTTACTGTTTAACAATGGAGTAACAAACAGTAACAATGGAAGAAACTGGGAAAGTTTCATCCTTCCCACCGCCAGGCTTAGCTGGGATCACAGTTCTGGCTAAAATGCCCAGGCTGACCACGGACTGGCAATCATCTTGCCTTAGCATTCCAAATTGCTGGTATTATAGGGGTGTGCCAACTTACCTGACATAAGATGCAATTTTGAAATAAGTTTATTAAAAAATCCTTCCACATGGGGCTGGGGTTGTGGTTCAGTGGTAGAGTGCTCACCTCGCACGTGCAAGACCCTGGGTTCGATCCTCAGCACCACATTAAAAATAAATAAATAAATAAACAAGTGAAATAAAGATGTTGTGTCCAACTACAACTAAAAAAAATAAACTTCACAAAGGGGAGGCAACTTAGGCAACATGATGAATTCAGAAGCTCATGAGAAGAGGCCACTGATTCTAACATCTTCAAAACCAGAGATCTCACCTCACATCACCAGTGTTGGAGAAGTGAAGCCCTGCTGTGCGGCCGCTGTGGAGCTTCCAACAATGTGGCCTTCACATTCCCTTGCAGGAGATCCTTTCTCAGCAGCAACTCTATGGAAGCCAAACTCGCGATGCAGAACTACTGTTGAGGGATGGATTTTGGAACTTGTATGGCAGGATCCTTCCCCACTGATGCAGAAGACAACCACCCTGGCACTTGTGTCTGGTCTGTTTAAGGATTTCCCCTGCCTTCTTTGAAAGTGCCTCTGTGCCCCAGAGTTTGCACCCTGTGTCGTGGTGGCACACTGGCAGGGACAACAGAATCCATTTTTTCACTCCATCAGAAGGAGTTCAGACGTGGCTTCAAGACCACAAGTATCATGACAAGGTCACAAACACTTTAGGCTTCAGGGCACTGAAATGCCATGGAGTGGAGAGTATCGGTGGGGGTTGCTGCCCACTCTATTCCTTAATGGATTCAGCAATGTCCTTTCCTTTGGCCTGTGAGGTCCAGTAAAGAGCCTACTACAGGGACTTGTGGTGCTCATTTGGTCAATGACTTTATCTTTGGAGGTCTATTGGGTGCCACGTTGGGATTCTTGCTTTTTCCAATTAGTGTCATAAAAACTTGCACACAGACACAGATTGGTGGGAAATTTCAGTCTTTCTCAAGGTGTTCAAAACAACCTGGCTACAACAAGACCAGAAACTGACAAATCTTTTCAGAGGTGCCCATCTGAATTACCACCAGTCACTCATCTCTTGGGCCATAATCAGTGCAACTTATGAGTTCTTCTTAAAGGTTATGTGAGAAAAGCCATTGGTGAAGTGACATTTATCAACTAAGTAGATCTGAGAATGTAGATTGTCTTGTTCCTAAGTGGCTCAGATACAGTTGGTGTCATTAAGTCCAGGCTGCACGCATTATGGTCAAGTTACTTTCCTTAGGCAACAACAACACACAATAAAAAGTTTCAGTAGGAAAATTTAGGGTTTTTTGTTTTGTTTTTTGTTGTTTTTATCCTCACCAAGAGTTTTTGGCTGATTTTTTGGTAAATAGCTGTCTATCTGATGACCTTTCCTAGGGTAACTTAATAGCAAAGATATGATTCTTTTCCCAGAACAGCCTGTAAGAGAGAATGCTGGGGGGGCCTGGAACTTCTCTGGCTTGCTTTGTTACTCTATTCCTCCTTGCTTCTCGCCTCTCAGGAGCAGTTACAAGGGTATTCTTCACAGAACTCAAGCATATACACGACAGGACAAAGAAGCCAAACAGAGCCGGGCGTGGCGTACACCTGTGATCCCAGCGGCTAGGGCAGGAGGATTATAAATTCAAAGCCATCAATTTAACAAGGCCCTAAGCAACTTAGTGAGGCCCTATCTCTAAGCAAAAAAAAAAAAAAAAAAAAACAGGGCCGGGCTCTCTGCTTTTTTTTTTTTTTTAATATTTATTTTTTAGTTATCGGCGGACACAACATCTTTGTTTGTATGTGGTGCTGAGGATCGAACCTGGGCCGCACGTATGCCAGGCAAGCGCACTACCGCTTGAGCCACATCCCCAGCCCCAGCTCTCTGTTTCTTGATCACCATGATGTGAGCTTCTTCCCTCTGCCATACTCTCCCGCCATGATGTTCAGTCTCACCTTGGGCCCTGGGGAGTGGAGCTGGCCTTCTATGGACTAAGACCTCTGAAGCTTTGCCATGAGGTGATCAGCATCCTCTGTTACACAGTCCGGCCATGATATTCTGTTCTGCAATAAGATCAATCAATTATGGGCTGAAATCTTTGAAACTGTCTGGCCTGAGAGATTTCAGCCTGGAATTCCATCTCCCTTCCAGGAAGAAGAACTTGGTGTGGACGGCACAGAAACCAGAAGGCAGGACTTCCTGAAAAGCAGAGCGAGGAGGAGGCAGACAGACTCTATTCTCAGGAAATTTTCACCATTTAACTGGTGAAAATTTTTAAAAGGAAAAATGCAAAACTGGGTGCAGAGCCCATGACTTTGTGGATCAGGAATTCAGCCTGGGCTCAGCTGGGCAATCCTTTCATTCCACGTGGAATTGACTGAGGTCACTTGGTGGCGTTCAGCTGCAGAGGTGAACTTCTTACTGCAAATTCCAGTGTACTGAGCTGTGCTCAGAGAACCCAAGGAAAGAGATGTTCAGGAATCAATTGAGCATACTTAGGAATCATAATGGAGGAGTGATACATACCTGGAGACCAGCAAAAGGTGAACACAGATCCCCCAAAAGGAAGGAGAACACACACAGTCTTGTGCCACCTCACTAGGTCCCCTGCCCACCTGAAGATATGTTCTCTTGCCAAAGTCCTTCTCTGTTCAGACCTTGGCAGTTCAGTTCTTCACCATGTTACCATGGGTGAAGTTCCTCTTTGTGGGTATCTGGTTTTCTTACAGTCAAGGGGCAGCTTTCTCCAATTTGTAACTCATTTTCTTTTTTGTCAAACCACAGCCAATGACAGAAATAAGCTGCGACTGGATCTTACCAATTAAAGCTAAATTGGTAAGAGCCAGTCTTACTAATTATTCTATGTTCTGAAAATGGACCACCAGACTTTCTTTCTCTCTCAGAAAGGAAGAACTCAAACAAGTAACATGATCATAATCAATCCTCCTTCTCTGACCCAAGATCCTGTTTAATGATGGAAGCTAGACCAAAATTCTAAGTGATATCTCAGTTGCAATCTTCAAAATCCAAACAGGGGTCAGCAGGGCTTGTCCTCCATGCCTCGCTTCTTCCACTTAATGCCCTCCAGTTTTGCTCTGCAAAAGAAACACTCTTAGGAGAAGGAAAAAGCCAAGCCATAGACAAGGGAGAAAACTTAGCAAAAGACATGGAATAAAAAGACTGCTACACAAAACACGCAAAGGACGCTCAAAACTCACCAATAAGAAGCAACCTGATTACAACCTGGGCCAAGACCTTATCAGGCTCCGAATCAAACAAGATATACAGATGGCAAATAGGCATCTGAGGACGAGCTCCACATCACATGTCCTCAGGGAAGGGTCCATCGACCACAGTGCAGTGCCTCCGCACACCTAGTGGAATGGCCAAAATCCACGAGACTGACACCAGGGCGTCCTGGCAAGGACCTGGGGCCCCTTCATCTCTGGTGGGAATAAAGAAGGCACCACCGCTCTGGGGACAGGCAGTCTCTTAAAGGCTGTGTACCTTTGCCATCCCGCCCAGCAATCCACTCATTGGTGTGTACGCAAAGAAGCTGAAAACTTACATTCACACCTAAACTTGCTCACAAATATTTATAGAGGCTTTATTGGTGATTTCCCAGGCTTGCAAGCAACCATGGCGTCCTTCAATAGCTCATGGTGATATTCAGTACTACAGAGAAAGGAGCTGTTAAGCCAAGAACAGACTTGGAGGGAGTTTAAGTGTGTTGGTGAATGAAGCCAATCTGAAAAGGCCATGTGCTTTATGATTCCATCTCTAGGACATTCTGGAAAAGCCTGAACGCCAGAGACAGTGAAAGATTAGTGTTGCAAAGGGTCAGGTGAGAGGTAGGAACAGGCGGAGTGCAGGACACCATACTGGATGATGTGTGGTGACAGACACACGAAATTAGACCTTCGTCCAATCCCACAGAACATCCCACACTACGAGTGACCCCTCTGTGCAATGGGGACTCTGGGAACTGTGGGTGTATGATGTGCCAGTGTGGGGTTTGTCCATGGTACACCCCATGTTTGTCCTGGACCACCCCACCCTGGGGGTCTGGATTGTGAAGGAGCTTTCTATGGGGACTCTCAGTCCCTTCTGCTCAATTTTGCTGTGAATGTAAAACTACTCTAAATACAAAGTAGAAATGAAGGAATAGGCCTCCTTTGCTCTCAGCCCCGCCTCCCCTCCAGCCTCCTGTCTCTGCCCTCTTAGCTACTTTTAAATGACAGTGCATTGAATGTCCTTGAGCAGCTGCCACACTCCAGGGCAATTCAGAATTAACTCCTTCAGCACAGGCTCTCAGAATTAGAGTAGTCAGCTGTTCCTGGTGGCTCATGTCTGCAATCCCAGCAGTTTAGGAGGCTAAGGCAGGAGGATCATAGGTTCAAAGCCAACCTCAGCAACTTTGAGAAATTAAACAAACAAATTGAATTAAACAAACAAAAAAGGTGAGGAGGTGCTGGGATGTGGCTCAGTGGTTAAGCGCCCCTGGGTTCAACCCTTGGTATCAATCAATCAATCAATCAATCAACTAGAATGAGTGTTCTCAAAGACCCAGTTGCCAAATGCACTTCCTGCCCAAATCCTTCTGCCTCCTTTTCCTGGTGACCCACTCCTCCCCTGCCCTCCCCAGGGTCCTCCAGCCTCTGTCCACCCACCGTGCTTCATTAAGACTTGCACACTGGATCAGGTTCTTGCACACAGAGATGCCTGAGCATGGATCTGCAGGTCCCTGCTGGCCCTGGTGACAGTGCAGGGTGGCACAGATGGGGCTGTAGTAGGAGCTGGAGGCACGGGCTCCAGGTGGGTGAGGGCTACAGAACCCAGCCTGAGGGGCTGAGGGGCTGGAAAGGATGCGCCTGGCCAGGGCTGTCTCCAGTCCAGAAGAGGCTGTGCAGTGGGTGGAGCACCCTGAGTTTCAGGGAGAGGTGACCTCAATTGTGGGCAAACTCCTTGAAGACACCCTCCTGAGACTTAACGCATGGCAGTCTGTCACTTGGATAATCTCCTCTGGTTTCAGAGTGACACTCATTCCCCCCAAAAAAAACACCACCCCTTCTCCCCAGCTGGCCCTTCTCTCCACCCACTCCTGCCCCTGGGACCTGCCCTTGAACCTGGCAGTTGGGGCACTGGTCCAGGGCTACTTTGGCCATGCGGGGTGGCCAGGGATGCTGCTCTTTCTTGGGAGAGTCCTTTTGAGGTGCCAAAAGGACCCACTACCTTCCTTCTGCTCCAACAGCCAGTCATCACCCCCATGCTTCCACTCCTTTGAAGACCCCCACACTCCAGAGCCCCCGCCCTGAGGCCACCAGACCAGTCACAGAGACTTCTGATAGGGACTTCCCAGTCCCTCGGGTACTGACCCGGCTCTTGCCCCCTTCCAGAAGCCTGGGGGACTGAGACCAGGAAGCTCAGGGGCCTGGCCCAGGTTGCCCAAGTGCCGGGCGGGTGTGACAGGCTCCTTCTCTCGTCAGGTCCGGCCACCCCCACTCCCACCCAGCGTGACAGGGCCCCTTAACCTGACTTCAGAGGGCTGCTGGGACCCTGCTTTCCCCACCTCGAACCTGGACCAGGTGAGATCCAGGAAGCAGAGGCCATTGTGGAGCAGCAGAATGGTCCTGTGCTGGGCACCAACAGAGAGGAGATGGCACCAGGAGGGGAACCGCTGGACTCTGAGGTTGGACAGCCACTTCCCAGCAGGATGCTTTAGTTCCCCAGGGCAGATGAGCAGCTGCCTCCAGGACCCTCATGAGGACAGACTCTTGGTCAGTTTGAGGTAGCTCACCAGCAGGCGTGGACACCCTCTGGCATTTCTGCTGGCCTGGGTGGGCAGGGGACCCCCATAGTTCTTTCCAGCAGGGAGCACAGGGACTGTGAGGATGTGGGCACAGGATCACTAATCCGTGTCCGGTCATGAAGGCGTTACAGGGGTTGGCTAGGGGACGGGAAAACAAAGAGCACCGCCTCGGAGGTTCTCAATGAGCATGAAGCACTGTATACACCCAGCATCCACCACTGCCTACAGCGGCACGGGCCATTTGTTGGCCAGCAGGCCACCAGGGAGATCTGCTGAGGGAAACTGAGGCTCTGGGTCTCCGAGAGCCAGCGGCAGCCAACCAGACCTGCACCCTGGCTCTTTAGGAACATGGGCTGAACCAGCCTCCTCCAGGTCCAGGGCACAGAAAATGGGGAAATGGAAGAGGTCACTTACCCTGACTGCTCCATGTGACACCAAGAAAAAAAGGTACTTTACTGAGATTTAATCCTAGACATTCAAAGCAGACCAGAGCCTAAGGAGGTTGGATATAATAAAATAAGGAAGATGACCCAGTGCCACAAGTGCCACCACTGATGGGGGTCCCAGCCAGAGCAACCCCTCCTTCCCCCATGGATAAAGTGCAGGGATGAGGGAATTAAAGGGACCTGCCCTTCAGGAGGCCTGTGGCATGTCTGGGTACCCAGAGAGCGGAAATCAAAGACCCTGCTGACCAACTGGAGAGGGGCGGGAAAGAAGCGCCTCCCTCCAGTTGCCCTCAGAGGACTTCTGTCCTCTGAGCCATTTTGCAGCCACATCTTGGGGGCCAGCTGCTGGGGGCGCAGACTCCTGGCAAACCTGAGCTGGGCAGACCAGGCCTGATAAACCCACGCAGTAGGACCTAGACCAGGAGAAAATCAAACATGGAGAGGAGTTTGCACAGGGGAATACAGGCCGTGGAAACCACCTCTCCCTCCCCTTGAGCAGTGGCTTGCAGGAGCAGCTGGGGGGGTGGGCAGCAAATGAGTTTGGAGACTGAACCTGAGACCAGGGGTCTATGGGTGGCCGAGGGGACTAAGGATTGGCTCCTCCCTGAGAGTGGAACCCAGGGGAGAGCCCTGGGGCACGGTCTGCCTGGGGCACAGCAATGCTGGGCCCTTGGGGTGCGCCGAGGCAAAACCTCCAGACCAATTGCCATTCAGTGGAGAACCTGGAGCCCACCTAGGCCTAGGCCCCGCCCCCAGGAGCTCCGCCCACCCATCTAGGCTGCTGAGAAGAGAAGCTGAGGCGGGTTTGGACTAAGGACACAATTCTATAGTTTTTCATTGAGATCCCCCCTCCACCCCCACCCCCGCCTTAATTGTGACTTGAATGGTTCATGGACACTTATACATATTTGTTTCTTTTTTCTTAATTCTAGCATTTTTGGAAGCCAGTTATTTTTCATGGAGCAGTATTTTGAGGACTAGCGTGTTTGACTAGTCTATTTTGGTTTGGTTTTGTATTCTTTTATTTTTACTTTAAAAATTTTTATCTTGATTCTCTTTCTCTCTTCTGCTAATAGCCAATGTCTGTTGTTCTTTCTTTTATTCTTCCTTTGATTTTTAAGAAATATTTATTTTTAGTTATAGGTGGACACAATATTTTATTTTTATGTGGTGCTGAGGATCGAACCAGTGCCCTACGCATGGTAGGCAAGTGCTCCACCTCTGTGCCCCGGTCCCAGCCCTGATGTTTTATCTCTATCTTCTCTCCTCCTTTGTAATTACCACGTTCTACATCTCTTGGGTTCTCTCCCTGTCCACCATTTGAAATTGTAAACCCTTTTGCAAACTCGCTGTTTTTATTGTAGGCAATAACTGATCATATATTTTCTGTTTCTTGTGACAGCATCGTAGATGTCATAGCAGGAACTATTTGGTTTAATGCTGTATAATTGTTGGCATTATTTGTTGTTATTTTTTGTCTCCCCCTAAGCTGTGAGGTGCTGTCCACAGAGTAGAAACTCGACTGCCTCAGACCCATTCTGCTAGAGGGGTAGACACCCAACATGAAAAAACAAGGGAACAAATCATCCCAAACAAACCAAGATACTCTAAAACACCCCAGTGGAAGAAATGTCAGAGCGGGAGTTTAGACTGTCCATAGTAAAACTGATTTGTGAGGTCTAGGACCATGTAAGGAGTGAAATCAGAGAAAATACAGGAAGTGAAAATAAAGAGAGAAATTCTGGGGGGAAAATCGAGTAGGGCTGGGCTTGTGGCTCAGTGCGCTTGCCTAGCATGTGTGAGGCACTGGGTTCGATTCTCAGCACCACATAAAAATAAATAAAGGGCCACCAATAACTTATAAAATATTTTTAAAAAATCAAGTAGGTCCAGGGTGCAGAAGCTGCCTGGCATGGGGTACAGGGACAGGAAGCCAGGTCTCCAGCATAGGGCGAGTGACAGGGGCCCGCTTTGTCTCTTTCCCCCTTGCAGCTGTCCCTGGGGGCTCTGAGCAACTGGAGCCTGCTTGGGTTGGCCACTGGGAACTCGGGCTGGCCAGGCCTGAGCCAGCTGTGTCTCATCCTCCCCTGGGTGGCCTGTACCAGGGAGGAAGCCTGGAAAGTATCAATCAGAAGCTCCGCCCCTTGCAGGGGAACTCAGTCTATGTCAAGGACATCCCCTGCCAGGACCCTGGAGGACCCCCAGGTGGGTGTGGCAGGTGCTGGGCGAGCCCAGGGGTGGGGTGGTGAGGGCAGCTGCCCTCCTCATGTTCGCCCCTCCTATCTCCCTCGGGGACCTGAAGCTGAGGACCTCAAGAGGCCATGCCAGCAGGCCACCCTTAGCCTGGACAGCACCCGTGGAGATGAAGACTGCCTCTGATGCCATATCTGGATCCCCAGGCAGGAACGAGGTCTGGCTCTCTCACCCCCTGAAGCAAACCCCCAGGCCAGAGCCCCTGTCCTGCCCTGGGTCCTGTCTAGAGACTGCAGAGAGGAATGTCCTAGAAATCAGTGCAGAGGTGGTGGGGGTCTCCCACTGCTGATCCCCCACCACATGTAACCTCCTGGGACCCACCATTTGCCATCCTGGGGTCCACGGGTCTCCATGCAGCTGAGAGCCCTTCCCTCCCCCACAGTGATTCCACCTTCTGTGTGAGACCTGGGCCACGTGTCTCAGCACCCTGCACTCCAGCCTCGAGTCCTAGGTGTGGACACCTCCCTTGCCCCGTCCCCAGGGAACCTTGGCTTTCGGATCAGCACATGAATGTCCCCTGGGTGAAGAGGGGTGTGGTAGGCTTTGGAGGGACCCAATGACAGCATCTCTGGGGCGACAGTGGATGAGCCTGTGTTTCTCTGCGGCTCCCAGGGCCCTGGGGGGGAGGGCCTGCCCCAGGGGCTGGGAGGGCCATTGAGGCCCTGGAGGATGGAGGGGAAGGTTGGGTGGCCTGCCTGGGCTGTGGTGCCCAAGCTTGGGTGCAGCCTGAGTGACAGGGGGCTTCTGGGTGCGGCAGACCCTCTCCCCATCCCCTGCTGCAGTGTTTGGCCTTTGTCCTGGGACGGGACCCCATCACACCCACCCGTGAATGCCAGCTCAGGCGCCTGGGAGCGGGAGACCCTGTCACTCACTTAGGCAAGTCTAGGGAAGCCGCGCATGGGCATCTCTACTTCATGTGCAGGACCCGCACCGTGGCCCACAGGGCTAGCACAGGGCCTGGCCCCAGCCACAAGCCGGCCGCTCTCTCCTGGTTTTCACTTTTGGTGTGGGGCTCGCTCTCAGGCCCCGAGTGGGCGGGTGGGCTGAGCACTGCTCCAGCTGAGCTCTGTTTTTTTTTGGAGGCACTGAGAACACAGGCTGTGCCGGGGTGGTGGTGGGGGGTCTAATGAAAGCCAGGGCCTGGCCCTGCCCCCAGCCAGCCACCTGGTCTTCTGAGGGCCAGTCGGGGTTCTGTGGGGTGCAGTCCTTGCACAATTGTGCTCTGGCTGAGAATCAGAACCCATTCCCTGACCCCCACTACCCCCTCCCCAGCTGCTTCCTCCTCCCCTTAGTTGGTGAGCAGAAAGCCTGGGAGGAACTGAAGTGGAGCAAGAAGAAGCAGACAGGCGCTAAGGCCGACCCAGCCCCCTGGGGCAGACCCAGCTCCTAAGACAGACCCTGCCCCTAGGGCAGACCCGGCCCCTACAACAGGGGGCTCTCAACCAGGGATCTGTGGCAAAGTCTGTTGACTGACACCTTCATTGGTCACAACTGGAGAGGGGTGGTTTCACTGCATCTGGAGGGTTGAGGCTCAGCCTCCCGCCCTGCCCAGGCCACCCTCCCTGATGTAGAATTACCAGTCCCAAAGGTCCCTGGTGTGGGGGTTGAGAAACCCTGGTTCAGACCAGAGAAGGAAGGGGATCAACTTTAGCTGCAAGGGGCCAAGGAAGGTCCACGGTTCGGGTCTCTCCCACCCACACTGCAGCCGCTGTCTGGGCTTCGTCCCTGTCACCCATGGAGACTTCATCCCTGATGACCACCCACCAACATGGATGGCCACCTCCTTGCCAGCGCTGATATGCCAGCTGCCACCAAGGCCAGCGAGGATGCTGCAGAGTGAGCAGGGACCACATCGCCTGGGCAGGCCCGCGGGGGCACGGCCGGGAGGGAGTCGGCCTTGCGGAGGCTGGCCTGGAGGCAGAGGGCTGGCAGGAAGGGTTGGTACTACCTTGGGGGGGTGTGCAGACACCCTCCTGGGCACTGCAGGGAGGATCCTGTGCCGCCTGGTCCCTGCAGGGAGGACTTCTACACTGAGCCCTGGGCCCAGGACTCATCCAAGAGGTGAAGAGGGAGATGATGGAAGAGGTGGAGACCAACAGCCTTTTCCTGATGCCTGTGCAGAGGCCCTGGCCTAGCACAGAACCAAGGCCAAGAGGGAGTCTGGGAAGAGGGCAGACCCTTGATGCTGTGGCCTCCTGAAGAGACCTGTTGACCAACTAAGCAATAAATTGAGCTCTGAGCTTCCCATCAGTCAAGGGAAAAAGGGAATCAGAGGACAATACATGCCTCATCCAGTCAAATGAAAAATGCAAATTCATGTGAGGAGCCGTCTGCAGGGGCACACACCTGTCATCCCAGCAGCTTGGGAGGCTGAGGCAGGAGGATTGCGAGTTCAAAGCCAGCCTCAGCAAAAGCGAGGCGCTAAGCAACTCAGTGAGACCCTGAAAAAAATAGTAAACTCAGTGAGACCCTAAAAAAATAACAAAATACAAAATAGGGCTGGGGATGTGGCTCAGTGGTTGAGTTTCCTGAGTTCAATCCCTGGTACCCCCCCACAAAAAAATTTAAAAATGTAGAATACATAAAAGGAATCAGAAGGCTGGAGACATAGCTCAGCACAGACCCTGGGTTCAGTGGGGGTGCAGTGGCAAAGCAGAACAAGATAAAAACCTGTAACTCTTTTTCCTAACAATTTTCCCCACATTTTTGTAGTTTCCCCCCAATATCTAAGTTGGTGACATTCCGCCCACTCCTCGAACTAGGACTAAACACAGGGGTGCTCTAAACTGAGCTACATCCTTAATCCTTGATAATTTTTATCTTGAGACAGGGTCTCACTAAGTCACTGAGGCTGTTGTCTTCCTGCCTCACCTTCCCAAACTGCTGGGTGTGTTCCATCATGGCCAGCTGGTAGCAATTTTTTAAATGACTCACTTTTTAGTCTTTCCAAAGTATTCACCTTGATTTTCTTGGAAACAATAATCTCTTTTAGAGTTCATATTTCACCAGTTACATAAAAATAAGTTTAAGAACAAAAATGACTTGATGAGGGCTGGGGATGTGGCTCAAGCGGTAGCGTGCTCGCCTGGCATGCGTGCGGCCCGGGTTCGATCCTTAGCACCACATACAAACAAAGATGTTGTGCCCACCGAAAACTAAAAAATAAATATTAAAAAATTCTCTCTCTCTACCTCTCTCTCTCTCTTAAAAAAAAAATTCAAATCCTTTAAAAAAAAATGACTTGATGAGAGCAATTAATTGTTGAGACAAAAAGTGAGAGGTGTGGTAGAAACAGGCTCCTTGTCTTGAACATAAAGCATATTGTGGTCACCTGACAGCAAAGGAAAGGAGGTTTCAGCTTAATCAGTGAAGACAGTTATGAGATCAGTGAAGAGGCCGTTCCCTATGAAAGTACTATAAATATTAGATTATTGAGAATATAACAAACCAAAACATTTTCAGTTTATCACACAATAGCATAAGATAAATACCAGTCCAAATAAGGGAAATGAAAAAAAGAAATTAAACGGTCTGCATTAAGAAATAATTTCTAATACTTCAGGACCTTGTACTTGTTCCAGTGGTGAATTCAGTCCCCAGTACCCAAAATAAGAAAGAAAAAAAAAAAATTCACATGGAGAGAAAAAAATCTTCTTGATACTGAATTATAGGAGGTGGATGCTTCCAGAAATCTTGTGGAGGTCAGGTATAAATACAATCGAGAAATTTTCAATTATTTGCATCTTAATACACTTGTTTTGCTTTTTTTTTTTTTAGTTTTTTGGTCCAGCTGTGTGGGGAATGCAGGGCGGGACACCGGCCAGCAGAGGGCGCGCTCGGTACGCCTCATCCATGCCCCCGGTTTCTTGCTGAGGAGAGAAGGCTCAGCCTCTCCAGCAGTTCTGCCTCCACTAAAGACAACCCTCAAATTGTTTGTCTTGCAGAAAGTGAATTCTGCATCAAGGTTTAGTTTTGTTTCCATATCTGTTTATTATAGATGTGTGTTTAAAAGGTATACTCTAGGGCTGGGGTTGTGGCTCAGTGGTAGAGCTCTTGTTTAGCATGTGTGAGGCACTAAAAATAAACAAATGAATAAAATAAAGGTCCATCAACATCTTAGAAAAAAAAAAAAAGAATCTTCTAGCTAGGCGTGGAGCCACACACCTATAATCCCAGTGGCTCAGGAGGCTGAGGCAGGAGGTTTGCAAGTTCAAAGCCAGCCTCAACAACTTAGTGAGGCCCTAAGCAACTCAGTGAGACACTGTCCCAAAGTAAAAAAATAAAAAAGTGTTGGGGATGTGGGTCAGTGGGTAAGCGCCCCTGGGTTCAGTCCCTGGTCCAAAAAAAAAAAAAAGAATCCTCTGCAGGGCTGCGGTTCCCTGCTGGACTCGGCAAGGACATGTTCCAAAATAAAGAATAAAAACGCTGGAGCCCCTGTGTGCCCCTGGTTCAGCCCTCAGGGATGAAACAAAAGAAAACACCCCTCGGGCTGGGGCTGGAGCTCAGTGGTAGGGAGCTTGCCTGGCTCCTGGGAGGCACTGGGGTCCATCCTCGCACCACATTAAAAATAAGTGGACGAATTGTGTCCATAGAAAACTAAAAATATGGGGCTGGGGATGTGGCTCAAGCGGTAGCGCGCTTGCCTGGCATGCATGCGGCCTGGGTTTGATCCTCAGCACCACATACAAACAAAGATGTTGTGTCCGCCTGAAAACTGAAAAATAAATATTAAAAAAAAAAAATCTGAAAAACATGAAAAAAAAAAAGAAAACTAAAAATATTTAAAAGAAGAAAACAACTCTTGCCCTTTTCCCTTTTATACTAGTTTTTGTATACTTTGTTTTTAACTAGTTTATTCTACTTTACTTTTTTTTTTTACTATTTTTTTCTTTTCAGCTGTGTGTGGCGTGCAGGGCGTGACAGCTGCCAGCAGAGGGCGCCATCGCCAAGCTCTGTCCCTAACCTGGGGCCTGGTGTGTGTTGGGGGGGTGGGGGGGTGGGGGGAGGCTCAGTGTCCTCAACTGCTGCAGTCTTGCTGGGCACAGAATCACGAGCCACCACACAGCTTGTAGATTCAAACAGCAACTCTTTATTCCCGAACTCACACCAGCCATCTACAATCACCATCTGGAGAAATCCACGTTCTCTGCCCAAAATCCACCCCCACTGGGCTTCTGTCTCCCAAAAAATACTGTCTGAATCCAGTGAGAACTCAAGGGGAACTCAGGCAGCAGGATACGCCCTATTCCCAGCAGGAATAATCTTAAACCTGGAACCTAAACCGGGAACACCCTAAACCCGGATCCGCCCTGTCCCTTGAGCAAGGTCACCTACATGCAATGTCACTGCAAAATGTCCTATTTCCACGAGTCCTTCCACTAAGCAACATGGGGTACACTGGCAAGGAAATTGTCATACCTACTTGGCTAATGGCTCCCAGCACTCAACGTTCCTGTAGGGACGCCTGCCAGCGCACACGGGTCACCCCTCAGAGTGAGAACCCAAGTTCAGAGCTGTTCCTGCGTATGGTCAGTATTCATGTGTGTTTCCAAGAAATCCTTTGCAGTGACCACGAGGTTGCAGGGCCTCCATCCCTAGGAAAGCCTCGGCCACCTAGCAAGGACCTGTCCCCAAACAGAAAATGTAAACAATGCCACTGAACCACCAATTTGTGTGCCCAGAGTTCATCCCTCAGAACACACCAAAAATAAGATATAACAGAACTGTCTTGCTGAAGGGAAAGCGAGGAAGGAGAGGCGGGCCAGCGAGAAATGTAGGAGGAGCCCAGGCAGAGATCATCTGTCAGAGCTGACGAATAAAGGCCATCTCTCTATAGACGGAGCGGGCAACACAGGCTTGGGGTTCAGGACATTTATGGGGCAGGATCAGGAATCAGAGCCCAGTGGTCTAATGTGGATGGTTGGGGGTTGGGCTGGTATGAGGGGTGGGAAGCCCTTGGGTGGGAAAGTGAGACTTTTTCCTTAAATGACAGCCATCACTTAAGATGGCCATCCAGATGCTAAGCAAGGACCTTACATTCCCCTCTTTTTTGTTTTTATTGGGCCCCTTAAGGGACAGGGACTTAGGTCAATCTTCTATAACTGCTTCCTGCTGGGAAGGGGCAGCATTTGAATAGGGGTATGGGATGTCATTGGACCGATGACAGAGGTTGAGTGGTGTTGCAGTAATTCACTTGCAGGTCAGCATGGGAAAAGAAAGAAGAAGCAGAGCAAGCAAAGCAGCAGCAGAAAAGAAGTCCTTTATTGTGTACAAGCAATCTTTTTATAGTATTGTGAACAAACAAGGCAGCCTTCCAACATCAATGAATCAGGTCTTTCAGCTAATTAAACATAGCACACAGAAGTTTTACTTTCTAATCAGAAGTGACCCGCTTCTCATGGCTAATCTACTCTCGGCCTGGAGCATGCTGAGCTCTGTTCTTGTTAAGAACAGATAATAAAATTTTTCATAGCGCCCTCCTAGCCCACTTGGCAGAATATCCCATTTGCAGGCAAGTCCTCCCAAGGACAGCAGACACCTCCTTTTCAAGCATGTCCGCTGTTACCTATCTATACCTTGACAGAATATCCCGTTTGCAGGCAGACTCCATCAAGGACAGTAATAGTAACGCAGTCACATCTGATTCTCTACATCTCCCTCCTATTGTTTTTGTTAATGAGCCATAGCAGAAGTGATAAGAGAGGTTTCATGTTTCAGTTGTCTTCGCTTTTTTCAGTGTTGGAAGACTATATACAAAACAAAACACAAAACAAAAATTATTACAGTGTTACCTAAAGAAGTTGATAACAAGGTAGAGAAATGTCTTAAAGGATTTAAATTAGCAATACTTGAAGACAATTTTTGTAAAATGTCAGATCCTGTTAGTTCAGGTAATGTCTTACTAAAGGTGTCCATAATAGTTGTTTCCAAATTTATAATTTCTAAAGTTAAATTTTGATGTCCATTTAACCATCTTTTAACAGTTTCCCAGAAATCACTGGTATTATATGGCACAGGAGTCACACAAATATGAGAAGAATTCCAGTCACACTCAGAACACTTCTGGTAGCCAAGATAGTCACTTGATCGCCAAGCCAGGAAACAGTATGTTGTAAATTGATCACATCTGTAGCCAATTGAGAGTCTAAGTCCTTTTGTTGTTGCCATAATAAATGAGCATCTTGATGCCATGTTCTCACGAAATTTTCAGTTTGAATGTCTTGATGCAAAGCAACGCTAGCTATCGCAGCAGTGGCAGTTACAGAAGCAACTGCAAGGAATGAAGCTATAACTATTCCTATTAATCGTCGAGAGCGATGTAACAAAACTTGAATAGTATTGTAAAAATGAGTAACAGACAATGAATCAGACCAAGGAAGAGTCAAATTAACAGGCACCCACAATTCTGTGCGAGCTTTAACATAACTAAAGAATAATTATTAATTTCTATTAATTCCCAATTAGTTCTATTTACACATTGAGTAAGATAACAGTCTATACATGATATTGTTCCCCAAGTTTCATTCCATTCCCAGTTTCCAATCATAAGAGAATAAGGGAATTTAACACATGTAGAAGCAAAATAAGTCAGATTATTATGTAGATGTACTTCAAAAGGAGAAGAAAGGGATAAATCTAACATGAAATTTCCAGTCCATACAGTGAGTTCCCCAGATACTGCCCATAATTTTCATATATCCCCTTGAATATTAGAAAACTTTATATGTTGTAACATTGGAGGGACCAAAGCATAATGTTGCATTTTAATTGTCTCATTACCCCAAGCATTTATTGTCCCATTATGTCGATGCCATCTTAAAGTACGATTTGATCAACTTTCTATAAATTTAGAATGATCAGGACTCCAATCAACTATAGTGATATTTTGATATTTGAATATTGTTTTAGGGTGATGATCATGACATTTTTCCCACTTTAAATGAGTTAAAAATGTTTCAGAATATTTATCTGAACATAAAGGAAGATGAGTTTTGACAAAACATTCTTCGGATATTAGCCATGATTGATTAACATACATATTAGAGGTATTAAATCCTCGGGAAGATATCATGACAGTAAAAACAGCAGTAGAATAACTACGATAGATAATTAACTCCCCAAGTATTATAAGAAAGAGAGTCGTTATGTGCTGTAAGAGGCAAACAGAAAGAACAGAAAGAACGAGCACCTATACACAATGGGACTCCTTTAACAGCTACAGTTATATTAGAAATATTATACAGATTTTTATGGAATGGAATATCTTCAATTCCCCCACATACAGGAGGGGGGGGGGAAATTAGTATTATTAGTACACACACACGAACTTTAGGTTCTCCCCAGGAAACACTGCGCACCAAAGGAGGGTTAGGAACATAGGCCCAATAAGCAAAAGAATGAGCAGAAACTAAACTTACCTGGCAATTAATAACTGCAAGCATAGCTAATAAAAGATTAACAGGATTTAAAGGCTGATTTGCCTTTTGAAGGTTTTTTTTAGCTTCTTGAGTCAACCTTTTCATCTGTCCCCACGTTAGGGGGTCTGTTGTTCTTATTGCCATTGTAGGAGTTCTCTGCATTGCCAGCTCCTGAAGTTGTCTGATAAATGGGTTGCTCATTCTGGAATTTGATAAGTCTTGAAGGTACCTAGAAAGGTGTTTTCAGTAGAAATAAGAGGAACCCCCTTCCCATGTGGTGCAACAACCTAGAAATCCATTCTTAATTTTCATCCCTGTACCATATAGGTATTTCCAATTTTAGAAATAATGGCTGAGATTTAAATGTAGAGAAATGTTGCTGGGCTGCAGGAACCTCGGAAGCTGACCAGACATTTAAAAAATTTAAAGTTAGTAAAGTTTTATGAAGTATATTTTGAGGTGTATAAGCCATAGCCATATTCCCCCTTTTATTTTTAGTATATATTTTCTTAACGTATGATTTGTCCTTTTTATAATACCTTGACCCTGACTATTATAAGGTATGCCAAATGTATGTGTAGTGTCATATTTTTGTAAAAATGAATGTAATTTTTGTGAGGTATATGTAGGTGCATCGGTCAGTTTTAAGTTCTTTAGGAATTCCCATGATAGCAAAACAAGATAATAAATGAGAAATGATTGCATCAGCTTTTTTTTAAGATAAACTGTGGCCCATTGAAAATGAGTATGAGTGTCAATAGTATGATGTACATATCTTAGTTGTCCAAATGACTGAATTATAGCAACATCAATTTGTTAAAGAGCAATAGGATGGAGTCCCCTTGGATTAACACCAGGAGGACAGTAAGGAATATTAAAAGGAGCACATGATGAACAGTTAGCTATAATTTTACGTGTTTGTTTTTGAGTTATTTTGTATTTTTTATAAAGTCCTTTAGTGTTTGTATGATGTAAAGCATGTTCTAGATGAGCCTTTTGTAAGGGGAATAATAGTTGATCAACATTTTGATTTTTTTTTTTTTTAGTTAATGGTCCTGGCAGTGTAGAATGTGCTCTAATATGAGTAAAATATACTGAAATTTGGCCTATTATTTTTGTAGTTATTTTTACATGAAGTGAGATAGGACATAGAGTCTTATCTTAGGTAAGCAGGGCTCTTTATAAATTTTAAGTAAGTGTTGTAGTTTTAAAGTTTATTTTTGTTTTTAAATATTATTTTATAAATTTTATATAAATAATTGATTGTTTATTTGAGTAAAAACTAACACAATATGATAACACATCTAAAACATGAAATAAAGAAAGGCTGAAAATTTTAGATTTTTGTAGAAAAATAGAAAAATGTTTTTGTGTTTTATAATATTAACCTTTATGTAGATTAGGCTCTCATTAACTTAAAAAATACATTTAAATTGTACCTCAGTGTAAAAAATAACATAAAACTTTATATATCTTATTGATAATAGGCCCAGTTATAGAAATTAAATGATATAAATAAATCTCCAATATGTTATTTTTATAAGCCTAAAATTACCATGTAACCTTTTGGAGAACACCAGCTTGATATAATTTTTTTTAAAGCTTCTATCTTAATGATTATATACCTGGAAAATATGAACACATTTAATATACAAAGAAGAGTAATAGTACCATAATTACTACTGATGTTTTTATATTAATTAAGTTTAGCTCTAAAAGAAATAACATATTAGAATATTGTAAAATAATAGTTGTTGGTTAATCATAGTTGTATAATCTTTAATTTCTTCAAGATTATTTGCTTAAAAAACTTACATATATAGCCAACGTACATAGACCTTCTTTATCACTTGCTTAAACCTATATAGCCAACATACATAGACCTTCTTTATCACTTGCTTAAACCCTTTTATTTACTCACTTCCAGAAACACATTTTTTTTCTATTAAATCCATACCTAGAACCTTCTAATTTTTTTTGTTAACCTCTTCTTTATTCACATTTTGAAACAATCCTTGTAAGTTTTTGAATTTAAGCAAATTATTCCATTTTAATAAGAGATATTTTGTTATTTGTAGTACACAATTAATCACATTTGTTTACCATATTATGAAAATATAGTGTCTAAATATTAGGGATGACAAAGCAACCATTTATTTATTTATTTATTTATTTTTATTATTTACCAACTTAAAAAATTGTTAATAATGTTATCTCATGTAATTTAAGGAGTTAAAAGCATTTAATGGTATATTTAACATTTAGCATATTTACCTTGTAAATTAATCCGATATTTAACAAAAGTACTCATAAACAAGTAATCTATGTCTAATTAATTTACTTATTTTATCAAAACATTAGACAAGTATAATGAACAGTGTTAGCTATTTTTTTGTTTTTGTTGTTGAAGAAAAGTCCTAGAACCAAAGCACATCAGTCATTAACATGTTAAAGACATCTTATTTTTTATCTGTTTACCCAATTTAAATTGAACCATTTAAATCAGTGAATTAAAAATATTTGGATCCATTTTTTTTTAATTTTTATGAGCGCTCTTTACATATATATCAATCTTTATATCATGTACATGATATATGGACATACGCACAAACAGACATACAACATACAATACAAATGTGCATACATAACACAATAAAGGCCTTGTAGCTATTTTAGGTGAAATTTTCATTGTAATGTTTAAATATTTCACAGTTAATCAAAAATAGAACTGATCAGAAAAACATTAACTTAGGTCTGTAGGATCAAAATTATTAGCTCAAAAAATACAGAATCTAAGAAAAAGCAAGAGTCCTAGAAAAAATGACCGGCCGATAATTAGAAAGTACCATAAAATGTATTATTTATTTATTTATTTTAACAATCCCTTTTAAAATGACCTGCTTTTCCACAATTGAAACAAGTTCCTGATTTATTGGGTTTAAGGGCTCCAGCCATGGCTGCAGCAAAAACAGAAGCTTTGATGTTCAATTCCTCCCACTCCAGCACAAGCTCTCACATATTTACTCAATGAGGCGTTTTGCCCTTTTAATGGCCCCAAAATATGCTTATGTTCAGGATTTGCATTTTCAAATGCTAATGTTTCCAATAATACCTTTGTTATTTGATCTTGACTTATTGCCCTCATTACAGAAGTACACAGTCTTGCAAGAAAATCAGTGTAAGTTTCAGTAGCCCCTTGTACAGTTTTAGTAAAGGAAGGTTGTGCTTGACCAGTGGGTTTCACACATCTCCAAGCTCTTAAGAAAACCCGTTGGAACTTGTTGAAGATCTGGATCTGTATATTGAGCCTGCTCTCTAAAGGCGCGGTAATTACCCTCCTCCATTAATTTATCCTCCATAGGTCCTGGGGGATTTTGAAGGTTTTGTGGTCTAGTTATAGGAAACAAATGTGGTGGATCAACAAAACAACCAAGAGGAGCTGCAAGATCATCATTATCATGTATCATAGTAAGAGGAAATGAAAAACGTTGTTGTTCTCTACCCACATCAACTCTATACTCTGTCATTGGAAAGAGAGAAGCATTAGAAGGAGTAGTAGGTTTAAGAGAGGACCTTTGCTTTTTTAATTTCATTTTAATCTACAAAGGCCTCCATAATTTCTTTCATATTGGAGTCACTATCTGAACTTTTTGAATCTTCCTTATCACCCAGATCTGATTTAGGAGAGTCGTCTATAGTATCACAAATATCTTCCTGGGGCTCCGTTTTGTTAACCTTATTATCAGATTTTGATGTATAAACTTGTCTTTCACAAAGAGAGCCCTTTTCATTATTGCTTTCTAATAATTGTAATGCCTGAGTAATAGTGTTACACAATGTCCAAATTTTCAAATAAATAACATTTTCAGCCTGATGTTATGGAGCTCTTTCTGAACCAATTTCCATTTCCCTAAATTTAACTGGACCTTAGTTTGATACTGGAACCAGTGACAATGACATTCTATAATTTTAAATAACTCCTTGAGTCTCTTATGAGATGTTTTCACACCTATGGAATATAATAATCCTTGTAGTAACTCCATATATTGTTCCTTTAAGGACTGGGAGTTTTCCATGTTAGTTCTGAAAGTCCCCCTAAAGTCTCTTTCAACCTGGGGCGATACCTTTCCATATTTTGTTAGTTCTGAAAGTCCCCCTAAAGTCTCTTTCAACCAGGGGCAATACTGAAAAAACCGCCTCTATCTCAGAGCAAAGCCTGTCCAAGGAAGGGACATGGCCTTTGTCCTTGGAAAAACCCACAGAGCACTCCTAGGCACATTCCTACCCTGCTAAGTTGTTTATCTACAAATAACAGGAGAGATCTGCTGCGCCAGGTGTCCTTGACTCAGTCAGGCTAGGTGGGGATCCTTAGCAGCCCCCTAGCAGCCACCAATTAGCATGAGACAGGGAAATACCTGGGATGCCAGATGACCCTCCCAGTAGTTTATGGTGGTTGATAACAAGTTGGGAAACCATGTAGTTCAGCACGTACACCCCTCTTGGCTTAAACCAATCAGTTCAAATGAATACCCCTTTTGTACTGACCAATTACCCCTACCCAACTTGTTCCCGCCAGTGAATGTGCTAATCATGTTTTAGAGTTGTTATTTGATTTTCCGGCGGTGTGTGATGATTTGCTAAAAGAGGCTATGATGTATGTGAAGTCCCTGCCCTCTCCAAAGAATGTATAAAAATGCTGCAAACCCTGGGTTCGGGGCCTCTCAGTGTCACCAGTTGCTGTGTGTGTGCGCGCGGAGGACCGAGCTAGCTCACAATAAACTCCTCTTTGCTGCTTGCATCCATCTTGGGTCTCTGGTGGTCTTTGGGGGTCCCGAATTCGAGCATAACAATACCTTTTGATATTTTGTTAGTTCTGAAAGTCCCCCTAAAGTTTCTTTCAACCTGGGGTGTTAGACCACGATGCAAGAAAAGACCACAGACTCCAATTAAAATCAAATTAAAGCAAACTTATTATTTCGACCGGCCGGGCTGTCTTGCCCATCAAAATCGTGGGAGCCAAGGACAGCGGCGAGGCTTCTTTGTGGCCCAGTTTTATAGCCCAAAAAGTTACACAAAGGGGGGTTACAGATAACAACACTCTGAGGAGCATAACACAAGTTTACATTTTTGCTGGCCCCGGCATCAGAATTTATGGAGATCTTAGAGACTCAGAGAGGGTCGTTATCCGGCCAGGGAAGGCCAGAATTTATGAGGCGTCACTAAGGTTTAGGAAAGGGTTGTTATATGGTCAGGGAAAACCTGACATGGGTGAGTTCAGGGCACGGGCAGGCATTCCAATCAGCTTTACAACATCAACTAATGGCCAGGCCATACAGACATCCTGATATTTTTACAGAAAACAGAAATGAATCCTTCATAACTTGTGACAAGCTGGCTTCTGATCTAATGAGATAACTAGGCTAGGTATATCAGGGCAATACCTTTTGATATTTGTTAGTTCTGAAAGTCCCCCTAAAGTTTCTTTCAACCCGGGGTGATACCTTTCGATATTTTGTTAATTCCGAAAGTCCCCCTTTCGTTTTCTTAACCCGGGGTGCTTACCCTTTTGGTGCTGGATCCTGCCGACTACGCCAAATGTTGCAGTAATTCACTTGCAGGTCAGCATGGGAAAAGAAAGAAGAAGCAGAGCAAGCAAAGCAGCAGCAGAAAAGAAGTCCTTTATTGTGTACAAGCAATCTTTTTATAGTATTGTGAACAAAGAAGGCAGCCTTCCAACATCAATGAATCAGGTCTTTCAGCTAATTAAACATAGCACACAGAAGTTTTACTTTCTAATCAGAAGTGACCCGCTTCTCATGGCTAATCTACTCTCAGCCTGGAGCATGCCGAGCTCTGTTCTTGTTAAGAACAGATAATAAATTTTTTCTTAGCGCCCTCCTAGCCCACTTGGCAGAATATCCCATTTGCAGGCAAGTCCTCTCAAGGACAGCAGACACCTCCTTTTCAAGCATGTCCGCTGTTACCTATCTATACCTTGACAGAATATCCCGTTTGCAGGCAGACTCCATCAAGGACAGTAATAGTAACGCAGTCACATCTGATTCTCTACAGAGTGGTGGTGGAATGCTGTCCCCAGTGCCCCAATTTTGGTGAGGGATTGGTATTCCTGTAACAAAAGCTGGTTTATAGTTTGATTAGAGACTTTTTGGATCTAGTCTTGAACCAATCTAATGAAGCAGGGGGCAAGCATTAACAGAAGGCCTGTGACAAGGAGAGGGGTCAGGGAAGGAAGTGCCCACTCCAGAAGGGGGTTACTTGGCTGCCATCCTTCAGTAGAGGAGAGCGGTTGTTTCTGATGTTCAAGGTCCTGTCGGAGTTGTTTTATCTTGTCCTTTACTATTCCAGATTGATTGACATAAAAATAGCATTTCTCCTTTAGGTACAGAAAAAGTCAGCTGCTTTTGGCAGTAAAAAGATCAAGGCCCCTTCAATTATGCAGAACCACAAGTCTTGGGAAACTTTCTGTATTTTGACAGGAAAGGGAGTAAAATCACATTGTCAGGGTTATGGATACAGATAAAACGAAAGAACTGCAGATGTTTTTTCACTCATTGTCATTTTTTCTTTTCTTATAGTTGAAGTTTCTACAACTGTTCTGCTATGGTTCATATAAAGCTGTGATTGTGAAAGTCTTAGTGGGGTACTTAGCCTCAAAAGATATTGAATACTTGTGTTTTTGCTTTCAGAACCCTGCCATTTCCAAGAGAACAAGTCCATCTCAGCCTGCTAAAGAAGGAGCTCTCACTGGGAGGAGGATCAAGGTGCTCCAGTTCACAGTCAGCTTACCCTCTGAAGTTTAGGAATCTTATCAACTATCAGCTAACCACATGCAGCTGAAAGACCCCCAGCTGAGCCCAGCCTAAATTGATCAGTGCAAGCACGAGTTAATGTTTTAGAAAGGCTTATAATCCAGTGATAGATAACTAAGACACCCTTTATAAACAAAATTGAGTCACATGTGGTGCAGAAGTTATCTGGAAAATAGCACAGGTGTTATAGGCATTGATTCTTCTTTTCTCCTAATTTAAAGTTAGGTCTTTTGATAGGGTATTGAATTATAAGGCAATATGTGTAGACACATATGCATATAAACAGACATCCCAGTCCTGCCATTAAGATCAAAGAAAATTGCAAAATAAAATTTCCTTTAATCTGTTTAAACGCTAGAGTCTAAACTGCTGAAAGATCTGAAGACATGGGCCCCCATCTCCTGGGACACCCATCTTCCTTTCTTTACTGTATGACATCTGAAATGGGAGAGGACGGTGCCCAGCGCCAGGTGTGAAACAGAGGTCTGCTCTGGGACACTTCCCTGCTCGCTCCCAGGGCAGTGTCTCTGCCATTCCTTGGCACCAAGGAAAAAATATTGGCAAGGGAGTGTATTTCGTCACCTCTGGCACACAAAGGAGGCGTCCGGGAACTTCACCTCCCCGGGGTCGCGGGAGGCGCTGCCCCCAGCCGAGGCGGTGGCTGCCATCGAGGATGCTCTTCCACACCCGCCAACCTCATCGGGAATTTCATGCTGTCCACATAACGACGACGCCCTGAAGAGGACGTCCTGTTAAAGTGGCCTTGGCCTGTTATTTTTAATTTTTTTCATGTAATAGAAAACCTAGAATCACGCGTGTGCCCACATTTTATTTGTGCGGGTAATCGCTGCTTTAGGGGTTTGCTTCCCAGTTCAAGGTTCACGCTGCCTCCTCCCAAGACCAGAGAGCAGAAAAGTCACATAAAAATGCAAAGTGATTGTCGTTATATGATTTCCATCCCTGGATAATATACATGCACTTATTCCATGAATTATGCGACTATATACGTCATAAAATACGAGTCTTGGAGGCTTGGAGCCCCCTGCTGCAGAGAGC
Organism: Marmota flaviventris; assembly: GCF_047511675.1. Lineage (NCBI taxonomy): Eukaryota > Metazoa > Chordata > Mammalia > Rodentia > Sciuridae > Marmota > Marmota flaviventris. The sequence goes on from NC_092513.1 coordinate 67,892,876, forward strand.
CCCCTGCTGCAGGGAGGCCCTGCCTTGGAAAGGCTGTCGCCGAGCCTTTGTTCCATTCCCAGTAATTCAGAACAGCGCCGTGCGCGGCGGGCCTGTGAGTCCAGGAGCCGCGCCATTAGTGAGCGCTTGTCTTGGAGTGAGGAAAGGAAAGGCGTGGGCGGCGGCCCACGGTTAGGCACACCGGCGTCCGACCCCAGCTCTGCCCTGACAGCGCGGGCGCGCGGAGCCGGAAAGCCAGGCCGCCTTCCGCCCGGTCTTTCCGGGGTTGGACGCCCGCGCTGTCACTCAGCCCCCAGGCTCCCTAGGCTCCGGGTCGGGGGCGGGGGTCGGATGCGCTGTCCAATCAGAGACGAGCGGGCGAGACCTGCCCAATCCGGAGCCCGCCCCGTGCGGAGAGGGCGGGCCTCGTCTCTGGGGCGCCTTTGTCTCGGGACCCCGCCATTCCTCGGATGCGAGGCCGGGCTGCCATCAGTCCTCGGGAGGCCCGAGTTCCTCTGCTGCCAGGCGCCGGAGCTCCGCGCGGGAAGGCCGGGCACCCTACGGCCGGGAAATGGTGTGTACGAGGGGCTTCCGTGGACAGCGCGGCGGTTCGCCTGGGCGGGCGGCAGTGGGCGCTGGAAATGGCCGAGCGGACCCCGCTGTCTCTCCGGCCTCCGCCCGCGCGCGGCTGGGCCCTTGGGCCGGCCCGCTAGGGAGGGTCGGCAGCGGCGTCCCCGGAACCCACAGCCGGAACCCTGTGCGGAGGCTCAGCCTCCGCTCACACCGCGAGGCGGCTGCGGGTGGGGACCGCGGCCTCCCCGCGAGGGCCGCTGGCCGCGGTGTTTCCGTGCGAGATTGAACCCAGGGCGCGGTGCCACCGAGCCACGTCCTTTTTACGTTTTATTCAGAGACTGGGTCTTGCTAAATTTCTTAGGGGGCCTCGCTAAATTTCTTAGGGGGCCTCGCTCAGTTGCTGAGTTGGCCTTCAACTCGCGGTCCTCCTGCCCCAGCCTCCCGAGCCGCTGGGTTTATGGGCGTGCACCACAGCGCATGGCCTATTTTTAATTTTTTGAAGTACGTTCATACGGTTTCCAAAAACAGCTGTACTAACTTTATGTTCTCACTAGCGGTTGTATAAGGGTTTCCTTTTATCTATGTTTGTATACGCTGGTGTGCTTGTTATCTTTCAAAAAAAATTTTTTTTTTTTTTTTTTTTTTTTTTTTTTACTAGCCATTCTAGCATCTGTACTCAGGCTGCGGGAGGTCTGCTATCTGACTTGTGCATTGAGTTCCTGAAACAAGTTTGTTAAAATGAGAGCTGTCAGGAAGCCACTGAAAGAGCAATTTAGAGGGATCTATGATTTCTAAACACCTTTTCTGCGTCACTGCTGGGGATGGTAGCTCATGGAAGCTCTTGCAAAACAATAAATCCATGTTTCCAATCTAGAGATTTGGACGTGCTCTCAGCTGCTTTGGTTGGAGGTTGGAGGTTTGGGAGGTAAATGCTGAACTCTCATGCTGTCAGTGGTTTACGCTGTTTTTTCCTATTAAATCTCTGAAGCAAGATAGAAATTCAACTGTCGCCACAGCATTTGGCAGAACTTGCTGATAGGTAACAAGGTTAAGCTTATGCGGTTGGGTTTGAAGGCTTCTGCCCTGAACCCAGGTGATGAACCCCTGGAAGTGCTTGCATGACCATAGAAAATCACCACTTTTTGATACTTAAGCAGATACTTGTTCTCCCAGCCCTATAAATTAAAATGCAAACCACAGGAAACTTGAGTTAGGGTATGTATGGTCCTAGGCTCCCATTCTGTACCAATGATATGGGACTTTTGCAGTGTAGGACCATGGCCAGTGTACCCCAGATTTTCCTACTCATTTGAAAGTATATATTTTCTCAGTTGTTCAATGGATCTAAGTCTTTAAACTCATTTGTGACTGTCTTAAAGGGACCTAAAACATGAGCATCTATTCAGTGTAGCCATAGATGGAGGGAAAATCAGGTGTCTCATATTCTGTTTCCAAAATAATCCCCATTAGAAAAAAGCCTTTTATGCCGATTGTGGGCTCTGGAGGATGAGAGTTCAAAGTCAGCCTCAGCAAAAGTGAGGTGCTAAGCAACTCAATGAGACCCTGTCTCTAAATAAAATACAAAATAGGGCTGGGGATGTGGTTCAGTGGCCAAGTGCTCCTGAGTTCAATCCTTGCTACCAAAAAAAAAGCCTAGGACCTTTCAATTCTGCACATACACAGTGAACTGTTTGCCTGGCTCAACCTACTTGTACATTTGGTAATTTCATCCATTTACATCTAATGTCGTTCTTCATATAGTTGGACCTAACAATACAAAAATGTTTGTGTATATGTGGATTTAATTATGGATTTTATTTGTATTATGGTTCCTTGGTCTTTATTATTGCAATATTATGGTTTTATATTATACATTAGTGCCTATAATTTATACATTAGTGCCTATAATTTACACATTATTTATATAATTAATGTATATAGTGTATATAATTTAGGTACTGAAAACTACTTCATTTGCTGTTATAAATCAGTATGCTTTACCACCAGGAGAATTTTAGAAAAACCCTGCTTTAAACCCTTTTTCATTAAAAGATAAGCATGTTGAAATTTATTTTTTAAAATTTTTTTTAGTTGTAGATGGACACAATGCCTTTATCTGTATATTTTTATGTGGTGCTGAGCATCAAACCCAGTGCCTCACGCGTGCTAAGCAAATGCTCTACCACTGAGCTACAACCCCAGCCCAGCATATTAAAATTTTTTATACTATAGATTAATTTGGGGATAATTATTTTTTTAGTGATGAGTTTTATCTACACATGGTGTATATAATTTAGTCTTTCAAGTACTCCCAGAAATTTTTATTTTCTGATGAGTATTCTACATATTTCCTTTTAAAAGATGTATGTATGTGAGGTCTCACATGAACGTGGCATCTATATAATACTTAGTGGTATTTTGTATATTTGTTGAACTGGACCATTTTCCCCACACTGTATTATTTACCTCTTCTTACGTGTGTGTCCTCTTTCCCCACCCTGGATTTCAGGTGTTGGGATCTGTAATGCTGTATCCATACACATCATCATGGTTCACTTTGCAGTCATTCCTGCAAGTCTGCTACTGAGGGGAGCTTCATGTATCTTCATTCCACTCTGCTGTAGTTCATGAGAATTTATTTGTTCCAAATCTTCATCAACAGTGATTAATTTTATCTAATTTTATTTTTATATCTTTAATGTCTAAAGATGTTGAGCTTTTTATGAATATTGAACACAGATATTTCATATAAAGTGGCTATGCAGTCTCTTGCCTGCCTTGGTTTGGGGTCTTTATCTTTTCCTTTCTTATTAAAAGTTTAGTTATATGTGAAGTAATTAATTTCTCCTGCTGTCATTTCCTTTGTACCATTTAATGGTATCATTTGTTGACGGAAATTTTATTGTACAATTTAATTATCATTTGATGATGGAAATTTTATTTTAATGTTATCCAATTTGTACATTTTTTAACATGTCTTTTTGTGTAACTTTGAAAACAATTAAATTTTTGTATGGTTCTTGGGATTGAAGCCAAGAACGTACTTCCGCTAAGCTACATCCCCAGCAAATTGAGACAGGACCTTACTAATTTGCCCAGGATGCCCTTGCGATTGCAGTCCTCCTGTCTTGGCCTCACAAGTACTTGGAATTGCAGGCATATACCACCTCATCTGCCCTATAGCTCTCTTTTTTTATTAAAACAAGACAAAAACTGTTAATGTTTTATATTTTGCTTGTGTTCCCACAAAAGACAATTTAAAGTCGGACACCAAAAGTCAGACTAGAGCACTTTAGTATAAGTGTGAGGTGAAAGTAAGTAAAAGCAGAGTGAGGCCCAGGCAGAGAGCACTGCTGAGAGCCAGGACAGTCCTCCTTCATGTCCAGGGCCCAGGTTTTGACCCTAATTGGTCCTCTTCAGAACTGCCATGGTGGCAGTCCTGTTCAGGGCATTTTATCTACAAATCATCCTCCGTTGGTTTTTGGGCCAGGCTAGTCAGAATTTACCTTAGTGCATGTTACTAATGAAACCTGCCTCCCTTCCAAGACTGTGGAGGCATCTGTGGCCATGACTCCTGGCTTGGCCCTGGCCTAGGTGGACCCTGTCAAGAGTTGTTAATCCTTCTTTTTGATGGATTTCCCCAACCAGCTCCCTAATTAGCTTCTTTTATCTCTGCTTGCTACTCTCAGGTCTGTGTGCCAGGGGTTTTTGTTTTTGTTTTTTTTTAAGCAGCTTATCTGTTATTTACTCATCCAGGGCAGCAGTAACAAAGAACAGTTTAAAAGTAATTTAAAGTAAACCGGTGACCTTACTATGGTTCCACTGCATATACTGACTGCTTCCTGTTAGCGATAACTACTACTTTTTTTTTTAACTAGTACTCTTGGAGTGTTCTTTAAAACAAGAAAACAGAAGTGTGACAACTTATTATGTAAATTGTACCAAAAGGGAAGTTAAAGGGGGCAACTGTGGGCTGGTCCCACCCTGGCCCACGGCTATCTAAGGGAGGGGTCTGAGATCTGGGGATCAGGCAGGAAAGGGATGGGCTAGGGTATGAGGTGGAGGTGCAGAGTACAGGCAGGAGGGGCTACTCAAGAAGAAAGTCCTGTGGTCTAGGTGGGGTCAGGAGGATGAGCCCAGGAGGGGAGGAGAGGTGGGGCCAGCTGGGCACTGGGATGGCAGGTTTGAGGGTCACAGTGGCAGATGAGGGTGGGGACAGTGTCCAGGGAGGCCGAGTGAGGCTGGGGAGAAGGAGAAAGTGGCACTGTGGAGCCAGAGGAGAGAGCCAGGAGAGGTTCCCACCCTCAGGTGTCCCCACCCCCAGTCCCTGGGGCCTTCTGCCCCCAGCCCTTCGCCTGGGGCTCACTCTGCCACCCCATTTCCTGTCTTCTGCAGGGACCCCCTCGTCCCCCTCTGGAGCAGCTCTCTTAGCACAGCCCTCGTCACCCTGATCTTCCTCCCCCACTGTGTCCCCTGCTCCTGTTCCCACTCACCCTGGGGGATGTCCCCCTGCTCCTCACTCTGTCTTCCTCCAATGCGTCCTCCTCTTGCCACCTTGCGCCTTCCCTACCTAGGCCTCTCCAGGTTCTGCATCCAGCCCACCAGTGGCTCCACACTCTTCTCTAATGCCCCGCATGTCCAGCTGGCCAGGGGCCAGGTCCTGGAGCCTAGGCAGGGTGGAGGCAGCCCACCTGAAGTGACAAAGGCAACGGGGACACTGGCCTTTAGAGCTTTCTCCTGGAATCCTTTGTGCTGCTCTGTTCTGCCTGGGAGTGGAGTTGGTGGTGCCCAGGGTGTGCCTGGGTAGGTGGCACCAGGCCCTCTTCCCAGGAGCTCCACCACTGGGCGTCCATAGCAGTGTCTGGCAGGGCCACTGCATCACTCCTTTTCAGTTGTTCATCTGTTAATTGATGGTTTGTTTTGGCCTTTGTCATCCTTGTTACCTCTGGTGAGTGCAGTGGTCCTGCATCTTGAATGCCCACTTCTCTCAGCCATGTTGACTTCTGTTTAGTTGTCTTTTGAGCATTCTCTTTGTAAAGATGTTGTGAATCTCTTGGGTTGCTTTTCTGTTCTGAGATGTCAGTGGTTTTTTTTTTTTATTTCATGCTCTTAAAATATTCAGTGTAAGAATTTTTTTTAATAGCACAGTAACAAATTTTTTCTTTGAAATTAATTTTTGCTTTTTAAATCTATGTACCTTTAGTATGGGATGAGATGAGGACCAAATGTTATTATTTTTTAATAATAGTCATCTATTTGGCCCAGTGACATTGGTTAGAATATTGGTAATGATGTAAGAAAGCAAAAGTGACGTACTCATCTCCTACCTAGAATATCAGGACTTGTATATACAAATACCATTTTCACAAGTTAGTAAAGAATGAGTACTTATTTTTGTTTCTGACTTCACTTTAGTTATGCATAATATTAGGGTTCATTTTGACCTAATTATACTGTTGTAGGGACAAACGAGACAAGGCACCGAAGATAGCAGGAAACAGTTTTATTTGGCTGCAGCCAGGTTCAGAGGGTACAGCCTTTCCTGTAATCAATCAATCCCCCTGAACCCCGAGTTCTGGGAGTTTCAGAGTTTTATACCCAGCATGTAAGGGGGGAGGGGCTCAGAAGTTCACAGTCTACAGAAGTTCACATAAAAGCAGCTTTTTCTTTCACTGTTCTGGGCAAGTTAACTCTTCAAGGACAATACCTGAGAAGGGGATAGCTTCTTCTCTTCTTTCTATCCTTCCCCTGCCAGCTGTTACCATGGAGCCCAATTGTAACTTATCTTAAAAATGTAGATATCTCTGTGAAACCCAGCTCAAGGCCGGAGGCCTTGTTTGCACATTTCTTCAAAGTACTATACTGGATACGTTTGTGAAAAATTAGTAAGGGGGTGTCCAGCACCTGGAGTGCTGGTATCTTCTCGGCCAGTGGCCAAGTAAACAGGGTGACATGAAAATAGGAAGTTTATCTACAATGGACTCTTTTGCTGACAGTCCTAAAATCAGCCATGGTGAAGAGGGCTTTTCTGTGGAGAAAGGGGGTGCCACTTCAATTCCCCCCTTTAATGATGCTCCCCATAATTTAATCCTTTAAATTTAAGAGCATCATTACCATTATCTTGGCTTAAAGCCTTATAGAATGTCAAAACCTTAGTTGTTGTCATCCTTTCAACAGCAGCTTCTTTAGTGGACCCAATAGTTTTAATGCACAGTGGAGCCAAACATGGGAGCAATGAACAGGTTAACAGCAGAATACCCATTACACCAGTTAAGCTTTTAAATCTACCAAGAGTTGAAAACCATCTCTCAAAAGCATGTTTGGGACCCAAATTTTAATGCCCTTCTAGGTATGAATGAGCACATGTGCTAGTTCTCTTGTGTTGTTGGCTATATTCTTAACTGTTTGTCTATTGTCATCCATTTGGATGCAACAATCTGAGCTGTTGAACTCTCCACATATTTCTTTTTCCTTAGCCAGTAGGTAATCTCATGCCAAGCAGTTTTGATAGTTAGCCACTTGCATCTGATCTGTTGTGTGGCTAGGAGGTCAAAGGCTGTGGCAGTCTTATTAATAATAATTTCTAGTACAACTTGTAAGTGAATAATTCTGTTTAACATGTGAATAGGAGTTTTATAATTTCAACTGTCATTTTGTGCCCAGGTAGTGAGACCATAAGTGGTAATAATCCTCTGGGGTGGCCAGTTACCTTCACCCCAAGATTGGTGACCTCCTAAATCAAGTTTCTTTCCAATGGACCTCTTTTTCTTTTCCAAACAGTCATACATCTATAACATTCCTCTGGTGGGACAGGTCCTAAATGTATGTTTTACCACCTCTTGGTTATAGTGGATTGTCTTGACACATGGTTCACATGATCTTCATGGTTGGAATAGGAGTAGGGCAGAATCCCTTAAGGTTATCAAAGGAAACCAAATTAAATAATAGACTAACATTTTGATTAGCATAGGTTAAACAGCATGAATTAACAAAGCCAAACTAATAACACCATACAAATCTTAGAAAACTTATATAAGCAATATAAAAAAAGTATAAGTGAAATTTTGTTACCCAGAGTCCAGTCAGTTAGGAGTTACTGTTAACAAACCAGTAGCTAAAACCAAACAAAGAACTGTGCATATATCCAGAAGCAAGGGGTGGCAATGCATTACTGTATAAGAACTATCTCAGAGGTTGAAAGAGTTCATAATCCTGGTGGGAAGTTTATCTTTCACCATGTATTGATCAGTTAGTCCCTCCTGTGTGGCTGAAACAGGGCTGTAGTCTCCTCAAGCTTCGGCCTCCGTAGACCAGTCAGCTTCCAGAGTGACTGGAGCAGGGCTGTTGTCCTTCTGATCCTCAAGCTTCTCCGGTGCTCCTTTTTCTTCAGGATGGTCAGTTTCAAGGGCGTAGCAGCATCTGGAGAGCACTCCCAGTTTGCAGCTGCAGGTGTGAGTCTGGTGTACTACAGGGACTTATCTCTGCAAACTTTATTGCAGTTGGGGTGGATAAAATAACATTGAAAGGGCCCCTCCAAAGAAGTTCAGAGGCTGAATATTTCATTTTTTTGACCCAGATTCAATCTCCAGGCTTGAAGGAGTGTGCACCTGGGTCAAATTCACTGACAATCTTTCTCTAACCCATTGGTTGAGAACCTGTAAAGTTTTCCCTAAGACCTGAAGCTGTCAACTCAGGGTTAATTTTCCTATCTCTCTTAAGTCTCCTGGTAGTCCCCTAATAAGAGGGGGGCCTCCTATATATTATCTCAAAAGAAAAGAATCCAGTCCTCCTAGTGGGAGTGGATCTAATCCACAACTGTGTGATAGTGTAAATCTCCTGACACAGCTTACCCAATTGAGCCTTAAAGTCCTGTTCATCCTTTGAACTTTACCAGAACTCTGCAGCCTATAGGCAGTACGTAACTTTCATCTGATATTTAAACTCTTGGTTAGTAATCGTATCACTTCTGCCCCAAAGCTGGCCCATTGTCTGAGCCAATAATTATTGGGACACCTTAGCCTTTTCAGTGCGGGTGGGAAAGGCTTTTATCCAGTCAGAGTATGAACTCTCAAAAAAACAAAAGTTATTTATAGCCCCATGAGCATGGTAGTTCAGTGAAGTTTACTTCCAAGTCTTCAAAAGGTACTCCTCCTATAGTTTGGATTCCTGGTGAAAGCTTTGGCCCCTGACAAGAATTGTTGTGAGCACAAACCTCATATTGTTTGCAGATCATCCAGGTGTTGCTTGTGAGCTGGGGGACATAGATATGTCGGCTCAGAACTGTCTCAAGTGCTGTATGTCCAACATATTTTCCTGAGAAACTGTTTGATAAAGGCTGGGGCTAGAAACTCCCGGTGTTACCGCTGTTGAGTGACGAGTTCTTGCTTCCCCAATGTTGAAGAATAACACCAAAGAAGCACGCCGAGGCAAGGTCAGAGTAGAAATTAGAAGTTTATTAAAGGACAGCAGAAAAGACTTCTCTCGGAGGAAGAAGGAGACCCAAGAGGTGGAATCCGTGGAAGGGATGTTGTCTCCCCTTTTTATAGTTCTTTCAGTGATGGAATGTAGGTGGGAAGGCCCGAGGGGTGGGACACAGGTGGGCCAAAGAAGTAATCTGGTCAGGAAGGACTTCTGAGTCAGCACCTTTTTGCTGGGGGCTGTTCATTAACATTTCTTTGAGGTGGACTTTGGCCTAGGGCCTTTTCGGGACTTCATTAACATTCCATGAGTTGTCCTGTGTTTTCCCCGAGTCATTCTGCGCATGGTCTCCATTTTAGATTTCACTCGATATTAGACCCGGATTTACCTAACTACACTGACTACCTAATTTTAAATCTGGCTTCACCGGGATGGCTATTCCAGCCATCAGAAAATCTCCACCATCCACCTGGGAGAAAATTTTCTTGTTCAGTCTTAAATCACTTACTTTCATGTTGGGAGTGTGTTGGCTCCCATTCTGTTAGATAGTCTGCCAGGCAGAAGGGCAGCATTTAAACCTGGGACTGGATTTTCTTCCCGTTTCTTGCAGACAGCTAACCTGGCCTTTCTGTCAGCTCTCCGGTTGCCCTGAAAAACCACAATGTTTCCCTTTCGATGACCTTGGCAATATATAATCACAATTTTCCTGGGAGCCCACAGTGCATCCAAAAGTTCAAGAATTCCTTGCCCATACATCATGCCTTTTTTTTTTCTCCCGAGTTAATGAGCCCCTTTTCCTTACATAAGGCCCTATGAACATGAAAGTAGCGAACGCATATTTTGAGTCTGTAAATATCCACATAGACTCCTGCTGTCAACTGAGGTGCTTGAATCAAAGCAGTAAGTTTTACTTTTGTGCTGAAGTTCCCTGAGGCAGTTCTGCCTTGACAGTAGAGTCCAGAGTGACCATTGCATATCCAGCAAAACATACCTCATCTTTTATAAAACTGCTTCCATCTGTGAAGTACTCTGCATCAGTGTCCTCGAGAGGCTGGTCTGTTAGGTCTGGTCTGCTGGAGAACATTTCATCCATGACCTCAATACATTTGTGATCAGGTTTTCCAGGTCCAATGGGCAGCAAAGTTGCTGGGTTTAGAGTTCTGAAGACCTCAACATAGATATGTGGGTTTTCACATAACATGCCCTGATATTTGACCAATTTTTCATTAGTCAACCAGTAGTGTCCTTTATATTCTAACAATGTCAAAATTGAATGAGGAACTCTGACAAACTGGCCATGGGACAAGAACTGGTTGTCAGCTTCTGATACCAGAATAGCTGTGGCTGCAAGGGCCCCAAAAAAGGTGGCCAGCCCTGGGCTATAGAGTCTACCTGTTTGGACAAATAGGCCACTGGACGGTGCCATGTCCCCAGCATCTGAGTCAAAACTCCCACAGTTACTCCAGACAGATCATGGACATACAGAAAGAAAGGCTTTGTGAGGTCAGGGAGCCCTAATCCAGGTGCACTGGTGAGTGCTTGTTTAATGTCCTCAAAGGCCTTTTGCTTAGTTGACCCCCCCATATAAGAGGATCCCATTTTCCCCCCTTTGTGGCTTCATAGACGGCTTTTGTCATAACTGAAAGTTGGGGATCCATGTATGTCTGAACCCAGTAGCCCCCAAGAATTCTCTAGTCTGATGGCAGGTTGAAGGGACTGGAATTGAGCAGATCTCTTTTTTCTGTGAGGCCCAGTTGCTATTGTCTGTTCTGTTGCCAAGTCAGATGGTAACCAAAGTATTTGACCTTTTTCTTGATAGATATGGGCTTTTAAGTCAGAGTCCAGTGCTGTCCCAAGGATGGTGTACTCAAGCCCCCCCTGGGAGGAACTGTCATTTAGGGAAGGGAGGCATACATAGAGTATCTGGCGCTTTAAGATGCAGGAATTTTTTGTTATCTCCCAGTGCAGGATGTTGGCTGCTAGGATTCTCCAACTCTTAAATCTAATGTAAATCTTAGCAGACTGATGAGCTGGGACATCATTTGTGTAAAAGGCACCTATGTCAATTTCGCCGTGGGCTGTCTGCCAAGGTTGGAGGGCAGCAGTGCAGTTCCGTGAAGGTCCCAGTGTGGCAGCCACATTGTGCCCACCTAGGTGTTGCTCTTTGACTGCGTGGCTTTTTCCTCTTGCCAGGTGGGAGCCTGCTCTAATTGTATATAGTGGCTGCCTCACTTGTGTTTTGTTCAGTAAGCCTGGGTGCATGGGGCTCTGTAGCCCTTCCTGCTGGTGGCTCACAGCGTGTGGCTTGGAGCCAGGGTGGCATATCCTTTTGGAGTGAGCACCCTATGGCTCACTATCAGCTGTTAACATGAACATATTCCTGGTTCATTTGGGGGCTTGCAGCAGCTGAGCCCTCTTGAGGTGCTGGGTCCCATGCATCAGATGATGCAGGTTGTGTGGGTCTATCAGACCCATGCCATATTCGTCAATCACAGACTTCCGAGCAAGTGGGAAGAAACTGAAAGGAGGGGCTGAGGCCAAAACATTCATTCCTTTTCTGTTCAAGTCTTAGCTTTTGAGCATGGCAGTGGGTACTTGTCTGCCAGGGCCATTAGTGGCTTCCCTTTTTGTCTGGCCACGCTTTTCTTTTCCTTATAAACATTTGGACCATTGTCTTTGTTCTAGTGAGACCCCCCCTTTGAGTGACCTCTGGGTTTGTGGTGAGGGCAGCTGTAAGGAGATCCATCTTCCTTTTTATCTTTTAGGTCTGCCTATCTTTGAGTCTCTGGATCTCCATTGATGAGAACTGCGGTGGCCATCTTAATCAGTTCACTGGCACACTTCTCAGTAAAGCCCTCTAGAATTGTAAATTTTGGCAAATGGCTCTTTGAGCCTGTCCCACAAAGGCTGCATTGATCACCTGTTGCTTGCGCCTGTGCATTTCCTCACTGACAAACTTGCACCGTGGCTGCTACACTTGTATGTGCCCTTCTTCCCCTGGGCACCTCTGGGCAGAGAGAGGGGTGGCAGCAGCGGTGGCCTGGACATTTAGCTCTGAGTCAGTTGGGCACATCTCTTTGGATCATTGCTGCCAGTTTCATAGGGCAGAGGGGCCTTAGCCAGATGTGGGGCTGAGAGAAATGTTCAGGGCTATGGAGGGTGCGAGAGGGAGATGCTGGAGCATCGGGAGGCTTATCTCGGCTCTGTTTGTCTGCAGATGCTTAGGCTAGGGCTCAGGGCTGGCTTCGTTTCATTCTAACTCTTGGGAACAGACAGTGTGTTTTATTTTCTCTCTTTTTTTCTTTTCTTTTAGACTTTCTATGAGGGCTTCTTGATATCTCTTTATTTTAGAACCTCTTCTTTGTTGGGGCCCCATCCTAGGTCTGGATAATGGGCTGCATCAGATCAGTCATGGTCCAGGGTTTCTCCGTGTAGGAGGGAGTATGGTTTTTCCAGCTATGAGCACAATGGTGGAGAAAGGCTGGCACAAAAAACTGCCTTGTCTCCCTCAGATGTTTCCCTTCTGGTCAACATGGGCAGGTCCTTTAGTCCCTTGCAGGGGCATCTGGAGAGTTCTCATCTGAGTTGTGGCTCTGGTCTTGGGACAAATCTCCCACCTTCATCCTGGGAGGTGAAAGAGTCTTTGGTTCTAGGAAGCCTTTGGCTCTGAGGCCATCACAGAGGAAAGAATAGCCAGTATCGAGGGCCATCATTTGTTGCCTCTGAGGACAAGGAGGCTAGGGGACAGTCTGTTGTCCCAGTGGTCTTGGCAGAGTTGGTCTTGGGTCCTCTTCTGGCTCACAGGGAAAATTGTTTCCTTTCCTGTCTTTCCTAGTCAGGTTTTCTGTTTAGCTGCTTTCCGCTGGGTCTTAGAGACCACTGTGTTCCTGGCTAGCATCCATCTAGACAGGCTGTCAACCAAGGGGACTACTTCTGTACTATCTCTTGACAGCAATCAATAAAAGAGAATTGGTTCAGGGGTTCCAACAACAATCAAAAGGACCTCAGCAATGACTCTCTCATCTAAAGATCCTTCTGGTGGCCAGCCCACATCTTGGGTGAGCCACTCTAATTCACAGAGTATGCAACCTTTGTGGAGTGAGTCTCACCCCACAGTTACCAGGAAAACCTTCCTAAAGGTTTCTAACACACATTTCAGAAGGCTCAGTTTCCTTAGTGTGCCTCCCATGTTCCACGCTGCATCGGTGTCTCACACTTAGAACACATTTAGGACAAGACTCGCTTTGTCCATCTCCGGCCGCTCCCCTCGCGGGGACTTAGGGCCCTCTTAGCCATAGACTGTATGAGGTGCCATGGAACTGTGGATCAGGACTCTGCACTCGCTTCGGCCCTTGGGTTGGGTCGGAACCCTTCTCCCTTTGTCCGTCTCATTCACACACTTTCACACAGACATGGCCAGGACAGAATTTCTATACCGCCCAAATTCCAACAATTCCAAACCAAACAGAAAAGGGAGTTTCCCCTCTGCTCACTGACCCCGAACAGAGACTACTCGGGCGACTCCCCGGGTCCATTTCAGCTCCAACCACTTTGGAGGGTACTCGGGACCCAACAGAGGGTGATCAAGCCTCTCTTCCACCCGCTTAGGCCTCAAAGGGGAAGTCAGGTGGGCTACAAACCAAATGGACCCGGGTCCTACCTGTTCAGATGGGCGGTGCTCCAGAACCTTAATTCTGGTTCCTGCTGCCTGTGGGTTCCGTTGTGCTCCGGGGTGGCAGCCCCAGAGAGAGCGCTGGGTGAGTCGATCATCCTTTAGGCCAAGAATGGCCTGGGCGCGCCAAGGGGACCACTGTCCCTCGTCACCCCAGGGAAGCTGGTCCCCGGAGACAAGAGAGGCAGAACAGCCTTCCTTACCTCCTCTGTCCCATCTGGGTCGACAAAAATGTTGTAGGGACAAACAAGGCAAGGCACCGAAGATAGCAGGAAACAGTTTTATTTGGCTGCAGCCAGGTTCAGAGGATACAGCCTTTTCTGTAATCAATCAATCCCCCTGAACCCTGAGTTCAGGGAGTTTCAGAGTTTTATACCCAGCATGTAAGGGGGGGAGGGGCTCAGAAGTTCACATAAAAGCAGCTTTTTCTTTCACTGTTCTGGGCAAGTTAACTCTTCAAGGACAACACCTGAGAAGGGGATAGCTTCTTCTCTTCTTTCTATCCTTCCCCTGCCAGCTGTTACCATGGAGCCCATTTGTAACTTATCTTAAAAATGTAGATATCTCTGTGAAGCCCAGCTCAAGGCCAGAGGCCTTGTTTGCACATTTCTTCAAAGTACTATACTGGATACGTTTGTGAAAAATTAGTAAGGGGGTGTCCAGCACTTGGAGTGCTGGTATCTTCTCAGCCAGTGGCCAAGTAAACAGGGTGACATGAAAATAGGAAGTTTATCTACAATGGACTCTTTTGCTGACAGTCCTAAAATCAGCCATGGTGAAGAGGGCTTTTCTGTGGAGAAAGGGGGTGCCATTTCAATACAAGCATGAGAGATTTTCTCTAGTTCATCCCCAGTACTTCCTCTATCTTTGCTCTCCTCTCCCACTGTTCCTTTTGCCCTAGTGTACTGATGTCTCTCTTTTTTTTTTTTTAAGAGAGAGAATTTTTTTTAATATTTATTTTTTAGTTTGTTTTCGGCAGACACAACATCTTTGTTTGTATGTGGTGCTAGGATCAAACCTGGGCCGCACGCATGCCAGGCGAACGCGCTCCCGCTTGAGCCACATCCCCAGCCCCTGATGTCTCTTTATATTTATTTGCAGATATTTTAAATTAGTGCGTTGCAGATGTAGATGAAGGTGGGACTCCCTGAGACACATGCTCACATGTGCACTAGACCCGTCCACTGTTCTTCCTTTCTTGCATCCTTCCTCCCTCCCTTCTTCCCCATTCCTCTACTCCCCTGACCTCTCTTCTATTGTGGTGGAATTCCACCCCCCCCCCCCTTTTACTTTTATTTCCTATTTTGTTTTAGCTTCTGCAGATCAGAGAAAACATCTGACCTTCAACTTTCTGGATCTGGCTCATTTCACTGAGCATGATGTTCTCCATTTCCATCTATTTCCTGGCAAACACCATAGTTTCATTCTTTTCTGTGGCTGAGTAATACTCCCTTGTGTCTATATCCCGCATTTTCTACATCCATCCATCTGTTGACAGGCCCCTGTGCTTGGCTAGTGTGAGTCGTGTTGCTAGAAACACTGGTGTGGCTGCATCCCTATAATGTGCTGACTTTAGAGCTTTTGTGTATGTACCAGAGTGGGATCGATGGGTCCGATGGTGCTTCTATTCCTAGTTTTTTTGAGGAGTCTACATACTGTTTTCCAGAGTGGCTTTATTCACTTGCAGTTCCACCAGCAATGTATGAGTATACTTTTCCCCACATACTTGTCCACATTTATTAGTGTCTTTATTCTTTGATAATTGCTATTCAATTGAAATGAATTGAAATCTTAATGCAGTTTTCTTTTTGGTAGTTGTAGATGGTCAGAATATCTTTATTTTATTTGTTTATTTTTATGTGGTGCTGAGGATTGAACCCAGTGCCTCCCACATCCTAGACAAGTGCTCTGCCACTGAGCCCCAGTCCCTTAGTGTAGTTTTGATTTGCATTTCTCTGATTGCTAGAGATGTTGGCCATTTTTCATATATTTACTGGCCATTGTATTTCTTGTTGGGGAATTGTCTGTTCAATTTGCCCATTAATTGTTGACTTTGCTGTGCAGAAGCTTTTTAAGTTGACACCATCCCACTTAGTGATTCTTGGTTTTATTTCTTAAACTTTAGAGGTCTCGTTAAGGAAGCTGATGCTTGTGCCTCTCTGTTGGAGTGTTGAGTGTGTTTTGTTCTAGCAGTGTAGTTTCTGGTCTAATTCCTGGGTCTTTGATTCACTTGAGTTGACTTTTGAATAGGATGAGGGATGGGGTCATCCCGTTTCTCAACATCATTTGTGAAAAAGGCTTTCTTTTCTCCAACCTGTGTGATTGCCAAGCATCGGGTGACTACCTCTGTGGGTATGTCTCTGTGTCTTTGGTCCCACTAGACTTAATGCTGTTTGGTACCATAGGCACCGATACCATGCTCTGTGCTACATCCAGGTCTGGTACAGTTGGATCTCCAGCGTTGCTCTTCTTGCTCAGAATTGCTTTGGCTATTCTGGCTCTCTTCTTCCAAGTGAATTTCAGAACTGTTTTTTCTAGTTCTGTGAAGAATGTCATTGGGATTTTGGTCGGGACTGCATTAATCTGTGTAATGCATTTTAGTAGTGTAGCATTTTGACAGTATTAATTCTGCCTGTCCAAAGACGTCTTCTAAGGTCTTCTTCAATTCCTTCAGTGCTCAGCACTTTTCAAGTATTCTTCTCTTATCTCCTTCCTTAGATTAATTTAAAATATTTATTGTTTTTAAGGTTATTGGAGTGGGATAGTTTTCTTAATTTCTGTTTCAGTAGATTCATTATTGGAGTATAGGAAAATGATTGAGGTATGTTTCTTTTATATCCTTTACTAAAATTGTGTATCAGCTCTGGAAGTCTTCTGGTGGAGGGTTTTTTATTGTTGTTGTTGTTTTAATATATCATCAGCAAACAGAGATAGTTTGACTTCTTTTCTTATTTTTATACCTTTAATTTTCTCTTCTTGCCTGAGTGCTGTGGCTGGAGTTTCAGGGACTGTGCTGAATAGGAGTGGTGAGAATGGACATGCTTGGTGTTTTGCTGTTTGTTTTAGGGGAAATGCTTCTGGTTTTCCTCCATGCAGTGTGGTCTTGGCCCTGGCTTTGTCACATGTGGCCTTTACACTGCTGGAAAGGCCAGGCCAGACGCAAACTTCATGGGTCATCTCAGATTTTTATACAGGAAGGGAGTCTCCTGCAGGAAGGTGTGAGGCCTCTGATGGACCCACTTTCCTTGTGAAAAACGAGCCACTGGCCACAGGAGGAGTTGAGCTCATGTAGAGTCTACTGAGAGGTGATTTAGTGAGTGTGTTTGGGCCTCAGGAATTTGGACTTTTGGGTTGGGGTTTTGTGGCCAGCACTGGGAATAGGCTTGTCTTGGAAGAGATTAGTGCCCTCAGCATGTGGCTTTCTGCTTTATCCCCTTTTCCCAGGCCACACTGTGTTGGAGTTTTTCATTTTCTGTATCTAACACTTTTGTCCCTAATTTTTTTAGTGTTTTATACATGAATGGGTGCTGGATTTTGTCAGATGTTTTTTCTGCATCTATTGGATATCATATGATTCTTGTCCTTATCACAATTTATGTGGCAAATTACATTTATTGGTTTGTGTATGGTGAACCAGCCATGCATTCCTATAATGAAATCTACTTGATCAGTGTGCAGTATCATCTCAATGTGTTTTTTAATGAAGTTTCCTAGGCATGGTGGCACATACGTGTTATCCTAGCAACTTGGGAGCCTGAGGAGGGAGGATCATGAGTTCAAAGCCAGCCTTAGTGAGGCCCTAAGCAACTAAATAAAAAGGGCTGGGGATGTGGCTTGGTAATTGAGCAGCCCTGAGTTCCATCCTCGGTACCAGGAAAAAGAATTTTTGCATCTATGCTCACCAACGATATTGGCCTGAAGTTTTCTTTCCTTGATGTGTCTGTCCGGTTTTAGAATCAGGATGATGATGGTTTCAAAGAATGAATTTGGCAGTGTCCCCTTCTTTTCTATTTTATTAAGTAATTTGAGAAGGATTGGTGTTAATTCTTCTTTAAATAAGTTTGGTAGAATTCAGCTGAGACTCTTATGTGGTTCAGGGCTCTTCACTCAAGAGTATTATTTAATCCCCAGGGATTAGAGTAGTTTCTGTTTTTTATCTCTATTGATTTCTAATGTCATTCCATCATGATCTGATAGGATACAAGGAATTCTCTCTCTTTTTTTTTTAATTTGGTAAGATTTGCTTTGTACCATAAAATATGATCTATTTTAGGAAGTGTTCCATGTGCTACTAACAAAGGAGGCTAACTTTCAAAATCAGCAGTCAGTTAAACCACATAAATTTCCTACAGACCGACCTATACACTGTTTTTAATTTTTTACTTCCTTGACACTATCAAGCTTCTGGTTGCCACCTTCTCCACTCCCCCCCACCTCTCTCTCTCTCTCTCTGCCCCTCTCTCTCTTGGTACCAGGGATTGAAACCAGGGGTGCTTAACCACTGAGCCACATAACCAGCCCTTTTTGTTTTTATTTTGAGATAGGGTCTTGCTAAGTTGCTAAGGCCTCGCTTGTTGCTAAAGCTGGTTTTTAACTCATGATCCTCCTGCCTCCCCAGCTGCTGAGGCAGGAATGCGCCACCATGCCTGGCCCAGCAGTTGTTTTTAATGTATACAAGAAAAAGGCAATCCAAACATAAAATTAAGGAACCAATTCTAGTGACAATAATATCAAAATTCTTAGGAATAATGTTTACCAAGATTTGAAATCTTGAGCATTGAAAACTGGAATACACGGCTTTTGAGGGGAAGACCTAGTGTCCCCAAGCCTCATTTCTTTGTCTTTGAGGTCTTTAATATCATAGAAGAAGACGGGGATTGCTCTGTGTGTGGGTGGGGAGGGGACGTGAGTACTGGGAATGGAATTCAGAGGTGATTTACCACTGAGCACATCCCCAGCCCTTTTTTATTTTATTTTGAGACAGGTTCTCACTAAGTTGCTGTGGCTGGCTTCAAATTTATGATACTTTTGCCTCAGGTCCCCTAGTGGCTACGATTGAGGAATAGCAGTTCATATCCTGGAAGGTAGAACACCAGGTACCATTTAACTCACCCAAGCCTGCAATTACTCAGTATTGAAAGGTCCCCAGAGAGTATGACAATAATTGTATACAAGAGTGGAAAACAACTTTGAGGACAGGAGGCTTGGGTTTTCAAATGTGAGGGGTGAGAACTCTGAGAAAGTCAAAAAAGAGTTACTTGGTTTTGAAGAAGAGACTCGTTGGGGTAATTTTTAGGATCAAAAAATATATTCTAATAGGAACAATCCAGAGCATACATAGTAAAAGAGATCCCCAGGGATAGGTCTTGTGATAGGGATAGGCCTTGCACAATAGCAAATACCTGTAATATAATCTACTAACGACTCAAATCAGCAGGTGATGGATCCAAAGAGAATTGCCATACTATTTTCTTGTGTATTAATTAATTTAAAGTAAAATAGAGATAGGATTTTTTTCATGCTTTGGAATACATCTTTAAAGTTGGGTAAAATTAGGCCAAGTAGCCTAGCTTTCTAATTTACTTCTTTCTTGTTTATTTCTTTCCTTCGCAGTGTAAATTAAAGTTGCATATTACACAGCTTTGCAATAATATAAAGAGTAACTTTAGCGGTTTAGGTAAGCACTTTAATATATGCATCAGAAAACATGGTTTATATACACATGGAGTATGATTTAGCCATAAATAAAAATAAATTCCTATTATTTGCAGCAAAATTGAAGGAAATGGAGGATATCATGCTAAGTAAAAAAAAGCTGGACAGAGAAAATAAAATCTTATATATTCTCTTACATGTAAAAGTAAAGTAAGTCGACCTGAAAGTAAAGTATTGATTAAAGGGATTGGGAAGAGTGTGTGTGTGCGTGTTGGGGGGAAGGGTGGAATAAGTGTGGCTGGATGTTATCAATGCAGTACATGCATATGTAGACATATCACACTGATATGGTCATTTGGCCTGTAAAATCCACTGTCTCCCATATATATATATGTATGTACATGTATACTGATTCCGTTTTTTCTGAAGAACTCCAAATTATATGTGCATTTGTCCAGAAGGATATCTGGATCTTAGGGTAGTTCTAATTTTAATTTTTTTAAATTTTATTTTTTAGTTATAGGTGGACACAATATTGTTATTTTATTTTTATGTGGTGCTGAGGATCAAACCCAGGGCCTCATGCATGGTAGGTGAGCCCTCTACCTCTGAGCCACAACCCCAGCCCCCTAATTTTAATTTTTGATGACCTCAATGTTTTCCATGTCTCTATCAATTTATGTTCTTGCTAGTGGTGTAGAAAGGGTTTCCTTTCCCGAGTATTTTCTGCAACACTTATTATTACTATCATTTAAATGACATTTATGATGATGAGCATGACATGGTATATCAGTATGATATATAACCTGACACCTCAGAATTTCTAAAAGTAAAAAGGGGGAATTCTTTGACATTGGTCTTAGCAACAGTGTTTAGATAAAACATACAAAGAACAATCAAGACAGACCATACCAAAATTAAAAAATGCTTATACCCAGCAAAAGAATCAATCAATGAATGAAAATGTAGTTATGTATTGGAAGAAGATATTTGCTAGCTACAAATCTGATGAAAGTTTAAAATCCAAAATAAGTGAAATGAATACAACTCATCAAAAAGGAAAGATAAAAAAAACTCATAACCTAATTCATATATGGGTAAAAGTCTAGGTAGATATTTCTCAAAAAAGGATAAATGTCTGACAATATATGAAAAGTGCTCAGCATCACTAAAGTACTCAAAATCAGAAAAAAATGCTAACCCAAATCCCAATTTCTTTTAGCTTCTATACTTCATTTATGTCACAGATGTAAGTATAAGCATATTCTCCATCCCTCAATAGGCATCTTGAGACGTGGGGGGATTCACACATTGCCAAGTCCCCATTTCCCAACTTTATTCTTCTTTATTATTTCATTTCAATTATGAAATGTCTACAAACATGGAATATTAAAACCTGCTGTCAAATTCTTAGTTATACTTGAGTTTTGAAAGTTAATTCGAGAATAAATAGAATACACCAGTTGACTTATATGTGAAAAAATATAAAATAGATGTATAAAGTAAAAACTAACACAATTGTGGCTGTTCATACCTGTAATCCCAGCTGTTTGTGAGGCTGAGGAAGGAGAAACCTTGAGTCCAGGGGTCAAGGGCAGCCTGGGCAGCAGAGCAAGGGCATATCTCAAACAACAAACAAAAACAAAAAACACCACCAACAACAGCGTCCCCAAACACTGATGAGTTCTGCCAAGTATTTAATAGGAATCAGTACCAGTCGTTCAAGATCATTTCCAATAGTAAGAGAGGAAACATTATCATCTGTTAGGCCAGATTTACCAGATAACAAAAGTAGACAGGAGGGAGGTTGCAGAGCACCTGTCACTCTGGTGGTGTGGACTCACCTTCTAAGACACCTGCAGGCCAAGGTGAAGTGCATTAAGGGAGATCTGACACCAGGGCTGAGGGATATGCTGGAAATACAGATTTTATTTAATATCCCAAACCAATCAAGTAATACACCATGGTTTTTTTTTTTAATTTATAAAAATCACTTGAAAAAAGCTTTTGATAAATGTCCGTGGTAAAATATGTGGTAAAGTAGGATTAAAAGGAAATTTTTTCACTTTGCTAAAGTGAGTCATGAAAAACCTACAGTTAACATTGTTTTTAATGGTGAAAATCTGAATGCTTTACACTTTACATTGGAAAAAAGAAAACATGTTTTTATGGCTTCTGTGACATCATTCTGGAAATTATGAATGGACAACAAAGAGCAAAATAGCCTACAGAGATGATATCATTCTGAATATAAAATATTTCAAGAATTATCACACAAAACACTAAAACTAACAAATCATTTTATCAAGGTCATGGGTTACAGGGTAAATATAATAATATTTTTTTAATTATGTAGGTTTCTCATACTAGCAGTGATCAGTCTCAAAATTGACACAATTACATTCACTACTGTGTGAAAAACATAATTTGAAATAAAAGTATATGTGCAATGTCTGAAAAGTAAGAAAGAGATGTAAAACAAATGGAAAAGCAGCTGATATTTAGTGACCAAAATTTGTTTGAATTATTTTGTTGTTATTGTTGTAGTTGAATACAATACCTTTTTCCTTATTTATATGTGGTGCTGAGGATCAAACCCAGGACTTTGTAGGTGCTAGAGTGCTCTACTGCTCAGCCCCAGCCCCAGCCCTAATGACCAAAATTTTAATGTTGTTAAAATCACAGTATCCCAAAATGCATTTGAAAATTCAGTGTAATTAGGTCAAAATACCAATCTCCTTTTTGTTGAAATTGGCCAACTGACACTAAAGTTCTTACGGGAATGAAAAGGAAATCAAATAACCAACATTGCAAATAAAGACAAAATTGTGTAAACGCAATTGAAACTATTTGTTGAAGGCAGAGTGTTAAGTAGAATAGTGGGTTCGGGAAGCATTTTAAAGCCTATCGATGAGCTGTGCTCCCTAGACTTGAGTGTGGGGCTTGTGTCAGTCCAGTCGAGGTGTAACTGGCATCAGCCTTTGTCAATGTGGTGATTACCCTCTGAGCATTAGATGATTATCTGTTTAATGATGGCTTTCAATGGTCTCAGGTTTATGGGTAGAGGATGAGGAGGTGTGCATGTCTGACCTGCTGGTGGCTGGGTCCCTCACCCTGCTGTGATGGTTTCTCACAGTGCCCCAAGGCCCAGGTTTGATATTATCTCACTGAGAGGTGTTGTCCTCTAAAGTCATGTGTGAGAGGTGGCTCCTAAGTGCAGCAGTGGTTGGAGCTCTCCTCCTCAGCACCCGGGGGAAAGACCCCCAGGATCCTGCCCTGACTTCTCAGATGGGCATTTTAGATTCCTGAGGACAAACAAGCATGATGGAGGGGACCCTTTGTCTGTACACCGGAGGATTTCACTTTAACACTCACCACCTGCACATGGACTCGGGAACTGGCTCAAAACACTCAGTTCATTTTACTAGTTTAACAGTTTTCTTGGAGAAGTCATTGTAGCCTTTGTCTTCTGCAGGCCTCTGTGTCCTCAAAATACCAGATTATTTGTGTTATTGTATTATTCCTCTTTATGAGTTCAGAAAATATCATTTATTTTAACTTTTGAGCTCCTTTTTCTTCTGCGGGGTGAGGATGAAACCCAGGATGTTGAGTATGCAGGGAAGGCACTCTACTATTGAGCTGTGTCCCAACCCTTCTTTGTTGTTTTTCCATCATTTTTGTTGTTTCCTGTGTATGAGAAATGCTTCATCAGTTCTACATATCTACAAACCTAATTCAGAAGCCAGTTATAATTTTAAGTCTCCTTTTTCTCTATTATATTTGGGAGCTATTTTGGAGCATCGTTAGTATTGTTTTCCCTGTTCAGGTTTATATCAACTTGATCTCTGTTTTAAAACCAGGTTTAATTCCTTGTTAATCTAATTCACTATTTCTCACTTGAAACCACATATATCTTTCACATTTATTTTACTACTCACTTGTTATGAACCCAAGGTCATTATAATTAGGTTTCATGGAACTGGAAATTAAAATAAATTGAAACCATTTTTTCTGGCCTCAGGAAAATGTAATACCTTGATTATTTAAGCCATATTTAAGCTATGTGTGGTTTTCAACGAGTTTTCACCTTGAAATTGGAACCAGAATTGGCAAAAATAGTAAGTGTCAGTGGAATTTTAATGAAATTTTCACTGATATGTATTAATTTTATTGAATAGTAGTGTTTCAATGTGGGTTAAGTCCAGAGGCACAGAAAATATGTTGATCACTGTCATTCCCAGTGTCTCCCTTTGCCCTCCCCTCCCTCTTCCAGAGTCCTTCCTCTACCCAATGGTCTTTTTTTTTTTTTCATGAGATCCTTTTTCTCTTTTTTCTCTCTAGCTTCCAAATATGACAGAAAATTTACAATAATTGCTGAGTCTGGCTTATTTAAACACTGAAAATGGCCCAGTTCCATCCATTTTCCTGCAAGTGACATAATTTTATTTTTTTATGGCTGAATGAAACTTCCTTGTATGTATATGCCACACTTTCTTTTTCCATTGATCTTCTGATGGACACCTAGACTAGTCCCATAACAGCTGTTGTGAGTTGTGGTGCTGTAAGCATGGGAATCCATCTCCAAACTGTTAAGATAGATCCCGAGGCTCATGTAGTAGTTCTTTGGGTTTTCTGAGGAAGCATCCACACTGATTTCTGTAGTGGTTGTATTAATTTATATTCTCAGCAGTGTTGTGTGTGTACTCCCTTTCTCCCATGTCCTTGTCAGCATTTATTATTTATTATTTGTAGTCCTGATGATTGGCATTCTAACTGGGGTGACGTGGAATCTTAGGAAACTTTTGATTTGCATTTCCGTGATTGTTAAAAATTTGGAACATTTTCTTTATAATTGTTTGCTATTTGTGCTATTTTTTTTAAGAGAGTGAGAGAGAGAGAATTTTTAATATTTATTTTTTAGTTTTCGGCGGACACAACATCTTTGTTTATATGTGATGCTGAGGATCGAACCCGGGCCACATGCATGCAAGGCAAGCACGCTACCGCTTGAGCCACATTCCCAGCCCTAAAATATTTATTTTATTGAATGTTTTTTTTGTTTGATTTTTTTTTTTTTGTTTTGTTTTGTTTTTGGTACTAGGGATTGAACTCAGGGTCACTTGGCCACTGAGCTACATCCCCAGCCCTATTTTGTATTTTATTTAGAGACAGAGTCTCACTGAGTTGCTTAGCACCTTGCTGTTGCTGAGGCTGGCTTTGAACTCAGGAACCTCCTGCCTCAGTCTCCTCAGCCGTTGGGATTACAGGCATGCACCACCATGCCCAGCTGAATGGGTTGTTTTGTTTTCTGGTTTTAAGTTCATTTTGTATTCTGGATATTAATCAGTAGTAAATGACAAAGATCTTCTCTCATTTAGTAGGCTATCTATTCTGGCTGATGTTTTTTTCCTTTGCCATGCAGAAGGTTTTTAGTTTAATGCCATCTCATTTATTGATTCTTTTTTTCTGTGGTGCTGGGGATTGAACCCAGGGTTTTATACATGCTAGGCAAGCACTTACCAACTGAGATATTTCCCCAACCCTCATTTATTGATTCTTGATTATTTACTGAACTGTAAGATCCTAGTGGGGAAGCAAATCCCGTGCACTATGTTGGACTGTTCCTAGTTTTCTTGTAGCAGCTATAAAGTTTCTGGTCTTAGGCCTTGACCCATTTGGGGTTGACCTTTGTGCAGGTTTAGAGATAGGAATGTAGGCTCAGTCTTTGGCATGCAGACATCCCCATGTTCCCAGCACCAGTTGTTAGAGAGGACTAGAGAGGACTTCTTTTCTCTAATGTTTGTTATTTTGGCCTTTGTCGGTCATCAAATGATCACAGCCGTGAGGCTCTGTCTGTTCTCTCCTCTGTTCCATCGCTTGTTGTTGTGTGTCTGCTTTTATTCCAGCACCACCATGTTTTGTTGCTCTGTCTGTAATCAGAAGTCGGGTATTGTGATTCCTTCAGCTTTACTGTTTTTACTCAGGACTGCTTTACTTGCTGGACTTTTTAGGATTCCATGTGAATTTTAGGATTATTTGTCTACTGTGAAGAATCTCATTGGTATTTGGAGGGGGTTGCCTCGAGTCTCTAGAGTTTTTCCATGAACACCAGGAGTCTTCCCTTCTCCTTGCATCCTGTTCTGCCTCACTCAGTGGTCTGTAATTTTGCTTGTAAAAGTTTTTCACTTCTGTTGTCAGATTTATTGCTGAGCATTTTACTTTTTAAAGTTATTTTGAATGGAATAGCCTTCTTAATTTCTTTTTCAGCAGATTATTGTATAGAAAAGCTCTGGTTAGGATGGGCGCAGTGGCTGGGGAGGCAGAGGCAGAAGGATCGTGAATTCAAAGCCAGCCTCAGCAACTCAGTGAGACCCTGTCTCTAAATGAAATATAAAAAAGGGCTGGGAATGTGGCTCAGTGGTTGAGTGACCTGGAGTTCAGTCCCCAGTACAAAAAAAAAAAAAAAAAAGCTACTGATTTTGGCATTGATTTTCTTATTCTGTTACTTTGTTGGATTTGTTGATCAGATCTGGGATTCTTTGTTGAAGGTTTCAGAATTTCCTAAGTATAGGAAGGATCATATCCTTTGCAGATATGGGTATTTTGAGTTTTTCCTTTTTAATTTGTGTCTATTTTATTTCTGTCCCTTGCCAAATGCTCCAGCTAAAAATACAAGTATGACATTGAGCAGAATTTATGAGTGTGGACATCCTCATGTTGTTCTTGGTTTTAGAGGAAGTGCTTTCACTCATCATGCTGTTGGCTTTGTGGTTGTCATATGTAGCCACTATGATTTGAGGTAAGTTCCTTCTATCCCTAGTTTATTAAGGATTTTTATCAAGAAGAGGGGTTGAATGTCACTGAAGCCTTTTTCTGCATCAGTTCAGGTGGTCTTGTCTTTTTTAGGTTGGTTCTGTACGTGTGGTGTACTACATTTATTTATTTGCATATGCTGAGCTGTCCTGTGTCCTCAGTGTTTTGATGGGAGTTGCCTCGAGTCTCTGCAGTGCTTTTTCATAGATATTGTACAATAAGCCATGCTTTGTTGATATTCCATCTGGATGCTGCATCGTCTTTAAGAGAGTTGACAGAAGGCATATTGATGGGGATAACATGCATTGCCAAAGTACCCAAGTTCTGACAGAAGAGAAAATTACAAGAGATTCATTCTCCAGAGTGCTAGGAAAGTGCCACCCTGTGGATGCTTACAGAGCACAGGAGATGTGATCATCTCACGCTTTACATAAAACTGGTGGGCACCTTTTATTTCACTTTGTTTGGGGCGCTGATAACCCTGCAGTGATGGTGTGTCCATTTTTGCATGCTCCTTTTAAACGAGTTTCTCCTATTACAGTAAATTCCACCTTATTTGCTTGGTCTAAACTTTCTGTGACAGATTCTTCCCCATGGTTAATGACTTCCCCAAGTTAATTTTTTTCTTTTTATCATTAAGTATTTTATCAGGATTTTTAAAATAATTTGTATAAACCATCATATTTGATGCAGAAATTCATTTTTTTGTGACTTCAGGCTTGGGACTTGTTTTGGAGAGGGAAAATTCCCACTCTTGTTTGCGGGAGACATTGGCCTTGCTACTGGAGGTTCTGAATCAGACCCTAGTCACCTGTGCTTCCACTGGATTCCACCTTACTGTGCCTCCTGGTGTCACCTCCCCAGGGATGGGGCTGGCTGTGCAGTAAAGCTATGAAAAGGGCACATCAGAAAAGAAAGGCCAACAGGCCAGAGTATTAGCAGAGGGTTAGGGTTAACCGGAGGGCTCTGGCCTCAGGAGAGGGTACAGGTCAGAAGGAAGGGGTGGGAAGGAGGTCTCAGCAGGAGTCCTGCGGCAGGGCCTTGCCTAGGGGTTGGTGGCCTCCGGCCTGCTTGTCCATCTGGAGGCTGCCAGGCCTCAAGGCTCTGAGCTGAGACGGGGCCAGCAGGATCCGGCGGTCTCCACCTGGTGGGTCCCAGAGAAACCACGGCTCAAGGGACTGTGATTAGCACGCGGTTCCTGCAGCGCCCTCGCCTGCGTGCGTTCTGGGTTACAGAGGCGGGAGTTACACACACTCACCTTCCTTAGAGTCAAAGTCACAGCTCGGAGCAGACGATGCAGGAAAGGAAAAGAAAATACACAACCTGAGTTCTTCATCCTTTATTCTTCAGTGTGTTTATGTCAGTAATATAAAAAGCCAACCCCCAGTTGATTTATAATTTTCCCCAATTGAATATATTTTTTATTTCTGTTCACATGAACAATTCTGTCTTAATGTATAAAAAGTTGCCGTTTTGTATGTGTGCTAAAATGTAAATATCATTGATGAGTCTGATTTTGCTGCCTTCTTTAAATGTTTACACTACTCCTCAGTTATAATGACTGTCCTGTTATGAAAATTCTATTTTTTTAAAATTTATTTATTTATTTTAGTTCTCAGCGGACACAACATCTTTGTTGGTATGTGGTGCTGAGGATCGAACCCGGGCCGCACGCATGCCAGGCGAGCGCGCTACCGCTTGAGCCACATCCCCAGCCCCTGAAAATTCTATTTTTTAATATTTATTTTTTAGTTGTAGTTGAACACAATATCTTTATTTTATTTATTTATTTTATATGGTGCTGAGGATCTGACCCAGGGCTTCGCAGATGCTAGGCAAGTGCTGTACCACTGAGCACTCTCCCAGTCCCTGAAAATTTTTTTAATATTCACACTTTATTTTGACCTTTTTATGAATTATGTCAGAAAAACTTGGATAAAACCTGGACTCTACCATTTACTGGATGTTTGATAAAATGGCATAAAAGATGAAAACTATTAGGTCTCTCATAGGTTATTATGGGTTTTATACATAAGGTATGAAAACCACTTAGAGTGATATTTATATATTTGCAGTGAACCAAAACAATCCAAAAGGATTGTTGTTGCTCCTTGCTGTTATAATGAAATGCATAAATCTCTTAAAATTGAATATTTTTCCTTTATTATTCTACTTCATTGCTATTCAAGGGCTTTTCTTTGGACCATTGGCATTGGAATCACTAGAGGGCTTGCTCTGTGTTCAGAAATCCATATTACATTCCAAAATGGCTGAATCATTGCCTGCTTTTTTCATAAAATTTCTAATTCATGTTTGTACATGTTAAAATTTGAGAAGCATCCTCTTACTCAATGTAACTCTCATTTGAGAAATATATACAATTGATCTTCTGCAAACATGGTTAAAATGTATATTCTTGTGTTGATGCCTTAATTTTACATTTTATTTTAGAAGCGTTTAGTATATACTTAAAATTTTTTATTTGTTCTTTTTAGTAGTATATATGCTTTTTACTTATATCATCTTCTCTCTTCAGGGTTAGATAATACATTAGAGCACATCACTGTGTTTAAAAGTATATTACTGAATAATGGAGGTCAGCTGCCTGGGTGGGAACTGGTTCTCGTAACATTTCAACTGGGGTCCAATTAAAGACTGTTGGTGATCACAAGGTCATTATGCTACTCATATACATATTCTCTTTTTTTCAGGAACCGTTGACATTCAGGGATGTTACCATTGATTTGTCTCAAGAGGAATGGGATTGCCTGGACCCTGCTCAGCAGAATCTATATAAAGATGTGATGTTAGAGAACTACCAAAACCTGTTCTTCCTGGGTGAGCAGGGCTTCCCTTCAGAACTCAGCATTCGCTATCAGTGTAAAATCTCCTTCCTTTCAGATTATCTCTTGGAAACTGCTCCAAATGAATGTTTCTGATACGTGCTTTCAGAGAAAACTGGACATCTGTTAGTATAGATAGGAAAATATTAATGATATTTCCCTTTGTGATTGACCTCTCTATCTCAAGGCGATAAACATCCTTCACTTTAGATCAGTGGTAGTTATATTATGCTTAGAAAATAATTTCAATATTTATTAATGTTCATTTTGTGCTTTTAAGTTGGCTTATCCAGAATAATATTTTATGAACTATTAAGAAGATTTACTCTGTAAGTCTAATTGCTATATAACATTTTTTGAAGTCTTGTAGTTCCTGATTACCATTGTGTCTGGTTTTATGTTTCATTATAGTAAATGGGGATTGATTTCTCCTAGTATTACCGTGTTGCTTTCTGTTTCTTTAATTCTCTCAAATTTGCTTTCTATATTTGGGAAGTGTGAGGTGCATTGCCTACATATTCACTGTTTCTGTAGTGTCCTAGAGAGAGGTCCCTTTTATTGTTATATTCTACTTTGTCTCATATGAAAGTTTTTTTTTTTTTTACTTTAAATGTATTTTATTTCATATAACTTGGTTTAAAATTGTGTTTTACTTAATATAATTCTTGCCACCTCTGCTTCCTTTAATTCATTTTTCGTTATTCCTTTCCATCCTTTCTCTTTTACTCTCCGTGACCTTAGATTAAATAGTCTAGAAGTCATGTAGGGTAAAATACGTGTAAGTGAAAAAACTTTGATAAAGAGACAAAGTAAAATAAGAGATAAAAGGGTGTCGTGTCCCACGACTAAACACTCAGGGTCACTCCAGGTGAACTGGGCTGCAGGAAATCATCTCACAGAGACAGAGAAATACCTTTTTCTTTGGATGCTGTGACAGCCCCCTCCCTCCCCCTAACTTTGGTGTTAATGGGAAGAGAGAGGAGCACATGCTGAACCCTTTTATTGGGAAGAAGCCATTCAAATGAGGCAAGGGGTAGGGTGACACCTACTCCTGGAGCCATGTGTTGCTATCCGAGCTGGGACAATGCCTAAGTCACCATGCCCAAGTCACCATGAAATGTAGTGACTGGTCAGAGCCTTGTGCTTCAGGACTGGAAGGCATGGTCATCAGAGCGGCTCCCCACATATTCCCCCTTTCTTAATATAAAAAAAGGCAACTAGGGAATTATATCTTTCAGTCACTGGATTCTTGGTTCAAGGTCATCATCATCTACTATTGAAACACAAAAAGAATTAGTAGAAAACATATCATTTCAACAACATAATCAACTTGGAAGATCTAGATGATGATTATTATTATTCTGCCAAACACTCATCAGAAGATTCTTAATCTTTTCCCAATTTTATTGGGAAGCATTATGTTTGGTTATGGTAACACAGACATTTTTATTTGGCATGTGTTTAAGCCTTTCCACAAACCATAGTGCAGAGGGCTCATTTGCATTATTCATTACAGGGACTTCTAGAGCATTTTAACTTAGAATTTAAGTCAAACTATTAAGAAAATCCATATGTTGTAATTTCTAAAACTTAGCCATCATGGCTGTATTGTAGAAGCAAGGAATAATACTGAAGGTAGTCATTCAAGGATCATGAGACCAGGAGCTTGCCTAGGTCTGGCTAATTGGGATGCACCTGTTTCAAAGCCTGAGCATTAACTTCAGCATGTTATTGCTCTGAAATATTAGATGGCAATAACTAGTGATACAATAAGATAAGTTGTATACTCACAGGATATTCATCATTCTTTCTCTTAATTCTCACATTTAAGGGGTCTATTGGGTCTGCCAGTAATGTAAGTATACTTAGCAGAAGTTAACATCAAAACATCCTTTTGGATGCCGTCTCAGTGAGAGTTAAAGTTTTTAGGAGTTATGGCATCCTCGTAATCGTTCTTGTCCATTCTAGGAGACCAGCCTAAAATATCCACTACTTCTAGACATCTTGTGTTGTACTGACAAGACATGCACAATCCATCCACTTAGAAAAGGGGCCAACTTATATTGTAGAATGATTAGGACAGTAATACATTGGTGGATATTTTTATGTAAATAACTGCTCTGTATAGGAAAAATCTATTTTAATAATCTATCTGACACTTGTCCAGATAAGTAAATATAGTCTTAACCTCTAAGGGCCAGCATGATTGGCTGGTTTAGGTTTCTTATATGCTGTCTTTTTCTCAAAAGATACTCCCGGACAGCTTGTTTACCATAGGATCAACATAAAGGTATAACTGACAATTACAGTCAGTACAGTTAATCTAGTTTCATTGGTGGACTTTCCAGTCCCCACTACGATGTACATTAAAAATGGACCTGAGAAATTAGTCCATAGAAGTCTCTTCATAATTTTTACTTAGATAAACTTGTGAAGCTACATGGTTGTAAAATCTGCAGCTGGAAATTTACCTTCCTGTGCCAGGTTTCTCAGTCATTATCACAATGACAGGTTTAAACTCTATCTTTTGAAATGTGATTTAATTTACTGAATCATGTTCAGTAGCAGTAAGACAAAAATCAAGTCATACATTTAGTAAAGGCTGTTTCTATTTGCCATAGTCCCTTTCCAACACATTAATGTTGGACTTAACATAGCTAGCAGATGACCTTTGTCAAAATTTATGACTAGCTAAGGATAATAAATCCTTTCTTATTATTTAAATACTTGTACTATTATCTATAACTTAAATTGATGATACTACTGTTGATGCCAGGCCTTAACTCAATTTTATTAAATAAAGAAAAGGGGGAAAACAGAAGCCACAGACACATACTAGATCTTAAAAATATTTCAAAAATTTTCTTAACTGTGTTACTGAGAGTCTTTATCATGTCAAAATATGGACAAAGTCTTAGCTGATATCAGTATATTAAAATCAAGGAAACAGCCTGAAATATCCTTGAATTAATCAGTTTAAATTTTTATAGTCAGTCCAGTATACATAAATCTCTTTTTCAGTTATTTTAATTTTCTATATCATCTGTCTAGATAATGATTTAAAGATTTCCCTATTTAGGAAAATACTTTTATCGATAAAATATAGAATATAAAGATCTTGTTTTACCCAAAGATGATTTCTTTCTTCTTCTTAGGACCTACAGTGTGTGTTTCCTTTGTTGAAGCATCTTCTTCTCTTTCTAGAATTTTTCCTGGACTATATTTGGAATAATTCCTGGAAATCTTAGAATATAAACAAATTATTGTACCTTTTATAAGGAGAAATATCTGAATAAAAATATAGTTAAAGCCTTTAGATACTCCTGTAGATAGAATTATATTTGTTTATCATCTTATAAAGTTTGTACAATAATTTGAGAGTTAGAGATTACTTGATGGTTGTACTTGAAAGCAAATTTATAGTAAAATACATTTATCTTAAGGTATTTCTAATTACAAAAGGCAGATCATCAGATAAATGTATATATATATATATATATATATATATATATAATATATATTATATATATGTTTTCTGTTAAAGGAAAACATAAGATAAATATATATTAACTAAACAATTAGACATATGCTAATTATTTTATACATTAACAATTATAGGCTATCCAAATACCTAGAAAAATATGTATTAAGAATAAGGACAAAACTTATGATTGTATAAGCTTTATGTTACCACATGGTTCTTAAGATATTTGGATCCATTTTAATTTTCTTTGGATGAGTAGTGCACATTTTTATATTTGTGACATCATGTAATAAGATCCTTGTGTAAATATTTGCTCATTTCTTGTAATTTTATATTCAGGAATGAGAATAAGGATTTCTTGATTATCACATGAACATTGCCAGCTTTTGTTCCTGGGACAAGCAAATGCATCCTCATAGTCTTCAAAATTGAAAACAAAATACAAAGAAGCATATGTTTGATACCTCTCATCAATAGAACATTATTTAGTAATATTACCATAGAGAGGAAAAGGAAGGGTCTTAAACAAAGGTGTTGAGGGATAAAAAATCAAGTTATTTTTAGCTTTGAGAGCAAGTCAGGCTTAGGGCTGCAAAGTAGAAACCTGAGGAATTAGATTTTGTCTGAAAAAGATACTTTTCATTAGCATTTACAGGTGGGCATTCTTAAAAATGCAGGCTCTGTGTAGTTTCAGTAGCAGGTCTGTGGGAAACAGGAAGTACAGGTTAGTGGCTGGGAGGTGGGACCAGAAGTCCTGTCTGAGTGACATTAGAAGGACCAATGGGAAGCCTGTGAAAACATGGGAGATGGGACCAGGAAGCCTGCGGGGCTGGCTAGGCTTTGGGCAGTAGCCAGGTGTTGAAAACCACATGGAGCCAGCTGCCCATTGTTGGGGCAAAGGCTTCTGGAGCCAGTTGCATTCCATCTGGTTTGTTTGCATTTCCCTTCCCTGTGCTTGCAGTGTATGTCCTTCTGTCTTTTGTACTTTCCCTTGTAGCACGTGGGCACTTTAAAGGTGAGTTTCACGGCAGACACCAGTGTTACTATCAGATCATAGGGCAGTCTGACACCTTGCCTGTTTGGCACCCAGGCCAGGTGGTTTCAGGGTTAAAAGCACTGCTGGCGGTGGGTCTAGTTACAGACCCCATAGGGAACAGCGGCTAAAGTCTTTTGTCCGCAGTGGCTGAGTTGTAGCCATTCTAATCCAGTAGGACAAGAATGCGGTACAAAGGTGCAATATAAATTGTTTGAGTACCTTTAAAAAACAACAGAAAAACAAATATACCTCTCTAGAAGTAGAATATCTCCTGTGTTAAGTCTCACCACAAAAAGTTCTTTGTTTTTCTCTCTTATACTCTCCAAGCACAGGTTTTTAGCATGTAACTCCTAATACCTAATATTTTAAAATATAAAGATTTACAAAAACAATCCAAAAAGGTACACAAAAGCGCTTTTCCCATGGGAGAGAACTACAGTCTCTAGAATTGCAAAAGTAAAATTTTTTATCTTTCTAAAGACGAAATATTCCCAGATGTTAAAAAAGTTTAACGTCACAGATGTTTCTTCTAATTCACTTACTTTCTGCAATTCAGCCCACAATACTCTGAAATCCTAAGCATGCTTAACTTCTGGAGAGAAATTCCAAATCCACTAAATTTCTAAAATTCACCCTGGAGTCTCTGTATGTGCCACCAATTGTTGAGTTCCATGACTAAACACTCAGGTCACTCCAGGTGAACTGGGTTGCAGGAAATAATTTACAGAGACAGAGACATACCTTTTTCTTTGGGTGCTGTGATGGCTCCTCTCACCTTAGGGGTCCATGGGAAGAGAGAGGAGCACATGTTGAACCCTTTTATTGGGAAGAAGCCATCAAATGAGGCAAGGGGTAGGGTTACAAAGGAATAGGTGAGTGGGACTCAACCCCACTGGGTGACACCTACTCCTGGAGCCATGCCTTGCTATCCAAACTGGGACAACGCCCAAGTCACCACGAAATGTAGTGACTGGTCAGAGCCTGGTGTTTCAGGACTGGAAGGTGTGGTCATTTAGAGCGGATCCCCACAAAAGGGACCACTCTTTATGATACTACAAAAATAGTAAAAATCTTGTATAACTAACATCAATCTTTGAAAATATAGACAGGAAAATTGAAAGTTGAAAGATGACATACTATGCAACATAGTCCTAGATAGCATTCAGTTGGATATTTGGGGGCTTAACCCTGTTAATCTTGTCATGCATTATAAAAAGTGGCTAATAATAATTCATTTATACTTAATATATTACGGAAAAGGAAGCACTTACTATTGCCATTTTAAGTTATTTTTTTCTTATAATTGCTTTTCCTACTTTTCTGAACTGCTTTAATTTGTGGTTCATTAATTTTTATAGTGACATGCTTTGGTTTCTCCCCTTGTTCCCCTTATATCTTCTGTGCTTATTTATTTATTTTTATTATATTTTGATTATACAAAACAGCACTTTAAGCTTACATGGTATTTTGAAGTGATAATAAATTAATGTCAATTCTGTATAAAAATCATTTTCTTTAAATATTCTCTTAGTGTTAGGTTATTGATGTCACAGCTGTTTGGAAATGGCATATGCATTAATAGAGTATAATAATTTTGTGCTTTTGTCTTTTAAATTCTGTAGCAAAATTGTTTTAAGTTACCATTATTACAGTTCTATAGAATTTTATATTTATTTATTTTTCACAAAAAGCTTTAAAATTTCAAATTATTTGTGTTGTTGTGTAGGTTTATTTTATTTCTAATGGGAAGGATTTCCTTTAGTATTTCTTGTAGGACCAGGTCTAGTGGTAAGGAACTTTTTGAGTATTTGCATATCTTAAAAGTCTTAATTTTCACCTTTGAAGCATGATATTTCTGGATATAGTATTCTTGGTTCCTAGCTCTGTTTTTTCACCCTTTTGACTGTATTCCCCTATTCTTTTCTGGAAGACTTCTGACAAACCTCTTTTATCTTGGTCCTTTCAAAATTTTCTTTGTGACTTTGACACTTTGAGTATAATGTGCTTTATATTCAATCTTTTGCTTTTTTCTAGAGATGATTGAAATTCTTAAAGTTGGATATCTGTTATATATTTTTTTTGTATTTCTAGTTTCTCAAACTCTTTAAAAATATTTTTAGTTGTAGATGGACATAATGCCTTTATTTTATTTATTTTTATGTGGTGTTGAGGATCAAACTCAGCCCCTCACACGTGGTAGGCAAGTGCTCTACCACTGAGCTACAACTCCAGCCCTCAAATATTATTTCTTAAGGAATTCTATTACACAGTTTCTACTTGCTTATGTTGGAATTTTTTCGTCTGAATTTTGTTTATTTTTCCTATTGTTCTGGTTTAGTTGTTGAACATTTTCAAATGGCTACTTAGTGTTCTGTAGGTTATCTATAATAGTTTCCTAATGGTCAATTCCCACTGTTTTATTTTGTTACTTTGATGGAGTCATTTTTCACTTTTTCTTTGTGTTCTCTGTTATTTTTCACTGGACATTTTTCACTTGGAAACCAGCCAACAGTAGATTATTAACATCATTTGGGAAAGGAGTATTAAAGTTATTAAATACACAAAAAATAGGCCAGATGAAATGACCCATTCCTGTAATCCTCACTAGTTGAGGCTGAGACTAGAGGAATGCACATTTGAGATGAGTCTCAGCAGCTAATGAGACCTGGTCTCAAAACACACACACACATATTTAAAAGGTGGGGGACTGCAAATATAGCTCAGTGGTAAAGAAACTTTGGGTTCGATCACAAGTATCCCCCTTCCTCATCTCTCCCCCAAGAAAAGGAGAAAAGAAATAAGGCAGAAGGTCAGTTTCTGCACTAGTAGACTCACATAGAAACTGACAAAGTAGATCTCAAATGTCACATAAAATGGTGGTTACCAGGGCATGGGACTTAGGGGGTTGTAATGTTAGTCATAGATGCAAGATTTCATCTTAAATGGGTGTAAATAAGTCAAGAGTTCTACTCTACAAAGGGTGAATACTATTTTATTTTATTTTTGCTACTGAGAATTGTATCAGTGATAGCCACTGAGCTACATCCCCAACTCATTCATTTATTTATTTAGAGACAGGGTCTCACTAGTTGCATAGGCTGATCTTGAACTTGCTATCCTCCTGCCTCAGCCACTTGAGCCACTGGGATTACAGCTGTCACTGGGATTATAGCTGTGCACCACCATGCCCGGGTAGTGTAATGTGTGCCTAGGAAGTGCTACTAGAATGGACGTAAAGTTTTCTAATAACAAAAATGCTAATTATACAAAATAATGCATGTGTTAGATTTAGTCATTTTACCATGTATGTGTATATATACTTTAAAAGATGATGTACATGGTAAGTATATAAAGGTTGACCTGTCAGTGAAATTAATAAATAGAAAAAATTGAAACA
Source organism: Marmota flaviventris (assembly GCF_047511675.1). Lineage (NCBI taxonomy): Eukaryota > Metazoa > Chordata > Mammalia > Rodentia > Sciuridae > Marmota > Marmota flaviventris. The sequence continues at coordinate 67,929,746 of NC_092513.1, forward strand.
AATATAAAGCAAGTCATTTTGGTTGATCCCTATGGGTTAGCTTTGGCTAGGTGATATTGATATCTGCTCTATGAGATTGTTGTTGCCTCTCAATTTTCTTTTCAGAATATTTCTCCAGAAGTATATATGTATGTTTCCCATCATAAAAGTTTGCTTATATTTCTTCTTAAAAGTCCATGGGTTCTTCTGCTCTATTGAGATTTTGGGGTACTGTCATCCAAAAATCTACCTTTTAGCTCCAAGTCTCTGGATAGACAGAAACTAGTGTTTAGAAAGTCCCCAATAAAGTCAGAAATATTTGCAAGCTTTTCTGTTCCTTTTTCTTACTGAGAGAGAAAGTATTGCTATTTTGTCCCTAGTTGCACAGTTGAGTCGCAATGTTGTAGGTGATATATTTTTTCCCTAATTGCACAGTTGAGTTGGAATGCTGTGGGTGATAAAAGTAACCCTTTCCTCCATCTACTGCATGTCTCTGTAGCGATGTGCTCATCTGTGGCGCTGTGAAGTCTCAGGCAGTTTTGAAGATTCTTACAGATCAGTTCTTTCAGAATATGGTTTTGAAGTTCACATCTCTCTGGAATAATGAAAGTCATGGGTTTACTATATGAAGGTGGGACATCCCTTATTGATGTCCCACCTTCGTATAATTTCATATATTTGCAAATTATATTCACCAGTCTCGAAAGTGAAATAATTGATTATTTTTGTTTCTTTCAGCTGTATATTCTCATCAAGTCCAAGACTTTTTGCCAGAGCAGGGATTAAAACATTTATCTCAAAAAGTGATCAAGGGAAGACATGGAAGTCAAGGTATTGAAAATTTACATCTAAGGAAAGACTGGGAAAGTGTCAGAGAGAGTGAAGTTCCGAAATCTTGTCATAATGAGCATAACAAATGTTTGATGACTATCCATGATGAAAATGTCAATGTCAGCAGACATCAAGAACATATAGCATCTCAGAAAACAGCTCAATTTATTCCAGTCACTTTTGAGGAGCTCTCTGTGTTTCTAAATACATATCCACAGCAGTTTTTGAACCATATCTTCCCTCTGAAAGGAAATTTGGAAAGTCTGAAATGGAGTCTGTCCCAAGCTTCAGTTAACAACATGAACAATTTCAATTGCAGCATTGGTTTAAACTTTTACTCAAACATTTGTATAGATAAGAGAGTTAAAAATAAAGAACAAATTTCTGAATGTGATCATGTTGAGTGTTACTTCACAAAAAGTCTGCTATTTTGCAATCAACAACAAATTGTTCCTCCTTGTGCCAAAATATACAGTTTTAATCAAAGTGGGGAGGTTCATGCTTCCCCATTATTGCATAATCAAAATTCAGATAAAGATATTTGGAAAGTTTTATATGTTTATAATAAAACCTTCAAGAACTTTAGCCAAGTCTCTACCCTATGTAATTACCAGTGTATTTATATTGGTGAAAAAAATTGTGAATGCAGTGAAACTCATGAAAATATTAGCCTTGGTTCAAATCATGGAAAACATCAGTGTGTTCATTTTACAAAGAACCTTTGCAAAGTTAATAAACGTGGGAAAGTCTGTCATCAGAGCTCAAAAGTTAATATCCATATTGAAGACAAACCTTACACATGTAAAGAATGTGAAAGGACTTCAAAGAAAATTTCAAGCCTTACTCAACACAGAAGAATTCATACTGGAGAGGAGCCCTACACATTTAAGGAATGTGTCAAAGCTTTCAATCAAAGCTCAAATCATATTAATCACCAGAGAATTCAAACTGGAGTGAAGCCATATGAATGTAAAGACTGTAGCAAAGCATTTAATATAAGCTCACACCTTATTAAACACCAGAGAATACATACTGGAGAGAAGCCCTACAAATGTAAAGACTGTGGCAGAGCTTTTAATCAAACCTCAACCCTTACTCAACACCGGATGATTCATACTGGAGAGAAACCTTTCAAGTGCAAAGAATGTGGCAAAGCTTTTAATCGAAACTCAAACCTTACTCAGCACCGGAGGATCCATACTGGAGAGAGACCGTACAAATGTAAAAAATGTGGCAAAGCTTTTAAGGAGTGTTCACACCTTATTAAACACTATAGAATTCATACTGGAGAGAAGCCCTACAAATGTAAAGAATGCGGCAAACCCTTTAAAGACCGTTCAGCCCTTACTCAACACCAGAGGATTCATACTGGAGAGAAACCCTACATATGCAAAGAATGTGGTAAAGCTTTTAATCGAAACTCAAACCTTACTCAACATCAGAGGATCCATACTGGAGAGAGACCTTATAAATGTAAGAAATGTGGCAAAGCTTTTAAGGATTGTTCACACCTTATTCAACACCACAGGATTCATACTGGGGAGAAGCCCTACAAGTGTAAAGAATGTGGTAAAGCTTTTAAACAAATTGCAACGCTTACTCAACACCATAAAATTCATAGTGGAGAGAGACCGTACAAATGTAATGAATGTGGCAAAGCCTTTAGGGATTCTCTAACACTTACTCAACACCACTGGATTCATACTGGACAGAAACCCTACAAATGCAAAGAATGTGGCAAGACTTTCATTAGAACTTCACACCTTAATAAGCACCAGAAAATTCATACTGGAGAGAAGCCCTATGAATGTCAGGAGTGTGGCAAAGCTTTTAAACGAAGCTCACACCTTACTCAACACCAGAGAGTTCATACTGGAGAGAAGCCCTATAAATGTAAAGACTGTGGCAAAGCTTTCACTCAAAACTCAAACCTTATTGGTCACCGTAGAATTCATACAGGAGAGAAGCCCTACAAATGTAAAGACTGTGACAAAGCATTTAATATAAACTCACACCTTATTAGTCACCGTAGAATTCATACAGGAGAGAAGCCCTACAAATGTAAAGAATGTGGCAAAGCTTTTAACCAAACCTCAACCCTTACTCAGCATCAGAGGATCCATACAGGAGAGAAGCCCTACAAATGTAAAGAATGTGGCAAAGCCTTTAAGTCTTGTCCAACCCTAACTCGCCACCACAGGACTCATAGCGGAGAGAGGCACTCCAAATGAAAATGTTGTTTGAAAACGATTAATCAAAACTAAATCCTTACTCAACATCAGGGATTCATTCATCCTGGAGGGGACCATGCAAACGTAGGGAATGTGGCTAGTAGTTGTTCACATCTTACTCAACATCAGAGAATTCATAGTACGGAAACTTTAAAAAGATAATGTGTCAGGGGGCTAGGGTTGTAGCTCAGTGGTGGATCCCTTGCCTATTGTGTGAGGCACTGGGTTCGATTCTCAGCATCATATATAAATGAATACAATAAAGGTTCATTTACAATGAACAAAAAGATAATTTTGTCAATGACTATCAAACTTCATACTTTGTTCTACATCAGAAAATTTATATTGTATCAAAACCTCGTGAACTAAGTGTCTGTGGAAAGACCTTTGTCCAAAATATATGCCTTATATAACAGCAAAATGTTTATAATGGAGATCAAATCTTGACAAATGAGAAAATTATAGCAAAGTCTTTATATCTAGATGTAAATGAGTATTATTAATGGAGAGAAATTCTGTAAAAGGAGAAGGTAGCATTGCCTTTAACTGTTGATTAAAATTTACTGGACTTCATTAGTTGATGCGAAACAAACAAATCCTTAGATATCAGAATAGTGTGGTAGCACATCTCTAAAAGACATCAACTTATAAATTAAAGATTACATAAATATACTCAGTCCTGAAAGTTGAAGAAATTATAATTCTCACTTAGAAAATTATTTCAGAAGACTCATTAATGAAATATTCAATCTGTATTTTTCTAAAGACTTCATGATGGAATTTGAAATAGTTAACATTCATGCATAATATGAGTAAAGTATTTCAAATAAAATAAAGTGAATGCTTTTCAATGTGTTAACACTGTCATATAGTGAGTCACATGTTATTCTGCCAGGCATAAAAGAATTTTGCTTTCCTAAAGGTTGTAGGTAACAGATAATAGAAGATGTTATTGGATATATATGGTTATTACACCATTTAGAAAGTGTAATTAAGCTTCAAATTATGTGGCAAATATTATCACAAATTGTATTTTAAATATTTCTCCTTTTTGTATTTAGTTGTAAATTAAGACTGTTATGGGAGAGAAATAGAAATGCCAATAAATCCAGACTTCTGTATCTTAAATTTTATCCTATAGTATTTTTTCCATGTGTCACTTCTGTGTATCTACAAAACATTAGTTTGATTCATATTGACTTAATTGTACAAATGTTATAATCTTATGATAAATCTCATGGCACTAACTGTGTGTGTGCATGTTTTCTTTTGCCAGTTTTTAGAAGAAAAGGGAATCATTCAACTGAAAGAATTTCAAGATTGGTGATGATTTAGTAGTAAACAAAAACCTCAGATACCTAAAGAAAAAAAAAAGACAAAACCTATTTTAGGTATAATGATCTCATTTCTCCAAATTTTCATTGTTCTCCTTTCTTTTTTCTCATGTAATACCTAATATAACTGACTTGAATGTTATAAAAACACTACTTAATCACCTGTTCAGGGATTTTATGAATGATGGTTAGAACATTTGGTGTTATTCAGAAACTAGTTTTAAGATACAGTTCCACAATGGTCATGTTAATACATATTTTGTTTTTTTAGTATATTCCATTATTTCCTTCTCATTGGGAGAACACTAAGTCATTGTAATTTATGTTTTTTCAATTTGTTATGTTACATCATAAAATTTGGTGAATTCACAGAGTCGATTTTTTTTAGGTTAAAATTAAGCAGGATGTGTAACTTTCAGTTTTCCACAGTGGCTACACAAATTGACAACTACCAACAGTGTGCAAATTCTTTTCCTCCACATCTTCATGGGCATTAATTAGTTTTTTCCCCTCTTGGCAAATGGCCTCTAACTGCAGTGAGATGATATCTCACTGTAACTTTGATTCACATGTCCCTGAAGGCTTGTTATATTCAACATTTTATCAGCTATTTGTATTTTCTATGAAAAATTGGTCAGATAATTTGCCCACTTTTAGATTGGATTACATTTTTAAAAATATTTATTAATTTTTAAGTTGTAGATGGACTAAATACATTTATTTTATTTATTTATTCATATTTATGTGGTTCTGAGGATTGAACCCAGGGCCTCGCATGTGCAAGGTGAGTGCTCTACCACTGACCCACAACTCCCCCCCCCTGGATTACATGTTATTGTTCCAGTTTTAGATTTTTTTTTTTTTTTTTTACATTACTGCATATTACTCATGCATTGCATGAATGGCTGTCAAAGATTTCCTCCCATTTGTTAGTCCTCTCTCCACTTTTTTAGTTGTTTGCTTTGTTGTGCCTAGCTCTTTTGGTTTGTAATCCCATTTGTTTATTTTTGTGTTTGTCTTTTGTGCTTTTATGGTTGTATAAAAACCTTATCATGCTGTAAGTCTTAAGTGTTACACCCTATATTTTATCCTTCTAGTTTCTGTCTTTGAGGTAACATATTGGTGGTGCATGCTTGTAATCCCAGTGACTGGAGGCTGAGGCTAGAGGAGTGTGAACTTCAAGCTAGTCTCAGCAACTTAGGCCCTAAGCAACTCAGCAAGACCAGTTTATTAAAAAGGGTAGGGATGTGGCTCAGTGGTCAAGTGCCCAGGGTTCAATCCCCCCTAGAAAGGTCTTTATTCATTTTGAGATGATTTTATAGAGTGAGAGATGAATATCCAGTTTGAGCAATACTGAAGATATTTATATTAAGAATTGGAATTGTAAGTACAGTCTTTCAATTTTGTACTTTTTTGAGTATTTTGTGTACACAATTCCCTTTACATCAGTATTAATCAGTGGGTCACATTTAAAATTCTGCAAAAATGGCAGGTGGAAATTTTGATGGGTTTTCCTCAATATGTGCATCTAATTGATATTTGCCATTTTAACCTTAAGTCTTATATAAATATGGGATGCCTTTCTATTAACTTAGTTCTTTTACCAATTTTTCAGTGGGATTTTTAATGTCCAGAGACTTGCAAGTTTTTCATTTTTTAATAAACTTATTACTATTTAATTATTTGATGCTATCATAATTTACTGAAATTGAATTTATTTTTTGTGTATTCATCTTGGATCCTGCACTTTTGTATGCTGTTAGTTCTTTTGTAGATTCCTGATGGTTTTCTATTCACAAAGTCATTTAATCTGCTAACATAGTTTAATTTCATTTCTTACCTAGATGTTATTTATTTTTCTTTGATTACTGATCCAATCTCTTACTATGGGTATATTTAGATTTTCAATTCTTTTTTTTAATATTATTTTTTGGTTGCAGATGTACACAATACCTTTATTTATTTATCTTTATGTGGTGCTGAGGATCAAACCCAGGGCCTCATAGATGCTAGGCGAGTGCTGTTACCACTGAGCCACAAACCCAGCCCCCTATTCTTTTTTTGAGTCACTTTTTAAAAGAATATGTTTTAGTTGTCAATGGATCTTTATTTATTCATGTGCAGTGCTTAGGATTGAACCCAGGGCCTCATGCGTGCCAGGCAAGCCCTCTACCACTGAGCCACAATTCCAACCCTTTGAGTCAGTTTTATTTTAAAAAATTTGTCCATGTCATCTAGGTTATCTATTGACATATGGTTGTTCATGGTATTCTTTTAAAATTATCTTTTTTTTTCTATGAATTCAGTATTGATGTCTGTCCCCAGTTTGATTTTGATAATTTGAGTGTTTTCTCTTATGCTTTCAATTTTATCCATCTTTACAAGGAGCCATTTTTTTTCATTCTACTTTCTTTTTTTAATATTTATTTTTAGTTGAACATGATACCTTTATTTCACTTATTTATTTTTATGTGGTGCTGAGGATCAAACTCAGGGTTTCACACATGCAAGGCGAGTGCTCTACCACTGAGCCACAACCTCTGCCCCTCTATTTTCTATTCTAGTTTTTCTTTTTTATTTCTGCTCAGGCCTTCATTATATTCACCTTCTGCTAGCTTTGGATTTAGCTTAATTTGCCTTTTCTTCTTAAAGTGTAAAACATAGGTTATTCATTTATATTTTATAACAGGGTTATAGCTATAAATTCCCTCTGATAATTGTTTTTTTCTCACCTCATATGTTTTGGCAATGTTGTATTATCTTTTTCATTCAGCTTAAAGTATTTTCTAATTTTACTTTTTATTTCTTTATGCTATTTATTTTCTACATATTTGTTAATTTTTTAGTTTTCCTTTTATTATTTTTTGCTAGCTTCATTTATTATGATCACAAAAGACACGTAGTCTGATCTCAGTCTTTTTATGTTTATTGTCATTTAAAGCGTTCTGAGGCCCAATATGGTCTCTCCTGGACAGTGTTCCAGGAGCACTTACAAGTTCTTGTGCACTCTGCCTTATTGGGCAGTCCTCTATACAGTCCCTTAGTTCTATTTGGTTTATATTCTTCTCTCCTTCTTTTAAAAATCGATCTTTTTTTCCCTGTACATTCTATGCCTTGTTGAAAGTGGGGTATTATGGTATTCAACCATTTTGGTAACTCTTTTTTCCTTTAATTCTGATAATTTTCATTCATATATTTTGGGACTCTGTGGTTAGATGTATAAATATTTACAATTTTTGCTAACGCATAATGGCCTTTCCCTTTCTTTTCTTCAACAGCTCTCCCCCCCCCCCCGACTCTATATTTTCTGGTATTCACAAAGCCATTCCAGCTGCCTTATGGTGGTTGTTTTTGTGTAGTGCTTTCATTCTCAACCAATTTTTGTTTTTAAATCTAAAGTGAATCTCTTGTGCACAGCTGGATTTTTTTTTTTTTTTTATGTAGTGCTAGATTAAATCCAGGGGTGCTCTACCACCGAGTGACATCCCCAACCCTTGTTTAGTTACTTTCAAGACAGGGTACTGCTCAGTTGATGAGGCTGGTCTCAAGCTTGCACTCCTTCCTCAGCCTCCTGAGTTGCTGGGGTTACAAGTGTGTTCTACCACATCCTTTTCAATCCATTTTTGCAATATTTGCATTTAAAATAACACTGATTAAAAAGGACTTATGATATTTTGCTAGTTATTTTCTATGGCTATGTTTTTGTGTTTTTCCATTCTTTTTTTTACTGCTTTTTTAATGATGAGTTGATTTTCCAGTGTATCATTTTAATTTTCTGTTGGACATGTTTTTTTTTTCCTTAATGAGTTTTAATTAACAGCTTTATAAAAATTGGTTTGAATTCATACCAGTTTAGTTTCATTAACATACAAAATTCTGCTTATTTTCAGCTTTTCCCCTAAACTCTTTCATACTTTTGCCACAGGCTACTTTTTTTATAGTGTGTGCCTGCTCTGATTCAGATGTGATTTTGTCCCCCTATCATTTAAGCGTTGCCTGGGAGTTCTTACTATGACAATGTTGAGATTTAAGAGGTGAGTCTAGTTGGAGGGAAGTCTCATTGGGGGCACCACTCTCAAAAGGGATTAATGCTCGTCTCTTGGAGTGAAGTTTTTAGAAAATAAGTTGCTATGCAAAAAGCAAAACTGCCCCTCTTTGCTCTCTTTCTGTCCGTGTTAGTTTCTCCTCTTCCACATTCTTCCCCTTGGTGCCATCCCATGTTATGCTGATCAATGGGTAGCCCCCAGAGACCAACTGATGGGGCTATCAGGATATTGTAGTTATAACTTCCAGACCTGGTGTTAAATAAATTTTTTTTCATGATAATGTACCCCATATTTTTGTATAGCATTGGGGAATGGTCAAATGCAGTGCCCTTTGGCAAATATATGAATATTGCTTTTACACTTATATTTTAAACCAAATATAAAGAGTTACAAACTCTGCTGTAGTAGTAGCTTATATATTTACCTATATAGCAGCTGTCTTTAACATTGTTTCCTATTTTTCTGCATGGCTTCAAGATACTGTATATCTTTCAATTTAAGATTAATGACTTCTTTGGCATTTCTTGTAGGATTTGTTTCCAACAACAGACTTCTTGATTTTTGATTATATAAATCTATCCTTTATTATTTATTTATTTATTTTTGGGTGGTTGGTGGGGATACTTAAGATTGAACCCAGGGCTACTTTAGCAGTGATATATTTCCCCAGCCTTTTTAATTTGTCATTGTGAGACAGTATCACACTAAGTTGCTGAGGGTCTTTTTCGGATGCTGACCTCAAACTTGTAATCCTCGTGCTTCAGCCTCTTTCAGTGCTAGGATCATTGGCATGTGCCACCACACCTGGCTTTTATCTTCACATATGAATACTATTTTTGCTAAGTAGAAAATTCTTTGTTGGTAGGTTTTTGGTTTTTTTTAAACCAGGGATTAAACCCAGGGTGCTTAACCACCAAACCACATCCCCATTCCCTTTTTTATATTTTTATTTGAGACTGTGTAGGGATTCTGACTGTGGAAGTATACAGGGATGCATTCCTCTGGTGAGCAAACTCCCAGGGTAACTGGAACTATTTCCCACACTTGGAATGCTTGGCAGTTTCTTGTAGAAGCTAGTAAGGTAACTAATACAGGTGCAGTATCTAGTTGCTATGGTAATGTCCTTTGTGAAGAGGTTCTGTGCTAGAGTCTGGACCTTGATTTCAGACATCAGCTCCTGGGAATAAAGGAACACTAAACCAAATGTAGTTATGGCACTAATGACCTAAAGTAACCTATTGATATAAATAAAGCTTTCTGCCACTCTGCATCTTTGCAGAAGCAATCACACCATACTCTTCTTACTTTAAATTTCTTAAACTGTGACTAGGAGGAGGGCTGCACTGTGGCTGAGTCTCTGATTCAGTCTGTTCATCAAGAATGGTGTGATGTACAGAAAAGATGCTTCTGCATCTTTTCTCTGTGTCTCTTTATTTTCCTTACAAGACTGGGTCTTACTGATTTGTTTAGGGCCTTGCTAAGTTGCTGAGGCTGGCTTTGAACTGGAGATCCTCCTGCCTCAGCCTCCTGAGCTACTGGGATTACAGGTGTGTGCCACTGTGCCAGCTGATATCAACTTCTTGATCTGACCCCATATCAGAGAATTTGCACTCAGTGTGCCTTTTGCTGGGTGCTTGTTTCAGCCTTGCTTCTGAGATTTGGGGGTGGCTGTTGCTGTGGCACCACATTTCTGGAGCAGTCCTCAATCTTTTGAATTGGATTTGGATCCATGTTGATGACTCACTGTTCTCTCAGGTTCCCAGATCAGCTTCTCTCTTTACCTTCTGGAAAGTCACAGGCATAACCTCTTCCCCACATCATTGCTGGATCTGGCTCATTCCATTTTCCTGACTGTACATCACAACATTCCTGCTGAACAGACTGAACCAGAGATTCAGCCACAGTGCAGCCCTCCTCCTAGTCACAGTTTAAGAAATTTAAAGTAAGAAGAGCATGGTGTGATTCCTTCTGCAGAGATGGATAATACCTTTTTGGTTATGAAGTTGAATTTTTAACATTTTATTGCCACATTTTACGATGGCTTGTCCTTGAGCATTGTATGGGATTTCTGTCTTATACATAATTTGATAAGAAGAACAAAAGCATTGAAGAAATGGTAAAAGCTGGACCATTATGTTTTGCATTCCTGAGACTTGACTGTGATTGCAAAAACAGCCAGACAAGGACTAATGGTATGGTTAGCATTTTCTCCCATTTGTGCTGTAGCAAAAGTAAAATAAGACTAGGTGTCAATGAACCCATTGTTTTCCAAATTCTCATGCATGGGTAACATCTATCTGTCAAGGAGGTTTTGGTTTTAGCCCCTGAGGATTTACCCAGTTGATAAGGGGAGGTGAGTAACACATTGAGGGCATTAACTGTGGTCTTTTCCTGTTCCCTAGCAAGGTGAATTTTTTTAGGTCTGCAAACCAGAAACATTTTGATGATACAGGGTGTGTGATGCTTGAGCTAAGGAATAAGGTGACATATATTTCATTGATGTAACAAGATGATCTTTAACATTGTTATCTTCTAAAAGTCCTGAAAGAGCTAGAATATAACCAATAAAATATGGATAATGTTCTATTTTGTAAAGATTTAAAAAGCTGAAATAATTTCTCAGAGTTAGTATGTTCAATAGTGACTGTTTCAATTACTTGAGTTGTCCCCACTGCATAAGTACTGTCACTGTAAATGCTTATAGATTCTGATGAAGTATTGCAGGACAAAAATTATAGCTCATGTTTCAGCACGTTGTGCAGAGGAAAAACTTGTCTGATGAACTAGACTCTTTTTGTTATAAAATCTGGCCCTCCCTGAGTTGGACGTATCAGTAAAAACTGTTAATGCCCGAGAAATTGATTTAGCACAAACAGTTTTAGGGAAAACAAAAGTAGTCATAAAAGCAAACTGTAAAACTTTATTAGCAGGGTAATGACTATTTGGCCAGAAAAATCTGCCAACTTGTGGAATTTTGCCAAAGCCAATCTTGTTGCCCAGAAGTAATAAAAGGAATTACAATAAGAGAAGGATCCAGTCTTAAGAGGCACTGCACTTGATATCAAGCTTTTGTAATTAACTGGGCAACTTAATGTTAACAAAAATATCTTTCTCTGCCTGCTGACCTTGATTCACCTCAGATTAATTCTTGAACATATTGTAAGGGCAATGATTTAATCACCTGTAGCTGAGCTTATCAATACAATCTGTAGAGAGGGAGAGAGTGCAAAGGGTGCAGAAGGCTTCAGAGTCTGACACCATGTAAAGTCTGTTTTAAATCTGTTGTCTTGGTAGAGGGTGGTAATCTGATTTCTCTTGGGTAGGATTTAAATTCTTTAATGACCATAAAGTTGAAGTTGACATGGAATTTTATCTGAACCCTCATTAATATAGCAACATTGTAACTGCTCTCCTACTTTTTCTTGGGTATCTCAATTGAAAGTACCCTCCTCTGGAAACCAAGGAAAATTTTTATCAACAAATTCTAAAAATATAACAAGCTGTTTACTTTTTTTTTTTTTTGGTGATTCTGGGACAAGCTGTTTACTTTCAAAAGTGCATTCTCAATCTTTAAGCATCACTTTAAGTGTCTGCCCATAAAGGTTTCTCTTTTTTAAAAAAAAATTATTTGTTCTAATAAGTTATACATGACAGCAGAATGCACTTCAATTTATAGTACACAAATGGAGCACAATTTTTCATTTCTCTGGTTGTACATGAAGTAGAGTCACACCATTCGTGCAAGAAAAGTGGGAACAGGGGCTGGGGATGTGGCTCAAGTGATAGCGCGCTCACCTGGCATGCGTGCGGCCCGGGTTCGATCCTCAGCACCACAAACAAACAAAGATGTTGTGTCCGCCAATAACTAAAAATAAATATTAAAATTCTCTCTCTCTCTTTAAAAAAAAATAATATGCTGAAAAAAAAAAAAAGGAAAGAGGGAACACTTTTAAACACATTCTAGGAAGCTAATATGACCCTGATACCCAAACCAGAGAAAGACACCTCAAGGAAAGAAAACTTCATACCAACATCCCTGATGAACATACATGCAAAAATTCTCAATAAAATTCTGGCAAATTGCATACAAAACCTATCAAAAAGATAGTGTACCACAATCCAGTGTCATCTCTTTGGGAGCAACTCCATCCAGAGATTTGGGCAGACAAATTGCTCATCACCTACTGTGTCCAGCAATCCTATGCCCCATCATTTTTTCTTGGATATCATCTGTCCCTCCTCACATCTGCTCAATCCTGCAGTTCACTTCATAGCTCTTTTCCTAGTTTTGCTCATTCCTGGCCAAAATTTTACTCAAATATACTCCTTAAATGGCTTTTAAACTTGTCATTCCTCTCTATCCTCATTACCAGTGTCTCTCCTCATACCTAGTCATACCTGGAGCAGAGAAGAGTCCCCTCCCTGGTCTGATTGCCTTAGGTTCCTCTTATCCAAATTTATTCTACATAGTGTTCTCAGAGTCTAAAAGTGTCACCTCTGCATTCCTCTCTGTAGTAATTTAAAAAAAACAAAAAAAGAAGCTATGCTCTTTTGTGGATTCCTCTGAACTTCAACTTCTCCCCAGGCATCTAGGATGATCCAAGGAATGGGCACATGACTTTCAATCGTATTTCCAGTTTAAAATGTGTGTTAATATATTTTTCATTGCTATAACAAAATGACTATGGCTGGATAAAGTACAAAGAAAGGAGATTTATTAGGCTCACAGTTCCAGAGGCTGTATGTCTAAAACTTGATGGCTCATTTTCTTGGCTCTGGAGGACTAGAGCCTACTGTCTATGGATTGAGACCTCTGAAACTGTGAGCCCTCAAATAAACAATTGTGCTGGTCAAGACTTCAGTCACAGTAGCAAAAAAGCTGACTAAGACACCCAGAGAAGTGGCTCTCCTTAGTCTTCAAATTATTTATTAGCATTCCTGCCATGAAAAGCCTCAGACTGCCATGCCTATGATGTAGGCCCACTTTTCTTGGAGCAATGTTGTACTCAGCTTTCTCCACCTTCATTTAGCAGTTCCATTAGAGCAAGGAATTTCAGGAGTCCAGTATATTCCCAGCTGGTTCCAACTGCTGTCCTCTCTGTGGCTATGGAAGGCTTATTCCAATTCAGATATTCTGCCATACGTTTCCCCCAGGAGTGTGGGCCTTCCAACCCTTGGTCACGCTGCTTACAAGAGAAGTGTCTCTTATTTTCCAAATCCACATTACATTCTAAATACATGTAATCCAAGCTTTTTTTTCTCAGACATTCTCAAAGATTCCTTGAAGAACCAGCTTCAGCAACTTCATACCAGGCTGCATCTGCCCACCCACACCATCCTGGGGTCCCACCTCCAACAAATTCATTATGACAAGAATTATTTCTGTGACTCATTGGAAAAATCACCCTACATGTTCAGGAAGACAGGGTCAGTCTCCCAGACCATGTCAAATCTGGTAAATGGGAAAGATATTTATCCTTTCAACACGATAACAATGAAGGGGACTAGAAGAAAGTAGTCTGGATTCTTTCCAGGAACACAGACATGACCATGTAAAAGTCCTCTTTTTAAGTTAGGATCCTTTGGGGACTGGTGATGGTTATATCATAAAACCTTGTAGGGAGTATATTCATTACATTTATCTCCTCTGGCTTTTTCCTACCATGAAGGAATTTTCTGTGTCAATATCATAGAAGTTTGGTTGAGATTTCAATATTTCTTATCCAGAATTTCTATGAATTTTCCCCAAACACACTGAGTTACCAGGCCAAATTTTTATGTTGTCCTAAAGCCTCACAGCAAGAACTTGTTACAGTAAATTCAGGGAAGCTAGGCTGGCATATAATAGGCATTTAGGGATAATTTTTCACATTGTAAACTGGCAAATATTCAGAGGACACACTTCAGGTTTCCTATGGAAACCTGAGATAAAAATGAATGTGTATATGAAGATAAACATAAATACTTGCCAAATTCTATTCAAGTAGAGCAGCTTAGCCTTAAAAAAAGAATGATGTTTGAGGACTCAACATGCAGCATGTATTATGCCCAGTAGTTGGGTGGCATAATGATACTGTGTATGTCCCCAGATGGGAAGTGTTGCTTCTGGCAAAACATTTCACTTCTCTCACCTCCACCAAGGTCATACACTCCACATCTGAAAAGCAGTTCTCAATCATATAAATTCTTCCTCCCAAGACATGCCAGGCAGGAATGGTCTCAGTCTGCCTTGGCAAACATTTTTAACCAGTTCCTGCACTCAAACCGTTGAGGAATTTCTTCAGAATTCCTCAGCTTTGCATAATAATTCCATTAGGACAAGGTGCTGAGAGCCACAGTTTAGTCAGAATGACGCCTGGCATTTTTGCCAGAGGGAATGGTTGAAAGGTGACCCTGCTCCAGGATTAGGATGGATCCTGCTGGGATTAGGGTGGATCCTGCTGCCTGGGGCGCAGCTACTTTGGAGTTCCTGTTGAGTTCTCCCGGGGTTCTGAGAGAATTGGTGCGCAGAGCCCAGTGGAGGCAGTGTGTTCCCGGGAAGTGTGTGTAGAGTGCCGATGAGAGCTGCTGTTTGAACCTACAAGGCAGTGTGGTGGCTCGGTTATTTTGTGCCCAGCCAGACTGCGGCAACAAGGGACTTCCAGTGACCTTTGCCTTCTCAGCTGAGTTCAATTAAACATCTTTTACTCTGGTTAGAGAAGGCTTACACCAATTTATATAGGTTTGGCTCAAAGAGGCCCTTGGGTGTAGATAGCCTCTATCTTGGGGCCATTCTATTTGTGAGTCAGGTATACTACATTGTTCCAAATCAATCTTCTTTCCGACTTGTTTCCACTTTTCAACCAGGCATTCACAGAAATCCTTGGAGGTAAAATGCAATTTCTGTACCTATCTATATAAATTCCATACCCATCGAGTCTGCTCACTACAACTGTCTGGACTCCAATCTCCAAAATCACATTATGTTATCAAGAATGGTTTCTATATTTCTCAAAAAAAAAAAAAAAAAACCCAGCAAAGGAACTACCACATTATCCAGCTATCCCACTCTTTGGTATTTTCCTAAAAGATCTAAAATCAATATATTATAGTGAATGATAGAGCTGCCTTAATGTTTATAGCAACACTGTTCACAAGAGTCAAATTACAGAATCAACCCAGGTATCCATCAATAGATGAATAGATTAAGAAATTGTGATGTATATGCACACACACACACACACAATGGATATTGAAATCTCCACCAAACTTCTATGATGTTGATACAGAAAATTCCTTCATTGTAGGAAAAAGCCAGAGGAGATGAATGTAATGAGTATACTCCCTACCCAAGGTTTTATAACAATCACCAGTCTCCAATAGATCTACTCAGCTATAAAAAAGAATGGAATTATATGGCTGTGGTTGGGGCTCTGACTAAGCTAAGTTTCCATTTCCAGGTGGAAGCCTTACCCCCTCCAGCTCCACCACCCTTTCCCCCCTAGTGACACAATGCAGTGGGTCACCCTGCCTGCTCTCCACCCATCAATAGCAGGGTCCCACTAGGAGCCCGCCTTCCAAATAGCAGGACACCATGAGAGAGCATTGCCCTTTTAAAATTTTCAGGCCCAACCAGATCATGCCGCCTCCTTTTAATGAACCTACTTAACCTGGTGCCGGTGGGCACATGGCTGCTCTCCCAACTTGGGCGGGTGGGCAGCCATCCTCACTTCCAAAAATCTCTTGGTTGGGCTGGGGATGTGGCTCAAGGGGTAGCGTGCTCGCTTGGCATGCGCGCGGCCCGAGTTCGATCCTCAGCACCACATACAAACAAAGATGTTGTGTCCGCCAAGAACTAAAAAAACAAATGTTAAGATTTAAACAAAAAAAAAAATTAAAAAAAAAATCTCTTGGTTGAACCTCTGTTTAGTGTGAAAAATCAAATACATGAAGCTTACAGGACACTAAATGTACAAAATTACAACAGATCCACACCAAGGGACGTTATAATGAAAATGCCTAGCATACAGAATAAGGATAGAATTTTAAAAGCCACAAGAGAAAAGTTTCTGATTACATATGGATGAAACAAATTCAGATCTCAGCAGATTTTTCAACCCAGATCATCAAAGCTAGGAAATCCTGGAACACATAATCCAAGCTCTGAAAGAAAATGGATGCCAACCAAGAATCTTATATTCATCTAAATTAAACTTCAGATTTGATGACAAAATAAAAATCTTCCATGATAAACAAAAGTTAAAAGAATTTATAATAAGAAACCTGTATTACAGAGCATTCTCAAACATATTCCATGTAGAGGAAATGAAAGACAACAATGAAAATCAGCAAAGGGAGGAAGTACACAAAAGGGAAAGTCAATCAAAGGAGAAACCAAGTCAAGCTAAAAAACAACTAAACTAAACTAGCTGGGAATACACATCATATTTCAATAATAACCCTGAATGTTAATGTGCAAAGTTAGGAGGTTTGTGTGGCTCTCAAGAAAGTCCATTGTTTAAAGTTACTGTTATGTGGACAGGTTCAGGCACAGTGGAGCTTGGTGAAACATTGTGATTGTCTAGCAAGAGAGTTTCTTCATTCCCAGGAGCTGTGTGCTTGAGATCAAAGTCAAGGCTGATAAAACTCTAGCACAGAGCCTGCTTATGGAGGGCATTACTACAGCAGCTAGGCATCCTGTGACTTTGCACAGAAACTTTCACGGCAGCTAAGCTTCCTGATTTTGTATAGAAACTTTCCCAGTCGCCATGCATGTCACAGACATGAAGTTATCAGAGACCCCAATCTCAAACACAGAATACTTACAGAATAGGAAATGTTTCTGAATGACTGTGTGGCCTCTCATTCAGTGAGGAGGTCCACAGAACAGGGTAGAAGAGAGTGTGGCGGAGGAGTCACTAATGAAGCCCTCCAGAGACCAAGCAGGAAGCAGGTCTGATTTTACAGTAGCTAATTAGATTACAGGAAGCCACCAATGCAATGTCTGCTAACTGTCCTTGCAGTGACCAAACGAGGAGTGGGCCATGGAGCAAGCACAAGGACTGTAACACATGGCCTCATGCCCAGTGCTGTGCCTATGAGGTAAGCGGCCTGCTGCTCACATGCCTGGCATGAGGGGAGTGGCCTGCCACTCAGACATCCTTAACCTATGCCATGGATGCAGCACTCCATGCACTTGTCCCCATAGATGACAAAGAATTTTGGATGGTAAGGTAATATCCTTGTGCTAAAGTCCAAAATGAAAAAGATGATAAAACCAAGGACATAAAGAAGTTGTAGTATGTCTAAGTAAGTCGCAGAGGGTTCCTGCAATATAAATCTCAGAGAGATTGAGTATGTGATTAAGTTGACATAATTAGCCCGAAGTTATTTCATGTTTTTGTTAAAGTCAAATCTTAATGTACCAATATAAACCAGACTCTAATTCTCTCTGTTTGAAGTAACAAGAGTTTCTTCAAACATTGATCTGTTTGTATTTATCAAGATAATTTTTTTTAGGTTTTATCTGTTAGGTTTTATCACTTAAACTAAGTCTTAAAGGAATTATGGTCCAAACCTGTTTTAAAGTCATTTAAATGATTAGTTCATAAGTGATTAAATAAACAACTGATTTTAGGTTGTTGCAATATGATTCGCACCCTGAATATATGTGAGTAGAGATATATACCTCTGAGAGCTAAATATGTTTGTCTAAGATTTATCTGAGTGTTACTTAAAAGTTTGTAAAACAGAAGATGTGTAGGTTTAATACAGGTAAGGTAACCAATAAGTGTTCTCTTTTATACATCATATCTGACACAAAAGGGCTACATCAATATTTAAAAACTGGGTTACACCCATTTTCTTTGACTAAGGCTTTTTCTGATCTTTAATGCTATTTCCTAAATCCTACTATACGAGATTTAAGGCTATCCTTTGATTTTTCCTAGCAACCTATGCAGACCTATGATTATAGTTACTGTACACGGTGGATTCTAAATTTTATTTTCAAAGTTAATATAAGAACATCTGTGCAATTGTGGTGCACAAAATTTAAAGGACTCAAATACAACCATTATATCAGGTGACAACGAAAGAATATTAGAATGGTGTAAAGAAGAAACAAAGCTTTTGAGGAGGCTAAGGCTTCTATCCAAAGAGCACCAATATGAGGGATGGGCCAGTGGAAATACTAGTCCCAGGATAATTATGCTCACGAGAGTTTTGACAAAAACAAGAAGGGCAGAGCGTGCCATTAGGATTTTGGTCTCCAATCTTACCTGTTCAGGTGTTCAGGATACTCCTTGAATAGCTAAGACTGGCTGTTTGTTGGGCCTCGGTACAAAGAGAACAGCTGACCATTAATCATGAGGTTCTTTGAGACCAAATCTTCCTCTTATAACATGGGTAATGAGCACTCCATGGATGCAGAGCTCACAAAAAAATTCCTGGAAGAAGCAAGGTTTGCTACCAGTTCTGCCTCTGTCACTGCTCTCACCTCACTTGGCAGCCCTGCAGATCAGCATCTCAACCTGGGCCTGCCATACAGACCACAGCACAGCACAGGAGGCCTGGCACATAAAGTTGTACCACTGTGTCTGTGAGCTCTGCATCCATGGATTCAGTGGCCACTGATTGGATACACTTGGGGAAGAGCTTGCCTGAACCAAATGAGCAGACTTCTTTCCTGACAAGATTCCCTATGTGATTCTGTGTAGCAACCATCCACATAGCATTTTAGTTGCATTAGGTGATATCTGTCATGGAGAGATCATTTAAAGGGTACAGAGAGAACATATGTAGGTTCTATTTGAGTATCAGAGGGAGGTCCTTTTGATAGGAGATAGACATCATTGGTGGGAACACGAGGTTAAGGGAATAATTTTAATACACTGGTCCCAGTGTGCTGACCCCCACATGAAGTCTTTTCCAGGAAGCAATTTACCTGAGTCCCTGCCTGGCCTAAGTGGAGGGGCTATGTCACATTCCTCAGCAAGCTACCTGTTATTGGCAAGAAAAATTCAGGCCTGAAATAACATCAGTAAGAGGAACCCAAGTTACCCTGAAGAGGGAGACTTTTGTGATCCTTTCCAAAGGCCAGATCTCAAAATTCCAGGGGCTAAGGATGATTCCTCCTAACCATAAAATATGTAAGAATCTGTGGTTAAGAATCCAATCAGAACCAGTCAGCATGGGCCAAAGTGAGCTAGAGTTGTCATGTCAGTGGGGATTTCACAGTCTGATGTCATGCAGCTGTCAGTCAAAAGTCAAGAGGTGAACCTGGGCAGGACTCTTTGGAAACTTCTCAGGGATCCCCAGTCATACTGGAGGGCAGGAGAGGCACACTGTCTCTCTCCATTCTGGGAGAACCCAGCCTCTCCCTTAAGAGTGTCCCCTTTTCCTTCTCCTATCCCTTCAATAAAATTATGCCTATTACTCTGAGTGAAATCTCTGAACTCTTTCTGACTTGATGGAAAGAATCCAGGTTTGCTGGGGCTCTTTATGCTGCCCCAGTTTCCCAGAAGGCACCAGCCCTGCCACAGTGAAGACTTGACAGGTTTTCATGATCGGCTGCAGCTCCACTGCCAAGCTCTCTGGGGCCTCGGTCTCAGCCCTTTCAGGAAAAGCCAAAGGGGAAAGTATAAGACAGAGCCAAACCCCAGGACTGTCCTCCCCTCTCACACACTAGCCGGGAGGTCCCCCGGGAGATACAGTTGGGCCCTGTTCCTGAGCAGCAAAGGCCCTTGGTCCCTGCTGCAGCAGCCCATGGTCAGTGAGGCCAGGTTCTCATCACCCACAGTCCCCAGGCCATGTGTTAGATGTCTCCACAAGACAGACATACGTTTCCATCACTTTTACACAAAGATTTGCAGGTTAGACATTTCCTGCTAGAGATTCACCTACACAGATGGGAAGCCTCTGTGCCATACAACCGGCAGGATTCCATAAGAGGACCATTTCCAGCCTGCAGTGTTCAGCATGTGGGAGCTCTGGCAGCCACTGGGTCCAATAAGACCACTGTTCAGTCCAGTCAATCAGAAGTGAGCAGTGCTCTGAAGTCCTCCCTCCCATCCTGCTCAGCCTAAAGAAATTCTAATACATGTGGCCAATCAGAACTGACCGTGGCTCTGACACCGGTGACAGGAATCCACAACCTGGCTCCGCCTGTTCTGATCACTCAAGGAATATGTGGTTCTTAATGTGCATGGTAGATGTAGTGAAAAATGATTTGCCCGAAACTAGACAGAAATTGTCGGTTACAAGTGTTTGCCCACTGACAGAAATGTATGTATAATACAGGAAAAAAAGCAAGCACTTTCAGAGTTGATTTACCCATTGGACACAATAGGCAGAGTGCCTATGTTGCATGGAAACGTTTTATTTTGAAATAAATAAAGTCTGTCTTGGATTATATTCATCTTCATACCAGCCCAGTAGCAAAATGTAACTTTTAACTTTCTTTGCATAGCAAGGGCCTCACGAAGGCAAAAGCAAGTCTCTGGAAAGCCGTGCTCCAACCGGATGCCAGAATTAGGTACTTCTCAAAGCTTGTATGGATTTAACCGCACCCACACACATTTTTATTAGTGCATTATAGTTGCACATAATGCTGGGATGTGTTGTTGCATATTTGTACATGCACACAAGAAAGCAATATAATTTAGCCAATATCACTCCCTATTATTTCCCCCTTCCTCCTTCCCCACTTAGTCACACTCCTTTGTCCCTTTCCTCTACTGATTGCCCTTTGATTTTTACCAACCCCAGCTTTGTTTTCCTTTTTCCTCTTTAGCTTCCCTAGAGAGACACACAACCCTTAACCTTCTGAGTCTGACTTATTTCACTTAACATCATGGTCTCTAGTTCCATCTGTTTTCCTGCAAATGATAACATTTTCATTTTTCTTTGTGGCTGAATAAAACTCCATTGTGTATCTTTACCATATTTTCTTTATTCATTCATCCATTGATGATAAATACATAGTTTAGCAATGAATTGTGCTGCTTATAAACGTGGGTACACATGAACACCTGTAGTATGATGACTTTCATTCTTCATGATAAATACCGAGGAGTGGTCTAGCTGGGTCGTATGGTGGTTCCACGCCTAGTCTTTTGAGGAGACTCCATGCTGATTTCCATAGTGGTTGTACTAATTTATAGTCCCACCAACAGTGTGAAAGTGTTGCTTTTTCTCCACATCCTCTCCAATACCTATTGTTATTTGTATTCTTGATGGCTGCCATTCTGACTGATATGAGATGAAATCTCAGTGATGTTTTAATTTGCATTTTCCTAATTAGTAATGATGTTGAACATTTTTTTGATATGATATTGACCATTTATATTTATTGTTTTGATAAGTGTCTGTTTAGTTCATTTGCCAATTATTAATTGGGTTATTGGAATTTTTTGGAGATTTAATCTTCTGCTGACCCTTGTGACCATTCTCTTGTCCCTCCATTACTATAAAAGAAAGAGAATTGAGAAAAACAATAGGTCAGGCAGTACTCTTGGTTTCAAGTGACAAAATCAACTCAAACTAACAGAGACAAAGGTGGGGGGTGTTTTCTTTTACAAGTGAAAACTCTGGGGGTAGTTCTGAGGGCAGGCCCAGCTGGTTTCAGTGACCCACTGTCTTATCTCTCCATTTCCACGTTCGGCCTTCCCCTGGACACAAGAAGGCACTAAGCTTTCCATGCTCACTTCCTACAGTCATTTGTGGGCCTCTAGAACAGTCTGTCTGGACCAACCCAAGCCAACTTGGCAGGCCAAGTGCCTCCTTGTTCAGAGAGTTTCCAAGCTGTGACTTCTTTTTTTTTTTTTTTTTAATATTTATTTTTTAGTTTTCGGCAGACACAACATCTTTGTTTTTTGTATGTGGTGCTGAGGATCGAACCTGGGCTGCATGCATTCCAGGCGAGCGTGCTACTGCTTGAGCCACATCCCCAGCCCCCAAGCTGTGACTTCTTAGGCCCAGTCACCTGCCCACTCACCCAACATGGGGTGAAATGCAGAGGAGAGATCCCAGGAAGAATCAGGAGCTACTCCTGGAAGAAGAGAAAACAGACACTGGAGACAGATAACACCCTCTGGGCAGACTCCCCTCTGATCTGCAGGGGAACAGCTGGCTACTCCACAGAGCTGGGAAGTCCCTGTCTATGTCAGCTCATGGCACTGTCCAAGCACCCAGGGACCAGGACATCCCCACTTCATAGATGAGGAGACCAGGGCTCTGAGGGAGTTAAATAAACTTCCTGCCCAAGGCCACTGGCCTTGAAAGTGGTAGAGCCAGAATATGAAGCCAAATCCAGTCTCCAAAGTGTGTTTTGAACCAATCTTGGCCTCCCAGCTCACTGCTAGTTTCCCTCAGATCCACGAAGATTATTAGACCTAGAGGGGAAAGAGGGGAAGCAGAAAGGATGACGACTACCCGATAGGTCCCCACAGAGGCCTTGTATTGGTCAGTTTCTTGGGAGGCTTCCTGCCTACTCACATCTTCTAGAAGTTTCCACACATATTTTTTGCATATCACCTTTGCAATTTTGCTACTTGAATTACTTTTTGTTTGCTTATTTTTCTTATGTCACCTTGCCTGTTATGCTTACAAAAATGTATTTAGAACCTCTACTGTTTTTGGATTGTCAATCAAACTGTGTACCACTTGCCTCAAATAAAAATTAACTTCAAAATTCCATAGAACTACTAGAGCAGTTATTGGAAGTTAGAGCACACCATTCAAAATCATCTCACATCTGAGGCAGGGTGTTCAGACTCAGTATGGGGAATTAGAGCTACCAGGTCACACTAGAACACAAATGACCCCTCTGCTCCTCTGCCACATGCAGTTTTCCAGGCATGCCTGCAATCTCCCTTGCCCTCTGAGAGCAAGGTGAGGGAGGTCCCAGCTCCTCTCAGCCAGGAGACCAGGATGTTCTACCCCAAATGTGGCCAAGTCCACACATCCCATCACAAGACTCCTGGTCCTGGCCACTGCATCCTTAGTTTCCAACACATATCCTTGCAGACATATGACCTTATTCGGGGCTGTGGTCCCTTCCAACACCTTCTTTCCTGATCACTGAGTCATGTCATAACTCCCAATTTACCTCTTCTGTGATTATTTCTGGGTAAGTGCTCTAGAAAGAAGAAAACAATTTTGCACAATGTCCCCAGAAAGCCAGGCTGTACTAGGCTAAGCACAGTCACATCTTTGCCCACTGTCCTTCTGTCCAGTTGCTGTTCCAATTTCCATGGAAAGACATAGGAGCCACCAACTCCAAAGGCAATAGGGCCTTTGAGAGCATGTGGAAGAAGCCCCTCACTGTACAGAGAGGGAAACCAGCCATGGGGGGCCCTGTCTCCCACCTTGCACAACCATCTGGGGCACAGCTGAAGTGGATCAATGTCCCCTGACTCTTGTATTCAACTGAGACTGTTTCCACCCCAAATTACATTGAGCTTCTAGCTCCAAGGACAGAGAGTGCAAACCTCTCACTCTAGAATGATCTAGTCTCTGTGGTATGGCCATGCAGTCACAATGACATTCTCTCACCTGGTAGATGAACCACATTACCTGCTAAACTCTGATAATCCTATAGAAGTGGACATCAGAGGCTTGGGTCACCTCAAAAGACCACAAGAGCCCCTCCTGTGGGAGACCATCCTTGCACGTGACTGAGTTTCCTCCCCAGCTGGGTGTGAGGCACTCAGTCACTTTTAATGTGGTAGAACTTTCCCCACCCTTCTTGGGTTCCAGAGCTCAAACATATGGAGGCGTGTTTCACCTCTGCCCCAAAGATCCAATCATCGCACCTGACCTTGCCACACTGCCTCCCTTGATCTTCATTGGATGGAATTTTCCCCAGAATTCTTTGTTCTCCAATAAAAGCCCTCTTCCTAGTGTGCTCACTCTCTCTCCCTAGCCTCTTCAGTAAAACCTCACTGCCCCCCTGGGGAGCTTGAGACTGGGGGTTTGAGGAGCCGTCCTGGAGCTGGTTTAAAGGTAAAATGGTGTCTTTAATTTAAACTTCCTGAGAATTTCCCCGCATGACAGAACCTTTCACACCGTCTGCACTGGCCTTGGACTAAACCATCCCACCCCACCCTCATCCTGAAGACTCTAAGACTTTCCACCCTATGGATGGGGAAGGCTTCATGTGACTGTTTAAACCAAATGCTGCACACAGACTAAATTTCACCTCTCCCAGGAAGCAATGTGGAGTCACTGAGTCTTCCAGCAGCCAGGCTGTGGCCTGGGCCCTTTTCTCTCACAGTGGGCCACTCTGCTTCCTGCTGCTCAGCCTTATTCTACAACTGACCTTCAGTCTCGCCATTGCTGGTTCCTCTCCCAGTGCTAATGGGGGATGGACAGGAGGGGGCGCTGCTTCCCACCTCCTTCATTCAGCACAACTACCCCAGGAAGAGAGCTGAGTAGGGGCAAGAGACACAAAGAGGCTAAGGGGACAAAGACCATTCAAGGGCAGAGCTTGTGTCAAGGAGACAGGATCCAAGGAAGTCTGGTCTTATGGGAAAGGGATGGGAGAGAACAGAAATCCCCCCCCCCATCCAAAAACACTTCCTCTACCCCCACTCTGGCTTTACTATTTGGGGTAAGATCTTTACATTTTACAGATTATTTTTATACTAGCTAAAAACTAGAAGGAACCTCAATATTCAAGAGGAGAAATATGGATGGATTCAACCATCTGCTCTTATGTTCAGACACAAGAAAAATGGTTGAAAAATATGGGTGGTTCAGTAACTCAGAAAATGCTCAAATGTTAAAAAAAAAAAAAAGTAAATTGTATACATGATGAAATTACTACTGTGCTCTCTGAGGCTGCACTTCTTGAGCTAAAGGTCTCGAAGCATATACAACTATAGTGGTGCTAGTGAACTTCTGGGGTGGTGGGTAAAATATAGAAAGATATGACCCATCTATGCCCCTGTCCCCACTCAGAGCCTCAGAGCTGCCTGGGACACCCAGCTCTGCCCTTCAGGCCCCGCACAGCCGTCCCTGGGAACTCAGGTTAGGAAGCTCATCCTGGTGTGTTCAGCATGTCCTGCCTCTTGGAAGTTGCCACACCAAGAATGGCACTCCATTGTCAGAGCCCAAGTCATCTTGAGTTTTTCCCCCTAAATATTCAGGCTTGGACATTCCTATGGGGCTGAATGTGTCAGTGTTGCCTGGACGTTGAGCCCTGATCCTGGTCTCAGAGAGTTTACCATCCAGGGAACCCTTTGCTCTGGCTGCTCTTCTGGCCATGCAGGGGAATTTAAGGTCACCAGACCATGCCACAAGTGACTCCCACAGTTCTCTGAGTCTCTTTCTCCCTGCTGCCCAACCCCTCAGCAGGACCCCAGCAGGGAGTTCCTTCATCAGCACTGTTTAAGGCCACATGTGACAGGCTGCTTGTTAACACGCTAGGTGAAACTAGAGCCTGGTCCCCTACTGCCTTTTCTTCTTCTTGAGGCTGCCACTTGTACTGGCCAGAAAATTCTAGGAGAGAGCAGGCCATGTCTGCCATGCCAAGAGTCTGTGCCAGCCTTCAGCACAGCACCTGGCCCAAGGTCCCTGAAAGGAATGGCTGCATTAATTGAACCTCCATAAGACAAGAGTGCACTGACCTCAGGTTGTGACTCCCACAGTCACATGGCACACCAAGGCTGGGAGGAATTGGGCACATTTGCTTCCAGTCAGAGGCTGGCTTAGCTGGGGAAATGGCCTTAGCTACGGAAGTGCCCACCCCTCTCACCAAGACCAGCTCTGTTTGCATCAAGACAGGCAGGGGTGGGCAGTTCTGATGCTGTGTTTTCTCTTGTAAAGTGCAGAGTGTCCAGCTGCAATTTAGGATGCGCGCTGGGCAGGGCCTCTGAAGTTTTTTAGAAAGGCAGGTGTGCACCCACTGCCTGGGATCCCTGTGACTGGCTGGAACCAGGCAGAGCACTCAGGTTGGCCTCGGTTTGTGCAAGGCTGCCATCATGTGGCCATCGCAGACATTTCTCTCCCAAAGTGGCCTGGCCTGGAGCCAGGGAGCCCAGGCCCAGCTGGGTTTTACATTGGCACAGGACGGGTTTTCCCCTTCTGTGATGATCATGGGTTTGTGCCTCCAGCCAGAACACAGACTCAAGATATGGATTAAACTAGGTTCAGTTTAATCGGGTTCTCATGTTGCCATCCAGGTCTGAGTCTTCTCCAGGACACCTGCCAGGCCTGCCATGAGCCTCCACTGAGGTGGGCAGCGACACACTGACAGCTTCCCAAGGGGTAGAAGCTGTTTGTATCATTTTGCATGGAGAAGCAGATGACAAGTCAGCATCCCAAAGGATACTTTAGGGAGGTCTTAGTACAGGAAGAGGTCCAGGTCATTGCACTTGGAGGAAGCGATCTCAATTTTTTAGCGTTAGGACCCAACAGAACATAGAACTCTGGTGACCAGGCACATTCATTCTAGAGACAGTCCCCTATTCAGCTCACATGAAGGAGATGCACAACAGAGCAGGATTTTTTTTTGATGTGTCCAAACCTTCCAAGGTTCTAGGCCCCAAAAGTTTAGAGTGGGAGCATTTTCACATGTCAACTCAGCCCTGACCCAACACCCTTGTGGCCGCTTATCAGGAGGCACCCACGGGTAAAAGAGCAGCCCAGAGAGGACCAATCCAGGCCAGTCCTGTGATCACCCCTGGGAAGTCCTTTGGCCTTCTCTCTCTCTCTCTCTCTCTCTCTCTCTCTCTCTCTTCCCTCTCTTTCCCTCACTCTGTGGTGGGGGAGACTGTAGGCGACCTGCAATGACAGGAGTAGGGTATCTCATGTTGAAACTGGCAGAATGTTCATGTTTGTACCACTGGACATGCCTGGTTATTAAGTAGTGGATCCTAGTTTTGCTACCCAAATATTTATCCAGAGACCTTATTCTGACCCAGCGTCACCACTGTATGGAGGCCTATGTACTTATTCACATTTACCTGATCTGGGTATAAAGATTTTCAATGAAAGTATCCCCTGTGGAGTCAGCCAGGATGGTCGGCGTTAATTTTTGGCCTACATGTAAGACAATCTCTTTGCGAGTTCCATGCAGCTCCTGGTTAATTCTGTCTCCTTGGGGAAAGAGGAAGTTCACCACATCATGAACAATGATATCTCTGGTCTGAGGTTAGATGAGCCTACTGGGGTAGGGTCTCCATGGCAGGTACGGGAGATTTCTAGGATAGGCCAGGACAAATAGCCAAGCATGGGGACTCCTCTAGTCTCTGTCTGAGGACTTGACCACTTGAATGACCTACATTCCCATTGCCCAAGAAATCTAGACTGCATTCCTCCCTTCGGCAACTGAATAGGTGTAAATCTCCAGATTGCACACTTGTAGAAATAACAGAGAAAACATTTTCACATCATTTTCAATGTTTACTAGCCACCGAATATTTTTTTCCTGTGGCTACTGTTTTTGTTTTAGCTACCTGCCCCAGGTAGCCCATGCGCTAGTCATCTCCACTGTACTTACACTCCTTTACAAGACTTAAAAACTAACACCTTTGCCAGGAAAGTGTTGGGACAAAGAGGAGTGAGGGTTGCACAAAGAAATGAGGTAAAAGTACTCTCTGAGTTTTTCAGGACTGTGCCACACCACAAAACAAATCTCTAAAGCCCCATCAGGCCAGCAGCTGTGTCCTCACCTGCCTTCATAATGTTCCAGTGAGAAATGTCATTTCTTGCAGCAGTTCAGCCTTTCAGTGCTGGTGGAATGTGACGTGATTTAATTACATCTTCATTCAGACACGCTGCAGGGACAGAGTATGTGTGTCCTAGTGGGCTGCCTCAGTACCATATGGCATCAAAAGACAATACCACAGATGGGGGTTTAGGACAGAAGTTTTTTTGTCTTAATTCCCAAGGCTACATATCAGGGTGCTGGCTGGAAGGATTTCCTTTGAGGCCCACTCTTTGACATGGAGATTGCCATCTTCTGTCTGTTTCCATGACATTTCCCTGTGCTTCTCTGTGTCCTTATTGCTACTTCTTATAAGGACAAAGTGTTAATTGGATTATCCCTCACCCCAACTAACTGGATTAACACTGATCATGTCTTCATGAGCCATATATTCAAATAGAGTCACAGTCTGAAGGACTGGTACTTAGGATATCCATATATGAGATTTGGGGAGAGGACACAATTCAGCTGATGACCTAAAACAGTCTCCTGCTGAAGACAGGCTCCCAGGAAAGGCAATACTGAGTGAAGAAATATGCACCGGGAACATGTTAATAGCCACAGTCAGATTACATCACAAAGAGCTGCAGAAGTTACATTGCCACCAGAAATCTCTGACTGTAGCTGCTTCTCTGCAGCCAGGATTCCCTGGGTGTTGGCATTTAAAAAATTTTTTGTTTGGCTAATCTCCTGTCCATGTGGCAAATAAAATCACACTGCTCCATTCTTTTCCAATTTCCCAACTGACAAACTTGAGTCACTTTCAGTTCATTCTCAGCCATTTGGACTTTTCCTCCCCAGAGTTGTCCTCAGGTTCTGGGCCCCGTAATGTGCTTTCTTGCACCCTGTGGTCTTCACGCGTTTGCCTCTAGGAGGAACCTGAGCTGACAAAGCTTTGTTTCTGAAGACTTTCCGTAACATGAAAGAAGGACAAAGAATTGTATCTCTTAAGCCAAAGGGACCTCCTGGGATGTCTTCTCTAGACTCTCTCTTTAAAATAAGGAAGAAATAATATTTCTCCATACTCCATACAGAAACAAACCAGACATTGAGGAGCTCAGGGGGAATTTTATACAGTTCTCTCTGTGGGGAATTCTCAGTTCTGATGCATGCTGCTGAGAAGCCATGTGATGTCTAGAACCCTGTGTTTTCTCTTCTCTAAACTGGGGATGGTTTTTGAGGACTATGTTGATAATGGCTCCATGGAGACTCTTGATATAAGCAGATGCAGTGAGTCCACAGATGACTAAACACCTTGAAGTTGCTTTGTAGGCACTGCTTGACCATCACCTGACACCATATCAATTTTATTTCAGAAGCTTACGCCTTTTCATCATGGACACTCATGCTGTTCACATGCTCCAATACAACATGTTCAAGCTTCCTTGTCTTGAGCTCCAGATTCCAATTCTGTGCTGATTCGTGGTTCTGCCAATCATTATATGTCCCCCTTTGATCTCCCTTCATGCTACACTCCCAATAAAGTAGTTTTTAGCTGCTCGCCTCTATAGTGCCTGTCCATCTGCGTTTTAAAAACACAGGACTTGGTGGTCTTTTATAGCCCTCCAGATCAGCCTGTTTTATAGTTGATAAACCCTGATTAACTGCACCACATTTTCAATGTCAACCTATTTTTTGTTGTGTAATGGTGGGTTGAGATTAATTCTAGTTGATGTTTTCTCTAGGTGTAAACAGAACCAGATTCCCTGGATCCTTGAAAGGGAGCCCCAAGATGACTCAGATATTTGAGAGGGTTCTGTTTGTGTTATAATATGTAATACACTATACTATATACACTATACTATATTATACCTATATCTCACAGATTCTGTGTTTTTTGAATAATTGTCACTTTCCAAGTCTGAAGAAAATACAAAATGTTGCATGAAACTTGTAGCCTGGTGCTGTTTCGGCTTTGGAATGAGACTTGGCTCATCAGGAGTCCCAGCCTAGTTCCTTGTTAGTTGTGGAACTTTGACCACAGAGGAAACAGATATCACAGCCTGGCCATTAGGTCTAAGGCCAAATTGCCAAATGAGAAGTTTGCATTTAATGTATTTAAACAATGGAGTCAAGGCTGCAGACAGATTGCATTTGTCCCTCACCTCCTGGTACCCAATTTTCCTTTGTTTGCTGTCTGATTTCTGCAATGGTAAAGAACCTCTGACCAGCATCAAGTGGACACTTCCTGGTTGGAGCTCCTTGCTCTCACTCAGGGCATTGTCTCTCCTGCTCTTTGGACCTGAGAAGAAATACTAGTAAGCAACTGTATCCCTCAATGCTAGCATATAGAGGGTTAGACCAAGCCCCTTACCTCCCTAATGGAGGGCACCCATGGCTCTCAAATCAGGAAGGTGGCTGCTGTGAACTGAGATATGCCGGAGAGAGATTTGAGGGTGTTGTTCCAAATAACAATACTTTACTAGTAGTATTTCTTTAATCACATAAAGGTAATATTCTGAAATATCGGGTTATGTTATTAAAATCAATTTCAACTGTTTCTTTTCTTTTATGATATAAATACTAGAAAAAGTCCTATGCCTTGCATATGGTTTTCATGGGATATCGTTGCTTTAGGGGGTTGCTTCCCAGTTCAAAGTTTAATCTGTCTCCTCACAAGACTAGCGAGCAGAAAAGTTAAATGACATTTTACAGTAACTGTCATTATATTCAAAGTTAAATGACATTTTACAGTAACTGTCATTATATTCTTTTCATTCATGAATAATATGGCAACATATACAGTCCATAAGTTGAGATGACCTCATATGCAAGCTAAAGTGCAAATATTCTGATGGTTGGGCTTGACCCTGCTTCTGGGAGGAAAATTTCCCTTAAAATCACTGCAGTCTGGAGCTCTGGGGTGTCCTTTCCAGATCTCAAAGGGAAAAAAAAGAAAAAGAAAAAGAAAAAAAGAAAAAGAAAGCTGCAGCCTGTCATTCTGGCCTCATGCATACCTGGATTGGTTGTCCTCTTCTGTCACTCAGAAGGCAGGCTCACTGGGCTCACACTCAGGGGGCGCGGTCTGCAGCCGTGTCCAATGAGGAGCGCGTAGTGTAGTGAGCGCTGTCCAATCCTGCTCACGGCTGGCGAGGAGGGGGCGGGCTCCGCAGTCCAGCCGAGGCGCTTTTCCCGGACTCCGCCATTCCTGCCCTCAGGCTCGGGGCTCCCGTGGGCACTCTGGAGGCTCGTGCCGCTCTGCCTGCAGGTGCTGACGTCCCTGGGAGCCGGCCTGGCTCGCCAGTGCCGGGAAATGGTGAGTGTGCGGGGGCGTCTGGAGCTTGCGGAGGGGGCCTGGGGAGGGAGACCCTGGGCGCCGCGGGGCCGCTGAGGCGGGAACGGAGCTGACCGTCTGGACTCATGCAGCCCCCGGGGTCTGTGGGCCTGCGCCCCGCTCTGGGGCAGTGTCCGTGAGTCCCGCGGGGCGGGGACGCCGCGCAGCCGGCCCGGTTCCGCAGGGCGTCCTCGGCTGCATCGGCAGGTCGGTTCTGGCCGGTTCTGGAGTGAGCGCGGCCGCTGGCCTCTTCCCTGAAGGCGCGGTGATTGACAAGTTGGACGGCGTCTGGGTTGCCCTGCACGTGGGATTTCCCTGCGGGAGAGCTGCGGTCTAGGGACCTGGCTTTCCCCTGGGCTAGCAGCTTCTTCAACTGGTTCTTTCCTGGAGGCTGATCGTAGGATGCTTTACCACCAGCTACGTCCTGGTACTTTATCTTTATTTATTTGAGACAGGGACTAGCTAAGTAGCTGAGGTTGGCCTTGTTATGGTTCCATTTATAGAGATTTTTCTATTGTAATGAAGAATGTAATTCTTACAAATAGTGGGTTCCTGTATGGACTTGTTTATATTGTGATTCCTTGCTCTTTTTTTAGTATAATATTTAATATACTTGTGGGAGGTAATGTTAGCTACTTTTTTACTCTTGTAATTCAAGTTTCTTGGCTTAACACATTTAATTGTAGATGAGTTTTAGGACTTTTTCCTTTGCTTTCTTTTATTAAAAGTAAAGCATGCTCAGTAGATGCAGAAAAAGTATTTTTCAAAATATAGCACCCCTTTATGTTCAAAACACTAGAAAAACTAGGGATAACAGGAACATATCTCAACATTGTAAATGCTGTCTATGCTAAGTCCCAGGCCAACTTCATTCTAAGTGGAGAAAAATTGAAAGCATCACTTCTAAAAATTGGAATAAGACAGGGATGCCCTCTTTCATCACTTCTATTTAACATAGTTCTTGAAACACTGGCCAGAGCAATTAGATAGACAAAAGAAATTAAAGGGATACAAATAGGAAAAGAAGAACTCAAATTAGCACTGTTTGTTAATTTGACCATATGATTCTATACCTAGAAGACCCAAAAAATTCCACCAGAAAATGTCTAGAACTAGTAAATGAATTTAGCAAAGTAGCAGGATACAAAATCCACACCCATAAATCAAAATCATTTCTGTATATCAGTGACAAATCCTCTGAAAAGGAAAGGAGGAAAACCACCCCATTTGCAATATCCTCAAAAAACAAAACAAAAAAACCTTGGGAATCAACCTAACAAAAGAAGTAAAAGACCTCTACAACAAAACTACAGAACACTAAAGAAAGAAATTAAAGAAGATTTTAGAAGATGGAAAGATCTTCCTTGTTCCTGGATAGGCAGAATTAATATTGTCAAAATGACCATACTACCAACAGCATTATACAGATTTAATGCAATTCCATTCAAAATCCCAATGACATTCCTCATAGAAATAGAAAAAGCAGTTATGAAATTCATCTGGAAAAATAAAGAGACCCAGAATAGCTAAAGCAATCCTTAGCAAGAAGAATGAAGCAGGAGGCATCATCAGACCTAACTATACTATAGAGCAATAGTAACAAAAACAGCATGGTATTGGCACCAAAATAGACTTGTAGGCCAATGATACAGAATAGAGAACACAGAGACTAACCCACACAATTACAGTTATTTTATACTAGACAAAGGTGCCAAAAATATACATCGGAGAAAACATAGCCTCTTCAACAAATGGTGCTGAGAAAACTGGAAATCCACATACAACAAAATGAAATTAAACCTCTATCTCTTACCAGGCACAAAACTCAAAGTGGACCAAGGACCTAGGAATTAAACCAGAGATCCTGAGCCTAATAGAAGAAAAAGTAGGCCCAAATCTTCATTATATCAGATTAGTCCCTAACTTCCTTAATAAGACTCCTATAGTGCAAGAGTTAAAATCAAAAATCAATAAATGGGATGGATTCAAACTAAAAGGCTTCTTCTCAGAAAAAGAAACAATCAGGTAAACAGAGAGCCTATAGCTTGGGAGCAAACTTTTACCACTTGCACATCAGATAGAGCACTAATCTCTAGGCTTTATAAAGAACTCAAAAAACTAAACACCCCAAAACCAAATAACCCAATCAATACGTGGGCCAGGGAAATGAACAGACACTTCTCAGAAGAGGATTTACAATCAATCAACAAATATATGAAAAAACTTTCCACATCTCTAGCAATTAGAGAAATGCAAATCAAAACTACTCTAAGATTTTATCTCACTCCAGTCAGAATGGCAACTATTAAGAATACAAACAACAATAAATGTTGGTAAGGATTTGTGGGGAAAGGCACACTCATACATTGCTGGTGGGACTGGAAAATGGTGCAGCCAATATGGAAAGCAGTTTGGAGATTCCTTGGAAAACTGGCAATGGAGCCACCTTTTGACCCAGCTGTCCGACTCTTCGGTGTGTACCCAAAGGACTTAAAAATAGCATGCTACAGGGACACAGCCACATCAATGTTTATTGTACCACAATTCACAATAGCTAAACTGTGGAACCAACCTAGATGCCCTTCAGTAGATGAATGGATAAAGAAAATGTGGTACATATACATAGTGGAATATTATTCAGCAATAAAAGAGAATAAAATAATGGCATTTGCAGGTAAATGGATGGAGTTGGAGAATATAATGCTAAGTGAAGTTAGCCAATCCCCAAAACCAAATGCCAAATGTTTTCTTTGATGTAAGGAGGCTGATTCATAGTGGGTTGGGAGGGAGAACATGGGAGGATTAGATGAACTCTAGATAAGGCAAAGTTGTGGGAGGGGAAGGGAGGGGGCATGGGGTAGGAAAGATGGTGGAATGAGATGGACATCATTACCCTAAGTACATGTATGAAGACACAAATGGTATGAATATACTTTGTATATGACCAGAGATATGAAAAATTGTACTCTATATGTGTAATATGAATTCTAATGCATTCCACTGTCATATATAACAAATTAGAATAAAAGATTTTTTAAAAAGTAAAGCATGCTGAATTGTTTTGTTAATTTTTTAAAATTTGTTTTAATTAGTTATACATGACAGTAGAATGCATTTATGCACTTTGATATATTGTACATAGAGGAGGTTTAATTCTACAACATTGTTCATGTTCTAGAATCACATCGGTTATGCAGTCATATATGTACATAAGGTAATAATGTCCATTTCATTCTATTAACCTTCCTATTCCCATATCCCCTCCCATTCCCTCCCTTCATTCCCCTCTAAATCTTAAGGTAATTCTATTCTTCCCTAGTATCCGCATATCAGAGAAAAGATTTGGCCTTTGGTTTTGGCGACTGGCTTATTTTGCTTAGCATAATATTCTCCAACTCCATCCATTTACCTGGAAACACCATAATTTTATTCTCTTTTAATGCTGAGTAATATTCCATTGTGTATATATACCACAGTTTCTTTATCCATTTACCTATTGAAGAGCATCTGGCGGGGAGACGGTTCAACAGTATACCTATTGTGAATTGTGCTGCCATATACATTGATGTGGCTGCATCACGGTAGTTTGATGATTTTTTGATGATTTTAAGTCCTTTGGGTGTAGGCTGAATTTTTTTATTAGTACATTACATTTATATGTACTATTGAGGTTTATTTTGACATACATCAACAAGCATGGAATATAATATGCTCCATGTCAGGCCCCAGTACTTCCTTTGCCCTGTCTTCCTATCTTCCCCATTCGCTGTTTCCTGGTCTATTTATTTATTGATTTTAAAACTCCTGCTTCATAGATATATATAAAATGAAATTCACTATGATATTTTAACATATGTACATAGAAATTTTGATGGGAAAATATTGGAGATTAATTTTGGGGAAAATGGTCATCTTTGTAATGACGGGTTTTGTCACATCTACACATGGGATGTGTGCTTGAGTCTTTCATGTGCTTTTGATTATTTTTATTTTGTCATAATTTCTACATACTTTATTTTTCAACATGTATACATGTGAAATACCACATGCAGGTGACACCTATATAAAACTTAAATGTGGTGCTTTGTACTATTTTAAAACTGGATATGATATGAGCAAGAATGTGGCTGGCCCCTAGTAACCATTTTCCCCACAATTCCTCATTTATCTCTTCCAAAATGTACATTCTCCTGAACCATCCTCCTGGGTTTCCCATGTTTGGATGAATACAGCTGTGTTCTTACATGTTGTCATGGACACATGTGATTTCCCTAAGTCTCTGTGGTGGTTTTGGCCATTTTGCAAGGCATACATTTATCAAAACATCATGTTTGACACCATAAATGTAGGCAATTTTTGTCAGTTAAAGTAAAAAAATAAAAATTTTTAAGGTGAGTCAATTTCATGTTCATGTGAAATGAAAGTGGAAAGCAATTTAAAATTTGGAATGATAGGTTTTCTTACTTACAAGTTCAGCACAGGCTGAGAGGGGCATTATAAAAAGCATCTACTTCCCAGAAGATGAATGTTAAAACAAACAAACAAATAAAATTCTAAGTTGTATCTAGCATCAAATTTTTGAGAAAGGTTTGTTTGATATAGATGGATGCTCCTTTGTTTGCGGCATAGATATTTATTATTGTTATGTTTTGTTGATGTATGATTCCCTTAAGCAGTATGAAATGACCTTCTTTATCCTTTCTGACTAACTTTGGTTAGTCCACTTTAGCTCATATGAGGATGGAAATCCCTGCTTGTTTACATGGTCCATGTGAGTGATATGTTTTTCCCCATCTTCAGTCTGAATGTCTTTTCCTATGAGATAAGTCTCTTAAAGGCAGCATATTGTTGGGTCTTTTTTTTTTTTTTTTAATCCATTCTGCCAGTCTTTGTCTTTGTCTTTGTCTTTTAACTGATGAGTTTAGGCCATTAACATTCAGGGTTATTATTCATTTTAACTTGACTTGCTTTCTCCTTTGTTTGGCATTATTTTAGTGTAGCCAGCATTGCCATAACAACTGGGAAATCTTAACCCTGTACTTGTGCACAGGGAAATGTTGACCCTATACTTTCATATGGAGGAATACTAGCACAAGCGCACCACAATCACAAGTTAGTCAGACACCTTGATTCTCAGCACCACACCCCATACTCAATTTGATCCTTGTTCTGTGGATACCTTTTTGAGGAGAGCATTTGACAAGCACCTTATCCCACAGCAGGTAGGTTTCTTGGCATATTTTAGCCACCTTCTTTTAAAAGGTATGATTGATGATTTCTGTTTTCCTGTAGATTGGGGTCTTCAGAATACATATTTCCATTATATATGCAATATTTTGCTCACTCATAGGTCAGTTCTGCAATGAAAGATAGCCCCTGTTAGTTTGTATTGAGGGGAGCCCATAACTTGGGATTAGCTCCTTTAAGAGGACTAGTTCTGAAGTCTTTTCTGTTCTAGTAGAATCAGCCTGACTCATAGAGAATGTATCTACCAGTACAAGCAAATATTTATAGGTTTATATGAATGGGCATTTGGGTAAAGTATGCTTGTCAGTCATCAGAAGGCTATGTTTTTATACCCTAAGTGTGTATTAGACTTTGAATTGTTTGAGTGCAGAAGATACAGTTCTGAATCACTTGCTGAACAGTCCACTGGAGGTGTGGCCCTCACAAGTGGGCTTGATGAAATCGACACCCTTCCCCTAGTAGCACTCTCCTCGGAGTGTTTCATCAAGAACAGAGGGTGCTTCAGGAAGAGGGGTGAGCCTATGCGATTTCTGTCTGCACCTGGCACTGTTGTCCCAGAGTCCCAACTCCATTCTTTGCCCCTTTTCTCATTACCCTCAGTATAAACAGATTTGGAATTGGTTTGCTACAAGCTGAGATGCTAGGGCCCTGACAAAGGAGTTTGTCCTTCCTGACACTTTTGATTGCCCTGTCAGCAGCCTGATTTCTCCTGGCCACACAGGTATCAGTTGTCTCAAGGCAGGATAGTGCACGATTACCACCTGCTATGGGGTGGACACAGCCTGTATTATTGACAGTATTTTCAAGGGCATCCTTAGTGTCCTCTTCTCAGCTGTGAGGAATCCTCTTTCTTTCCAGGTGTCTCCATGTGCATGTACCATCTTGGAGGCATGTTTTTTTTAAAACATTTTTATGTATTTATATTTAGTTGGACACAATATCTTTATTTTATTTATTTTATTTTTATGTGGTACTGAGGATCGAACCCAGGGCCTCGCACGTGCTAGGCGAGCGCTCTACCACTGAGCCACAACCCCAGCCCCTTGCTTACCTTCTTTCCTTTGGTCAGTCAGAGCTCATGTGAGAGAACTTAGCTTGGTTTTCTGGGCTGATGTTGTTAGCAGCAGAGTCTCAGCTTTTAATACCTGTTGTGCCATGACTGCAGAATACCCAGATATCCACTGGCCATTGCCTATGAACTTGCTTTCATTGGTGAAGACACTTTAGTCTGGCAAGTTATCTTGAGCAGTCACATTGTATTGGGCCATTGTCATCTGCTGGCAACAGGTTTCCTTGATTTAAGGTGGCATGGTTTCTCTTGAAGTTGACATTTAGATTGTCAAAAAGGATGGCCTGGAATCTCCCTACCCTCCCAGCAGTCAGCTGACACCCATCCTGTTTTAGTAGGACAGGACTTGGTGAGCAACAAACCCAGTGATGGATTGTTCTAGAGTGGGTTTCTAAACCTCTTGTGGTAAATCACTGGTGTCAGTCACACCCCACAGGACCCTCCTTTCATGTTGTGGTCAAGCTGTTCCCACACACAGGCTACTGGTTGCAGTATACCTCCAGTGTGTGTAAGAGAACTTTAGCATCTGTACCTTGTTTCTCATTCACATAGAGTCTTAACACCTTCTGTGAGTCAGACACAGAAGGGGCTAGGCAGGGGCTCTCATGAGACTTTGTTTTAACTTCTCAAAGGCACCTTGGCATTCTGGTGTGTAAGTGAAATGTTTTATTTATTTCTTTTAAGGCCTCATACAAGAGTTTACCTGTTAGTCCACAATAAGTGAAATGTTTTATTTATTTCTTTTAAGGCCTCATACAAGAGTTTACCTGTTAGTCCACAATTAGGGACCCAATTATGGCAGCATGTTGACTGTTCTAGTCAGCTTTTTCAGTGCTATGACCAAAATTCACAGCAAGAACAATTTTAGAGGAGGAAAAATTTATTTGCTTGTTCCCAGTGTCAGAAGTCTCAGTCCATAGGTGGCCAACTCCATTCCTCGGGGTGAACATCATGATAGAAGCCTGTGCTGGAGAAAAGCAATCGGGAACAAGGTGCCAGGAAGCAGAGAGAGCTCTGCTCAAGAAGGAAAAAATATAAACCCCAAAGGCATATTCCCATGGACCCACCTCCTCCAGCCACACCCTGCCTGCCTACAGTTACCATGCTGTAGCTGTCGGGTTAATACACTGACTAGGTAAGACTGTCATAACCCAGTCACTTCATGTCTGAACCTTGCAGTGTCTCATACATGAGCATCTTGGGGACAATTAAAACCTAAATCATAACATTGACATTTCCAGGAGCCCATGTACCTGTCTCTGGTCCTGACTTATTTATCGCTCAAGCTAGTATGCTTTTTATCTGACATTGAGATTCAGGTCATTGGCTAATCTGGAATCCCAGGTGGGTGACATGTTTATGAAATAAGCCATTTTAATGGACACCTCATATCCACATGAGCTGTGGTGGTTCAGTGCAGCAATAATATTTGAAAAGTCAGAATTAATAGTTGGGCTGGACTGTAAGTAAATCATTCTCATATCTTGAAAGTGTGTCACCAAGCCTGGGTCAATAGTGTGTTTGAAAAAAAGGACTCTATCCCAAATTCATGTACAAGTTTTTAAAAATTGAAGATATTTCTTTCATTCACATTAAGTCATTGTTTTACTATATAAAAAGTTTACATTTTTATGTCTGTGTATGGAAAATATAAATATCATTTGATCAATTTGATTTTGTTGTCTTAACATATTTCTAAAACTGATCTCATTTATAATAACAGCCTTTCTCTGAAAACTCTTTTATCATTCACACTTTCTTTTGACATTAGTGTTTCTTTTCTTCTGAATTCCAGACCAAACAAACTTGGTAATAATCAAGCCCTGCCATTTACTGGATGCTTCATATATTTTCACAAAAAAATGAATACTCTTACTGCTATCCCATTATTTTGGGTTTTATGAATTAAGATATGAAAAACTCTTAGAGTGATATGTACACCACTTCAAATTATCAAAAAGAATTGTTGGTTTTTGCTATTTAATAACACACATAAATCTTATTCAATATTTGAATATCAATGAATGATTCTTTTAGTGGTCTACCTCCTTGCAATCCAAGTTTTTCTTGTATTGCTGTTATTGAAATCACCAAAGAGCTTGCCACATATTCATAAAACCAGGCTTCATCTTAGAACTACTGAATCAGGGTCTCCTTTTTATTAAATCTCTGATTCATGGTTGTACAATTAAAATTTGAGAATTACCCTTCCATAACTCTCTCATGTGAGGAATATACACAGTTTATCCTTTGATATATAAAATAACAATTAAAATGTCTATTCTTGTGTGGATGCCTTAATTTTATATTTTACTTTATAAAAGTCAAGTATATGCACTCTTTTTGGACTTACGTCCCTTTTTCCTTGTAGTTAGATCATAGAGAGTACCACTGTGTTCAAAAGTATCTCACTAAATACTGAAAGTCCCTCACTTACAAGACAGCCATTTGAACTAAATCTTATTTCAACTTCAGTTAAATTTAAAACTCTGTGAATGGTCATGTGGCCAATGTGCTATGTACATACAATTTCTATTCCAGAAACTGTTGACATTCAAGGATGTGGCCGTTGATTTCTCTGAAGAGGAATGGGAATGCCTGGAGCCTGCTCAGCAAAATTTATATGCAGACGTGATGTTAGAGAACTACAGAAACCTGGTCTTCCTTGGTGAGGATGACTTCCTTTCAGAATTCCTAATTAATTACTATATTTAATTCTCTTACAGAATATCTTTTGGGAACTTCTCTACAATAATAATTTTCAGATTTGTGCTTTCAAGAAAAAAGATAGGGGGCTGGGGATGTGGCTCAAGCGGTAGCACTCTCGCCTGGCATGCGTGCGGCCCGGGTTCGACCCTCAGCACCACATACAAACAAAGATGCTGTGTCCACCGATAACTAAAAAATAAAATATTAAAATTCTCTCTCTTTCTCTCTCTCTCTCTCTTTAAAAAAAAAAGATAGGGCATGCTTCGGTACAGATAGAATATTAATTATGTTTCTTTTAGTCTTTAATCTTTCCCTTTCTTGGTGTGACATCTGTCATGCTTTCAGATTGTCGTTTTCCTCCAGGGATGCCCCAGTTCATCCCAGTTACCCACCACAGCACTTCCCTTTGCTTATGAGGGTCAGCATGATCTGACAGCGCTTCCAGTATTTGTGGGTCTCTTGGATATCTCTGCCAATATTTGGAGAACTCTAAGTCAAATCATTGTAATATATTAACATCATAAATCAGTTTCTCTTACATTATTTGTATATTTATTCATTAAAATTCCCTTATCAGAGCTCTTTTTGAATGCTAGTAATGGATTTCCTGTGAAGTTTTCTGCCATGTAATGAATGTCAAGATTCACAATGGCTGCTCTTTTTGGGTCTACAGTTACAGGTATAAATTGTATTTATACAAAAGGGTTTATAAAATAATGCATCTGTGGTTATTTACGATTTCGTTTTTTTTTCCTTTCATTTTATAAAGTAGGCTTTCGCACATCAGTTATACTGTTTTATTTTGTGATTAGATGGCAATTTCCATCATTTCAAAAATTAGGACAATGGAAGTTGAAATTAAAATATGATTAAACCACATTTCTGTTGCCAATAAAATTACACGTGCTTTTACTTGCTTTGATAAATATTACACCTGTTTTTTTTTAATGACTTGTATATTTTACCTGCATTGGTTTTTCATCCTGCCTATGTACATAGTAATGAAAATTTTCTATCTGTAAATTTAATGGAGATTGAATTCCAGGGTACTGTAATAATAAGCTACATCCCCTGCCCCTTTTTATTTATATTTGGAGAAATGTTCTAAGTTATCAAGGATGGCTTTGAATTTACAATCCTCCTGCCTCATAATTGCCAGAAGCAGAGATTATATGCATAACCATCAATTACATATTGATGAATTTATTTTTATTTATAGGTTAAAACCATAGCATTTTAATGGTAGCTTTCAAAAATTTTGCAATTCCATTTAACTAATGTGTTGTTTGAAATTGTGATTTTGTTCAAAACCACAAAACAAAACTTGCTTTCTTCATATTTTTTTTTAAATTGGGCATAATATCAATAGATGTAGTTGTGTTTTAGTACATGGTGAGTTTAGTATATTGTACTTTTGATAAATGCTAATAGAATGAATGTAATGCCTTCTCAGCACACAACTGATAATTATGTGAAAAAATGCATGCATTAATTCACTACATTTATTCATTTTACCATGTATTTTAAAATATGACATGCTTAGTACATATATAAAATTTGTCAATGAAATAAGTCCACAAATAACAAAAAGTACAAGTTGTGTGTCTTGATTGCCATGTGTTGGCTTCATCCAGGTAATGTGGTCATAGGCCATGCTTGGTTTTATTGCTTCTTAAGCTTTTTTTCATGGTGAATCTTTTTGAAGCATGTGTGTTGTTTTTTCCAATTTAATATTTTTGTTCATATTTCTTCTTCATAGTCTATAGTGTCTTTTTCCCTGTTGAACATCTCTGTGGTAATTTCATCCAACATCTCTCTTACCTCCAGGTGTCTGTGTCATGGCAGTTAGAAACTAATTATCACACATTCTCCATGAAAGCCACACATATTTGTATAAGTTTCATATTTCCCTTATACTACTGAGAGTGAAGGGAGTTGATAGATTTTTTTTTCTAATTGCACAATGCTAAATTGTGGAGGAGGGTAGAGTGTGGTTGATAAAAGGAACACAGTTTCCTTCCCTCTACTATATTCTTCTCCTTAGTAATGTACTCATCTTAGATCCTTTGTTCTCTACAATGGTTTGGGCAGTCTCACAAGTTTGTACGTTTTTATTTAGTCTATGTATTCCTGAAGTAATGATTCATGTCTTGGATTTACTGCTGATGTCCTCACATGGGTAAAATTTTGTTATCTTTGCTAAATATATTCACTCCAGTCCAATAAGTAAAATAATTGTTATTTTCGTTTATTTCAGCCACAACTTCTCATCATATCCATGAATCTCCACCAGAGCAGGAAATAAAATCTTTATTTCAAAAAATGATGAAGGGAAGGTATGAAAATTGTGACTTTGACTATGTACAACTAAGAAAAATATGGGAAACTTAAAGTGAGCGTGAAGGTTAGAAATCATTACAAAGGACAAAGCCAATTAGCAGTGACTATTTGTAATGCAATGTAATGCCAACAGACATCAGAACATTTAATACAACAGAGAAGAATTCAATTTATGCCAGTTATTTTGAGGAGCTATGTATGTCTTTAAGAATACATCCACAGCAATTTTTGAAACTTACATTTCCTCTGAAAGGAAATGTGGAAAATTTGAAAAGAGATCTATTCCATGCTTTCGTTTTTAACTTGACCAATTTTAAATGCATTGAGTTAAAGTTCTAGTCAAACAATTGAGTAGATAAGAGATTCAGAAGTAAAGGACAAACAATATCAGGGGGTGGGGGGAGCGACTAGGGAAGAATAGAGATACTTTGGGTTATCAGAAGGAAGTGAAAGGAGAGGAGGGGACATAGAGCTAGGAAGGACAATAGAATGAATTAGACATTATTACTGTATGTGCATATATTATTACACATTCATTGTAGCTCTACATCATGTACTACCAGAAGGATGAGAAGTTATATT
The DNA here is from genome assembly GCF_047511675.1 of Marmota flaviventris. Lineage (NCBI taxonomy): Eukaryota > Metazoa > Chordata > Mammalia > Rodentia > Sciuridae > Marmota > Marmota flaviventris. Next base: position 67,973,078 of record NC_092513.1, read on the forward strand.
CCATTTATGTATGATGTATCAAAATGCATTCTACTGTCATGTATAATAATAAGAACAAATTTTAAAAAGTTAAGGACAAATTTCTAAAAGTGATCCTTTTGAGAGTTCCTATACACAGTGTTATTCTGCAATAAAACAATAATTTCTCCTTTTGCTCAAACATACAATTATAATGATTTTAGGGAAGTCCTTAGTTACCCACTATTGTTTAATGAACATTCAGATATAGATTTATGGAAAGTATACTACATACATAATGAAACAAGTAACACCTTTAGCCAAGTCTTTACCCTGGTTAATTACCAGTGTGTTTTTATTTGTGATAAAAATTTTGAATATAGAGACACTCATGAAAATTTAGTATTGGTTGCAATAAATCATTAGTATGTTCACTTTTCCAAGACCCTTTACAAAGATAAACAATGTGGGAAAGCCTTACTTCAGTGCTCAAAACTTACTACCCATCCAAATATTCATAGGCAAAACCAGCCTTGCAAGTGTAAGGTGTGTGAAGGAGTTCTTCATCAAATTGCAAAAGTTACTCTATAGAAGATAATTTATACTGGAAGGGGGTTCTATGGGTTTAAAGAATGTATCAAAGCATTTCATTGTTCCACCCTTTTTAAACCCCACAGATACCATGACAGTGATAAACCCCACAAATTTAAAGAATGTGGCAAAATTTTTAATCAAAGATCACCTCCTGTTAAACATCCGAGGATTTATGCTGGAAAGAAGCCCTGCAAATCTAAAGAATGTGGCAGAGTCATTAACAATTACTCAACCCTTTCTGAATGTCTCAGACATCATAGCACTGAGGGAAAAAAAAGCTCACTTGGCACTGAACACCTGATAATTTGTACTGGAGACAGATCCTACAAATGTAAAGAATGTGCCAAAGTCTTAAAAAATTTTTCAATCCTTACTCAACACCAAAATACTCATACTGCAGAGAAGCCCTACAAGTGTGAAGAATGTGGCAAAGGTTTTAATAGAAGATCATTGCTTACTGAACACCAGATAATTCATACTGGAGAGAAGCCCTACAAATGTAAAGAATGTGGCAAAGGTTTTAATCAAAGATCATATCTTAAAGAACACCATAGAATCCATACTGGAGAGAAGCCCTACAAATGTAAAGTATGTGACAAAGCCTTTACTAAAAGTTCTTTTCTTACTGAACACCACAGAATTCATACTGGAGAAAAGCCCTACAGATGTGAAGAATGTGGCAAAGATTTTAAACGAAGAATATTGCTTACTGAACACCAGAGAATTCATACTGGAGAGAAGCCCTACAAATGTGGAGAGTGTGGCAAAGCTTTTATTCGGAGATCATTGCTTACTCAACACCAGAGAATTCATACTGGAGAGAAGCCCTACAAATGTGGAGGATGTGGCAAAGCTTTTAATCAAAGATCGTATCTTATTTGCCACCAAAGAATTCATACTGGAGAGAAGCCCTATAAATGTGAAAAATGTGGCAAAAATTTTAATCAAACATCAAATCTTAAAAAACACCAGAGAATTCATACTGGAGAGAAGACCTACAAATGTGAAGAATGTGGCAAAGTTTCTAATCGAAGATCATTTCTTACTGAACACCAGATAATTCATAGTGGAGAGAAGCCCTACAAATGTCAAGAATGTGGCAAAGGTTTTAATCATAGATCATATCTTAAAGAACATAAGAGAATTCATACTGGAGAGAAGCCCTACAAATGTAAAGTATGTGACAAAGCCTTTACTAAAAGCTCCTTTCTTACTGAACATCGTAGAATTCATACTGGAGAGAAGCCCTACAAATGTGAAGAATGTGGCAAAGGTTTTAATCAAACGTCAAATCTTAAAGAACACCAGAGAATTCATAGTGGAGAGAAGCCCTACAGATGTGAACAATGTGGCAAAGGTTTTAATCAAATAACAAATCTTAAGGAACACCAGAGAATTCATACAGGAGAGAAGCCCTATAAATGTCCAGAATGTGGCAAATCTTTTATTCGAAGATCATTTCTTACAGAACACCAAATAATTCATACTGGAGAGAAGCCCTACAAATGTACAGAATGTGGCAAAGGTTTTAATCAAAGATCATGTCTTAAAGATCACCAGAAAATTCATACTGGAGAGAAACCCTACAAATGTGGAGAATGTGCTAAAGCTTTTATTCGAAGATCATTGCTTACTCAACACCAGAGAATGCATACAGGAGAGAAGCCCTACAATGTTAAGAATAGGGCAGAGGTTTTAATGAAACACAAATCTTAAAGAACAGAGAGAGTTCGTAAGCAGATGGATGACTCAGGAGGTTGGATGCAATCAAATAAGGAAGAAATCCCTAGCACCAGTTACGTGGCCCCTCCACAAGCAAATTAGAGGGATAAGGGCTTTAAAGGAGCCCACATTTTTAGGAGGCCTGTAGCATGTCTGGGTACAGAAAGATCAGAGATCAGTCACTGCTATACTAACCTGAAAGGTATAATGTGCATAGTATCAGTATCCTAGGGCAGTAAAGAAGCCACTTCCCTCTAACACCCTACACAGGACAGAGGAGGGAGCCATTTTGCAGCTGTGCTGTGGAAATTGGCACCTGGGGGAGCCTATTCCAGGGAAACTCAACCTGGACCTAAACTACAAGCCAGGCAGACCCACACCACATGACAAAGAGAGTGCCTAAGTGATGAGAACAAACGGGTTTACACGGGGTGATACAGGTCATGGAAACCCACCCTGTTTCCTTCTCTCCTTGAGTCCAGCAGCTCACAGGACAACCTGGGAGAGACTTGCCTGCCCAGGAATTTGAAAGGACAGGAGTGGGGGTGATTGTGTTTGGAGATCAAACCCTAGAGAATAGAAAAATGGGGTCAGTGGGTGATGGAGGGGACAAAAGATTGGTGCCTTAGACACAAGGGGAACCGAGGGGAGATACTGGAGTTCAGTCCCCCACCACGGACTGGCAACTGCTGGGACCTGTAGGTACACTGATTTAAAATCTTCAGATCGATCACCATTCAAAAAAGAGCATGGAGCCTACCTCAGCCTAAATTTCACTTCCAGTATCTCTGTTTTCAGGATCTCTCAGACACCAATGATCCCTCCCTGTGTGTGGCACAAACATCACACTCCAGCCCACCTCCCACCCAACACTGCTGAGAAGGGAAGCCAAGAATTTTTTGAACTCCAATGGAAATAGCTTTTAAAAGTTTTCAATAAAACCTTTAAATTTTTTTTTTAATTTTGTTTACTGTGATCTGAGTGATTCATGGACAATTATACATATGCATATTTGTTTCTGCTCATTTCTAGCATTTTTTGGAGGCAGTTATTTTTTCATGGCTTGGCATTTTGAGGGCTGTTTGATTAGCATATTTTGGTTTTGTATTCTTTTAGTTCTAACTTATTTTTACTTTACATATTTTTTCTCACTTATCTATTTTTCTTGAGTCTCTTTCTTTAATTCTGCTAACAGCAAAAGTCTATTCTCTCTTTCACACTTCCTTTAATTTATTTCTTCTATCTTCTCTCCCCCCTCATAACACCCCATACTACTATTGCTTCCATTTACTCCCTGTTCACCATGAAAATTGTAAACCCTTTTGAAAACTTACTGTTTTTAATGTGGACAAAACCACATCACATCATTTCTGTTTATTGTGATAAATAACATTGTAGACATCAAAACAGGAACTATTTGCTCTAATGCTGTATATTGTTTGTCTCCCCCTGTATATATATGTTTGTCTCTAATGCTGTATATTGTTTGTTTGGCCTGTTATGGGCCAGGCTATATAGGAAATGACCAAACAGACTCCATTTTACCCTGAGACTCCACATCATGTAAGAAGTGCTTCTGCTGTGGGAACACCTGCCTCTGTATCCATCAGTTGTGGCGTAGCATAGCATATTTGGAAAAAAAAAAATTCTTATACAATGTAAAATTGTTCTCTTTTTGATTCCTGTATTTTTTGGACAATGTACCCTGTCAGAGATTATCTAAACATTAATAATCATTCTTTAACTTGTACTCAACTAGGGATGTTTTGGCCCACTCCCCTTTCTACTTATGATTTTAGATCTCATGATATTAGTTTATGGTTTTGAATTGTAGTAACAGCCACTTATGATCAATATGGTTTTGGACTATAAAGGTATACTCAAACTCTAGGAGGGGGTCAAAGGTTGTAGACTTGCAGTCTATCCTTGGCCCATCTGATGGTAAATCCAGACTACCACTTAATGAATCAAGTTTTCTTCTCCTGCTTTAATATCGACTTGGTGATTTATTGTAATCTCATCACAACACCCCTAAGCTGTGAGGTACTGAAAACCTTCAAAGACACTATAAGTCTACAGGGTGGAAACTCAGCTGCATAAAATCCATACTGTTCGATGGGTAGACACACAAACAATATGAATAAGCAAGGGAACAAAACATCACAAGCAAAGCATAATACTACAATAGCAGATTTCTTTGATGTTATAGTGGAAGAAATGCCAGAGCAGGGGTTTAGAAAGTGCATACTTAAACTGATCTGTGTGGCAAAGGACAAAGTAAAGAGTGTAATCAGAAAATACAGGAAGTGAAAGATCACTTCAATGAAGAGAGATTTGGAGAAAAAGTCAAGCAGAAATCCTCAAAATTTGGGGCTGGGGTTGTGGCTCAGCAGTAGAGTGCTCACCTTGCACGTGTGAGACCCTGGGTTCAATCCCCAGCACCACATACAAAAATAAACAAGTGAAATAAAGGTGTTGTTTAAACTAAAAAATAAATATTTAATAAATTAAAAAAAGAGAAATCCTCAAAATTATGGAATCAATAAACCAAATTAAAAATTCAACCCAAAGCATCACTGGCTGAATAGACTATTTGGAAGATAGAGTTCCACACAAGAAAAACAAAATATGTAATTTTGAGCATAAGGTTGACTCTGAAGAAAAGATGTTAGGAGTCGATAAACAGAACTTCCAGGAAATTTGGGACAACATGAAAAGACCAAATATAAGATTTATTGGGATAAATGAAGGCTCAGATACAAACTAAAGTAATGCACGGTGTTCTCAAATATATTTGAAAATTTCCCATATCTTAAAAATTAAATGGAAAATCAAATGCAGGACCACAAAGCTCCAAATATGCAAAATTAAAACATGCTCACACAAGGCACATTATCATGAAATGGCCTGCCATGCAAAATAAGGATAGAATTTTAAAGGCTGCCAGAAAAGCTGACAGGTCACATTTAAAGGGAAATCAATTGATTTCTCAGTCCAGACTCTAAAGGCTAGCAGGTCCAGGAATAATATACACCACACTCTGAAAGAAAATGGATAGCAACCTAGACTATTATGCCTAGCAAAATAAAGCTTCAGAATTGATGATGAAATAAAAATCTTCCATGGTAAGTAAAAGTTAAGAGAATTCACAATTAGAAAACCTGTACCACAAGACATATTCAAGAAAATGCTTCATGAAGAATATTTAGAATACCTATACAATGTAGAAAAATAAAATTGAAAACCAGCAAAGGGAGGAATTACACTAGAAGAATATCAAAGGAGAAAGTATTCAAATTAAAAACCATAAATAAAAATGGTGAGCAATAAAAAGTATTTCTCAGTAATAACATTGTAAAAATCAATCAAAAAGCTATAGACTAGCGGATTGGATTTAAAAACAAGACCCAACAATATGTTGTCTCCAGGAGACTCACCTCATAAGCAAAGACATCTGCAGACTCAATGTAAAAGATCACACTGGGTGACTTCCTCTCTCACCACTGGACAGATCCTCCAAATAAAAACTAAAGAAGGGAGCTATTGAACTTAAATGAAATATTGATAATTTAAATGTTACAGACTATATAGAATATTTAGGCCACAAACAATGCTTAGCAAATTAAAAAAAAATAGAGATACTACCCTGCATTCTATCAGATCATAATGGAATGAAATTAGATATCAATGATAAAATAAAACATAGAAGCTACTTTAACACCTGGTGACTAGGTAATATGATATTAAATCACCAATGGATAGCAGAAGAAATCAGAGGAGAAACAAAAAATACTTAGTGGTAAGTGAGAATAGTGACATGGTATATCAAAATCTCTGGAAACTGTGGAGGTTGTTCTAAGAGGTAAGTTGGTTGCATGAAACTCATTCATTAAAAGAATACAAAGTCACGTGCGCACGCACACACACACAAAGCCTAACATAGGTCTAGATAGATAAGACTATCTAAAGCAGGAGAAGAGAGGAAATAATTAAAACCAGCCAAAGTCGATGAAATTGAAACAAAATTTAAATATCAATGAAACAAAAAGTTGACTCTTGGGGAAAAAAAAGCAAAATTGATAAACCCTTAGCCAAGTTAGCCAAGAGAATGAGGGAAATTTTTTAAATTACTAAAACCATGACAAAGAAGGAAGTATCATCATGGACATTATTGAAATACCAAAGAGAATGAAAACCTATTCTGAAAATTTGTATTTCAATAAAATAGAGAATCTTGAAGACTTCAACAAATTCCTAACCCTAACCCTAACTTACACTCCATGTATGTATAATATGTAAAAATACACTACTGTCATATAGCTGAAAAAAAAATTTAAAATTACAATAAAAACAAAAGAAAAATGTATTTGAGGGATTTTGTACTCAGTTTTAATTTTTAAATTTCCATTTTTTGTTCTGTGTATTGAACTCAGGGATGCGTAACCACTGAGGAACATCCCCAGCCCTTTGTTATTTTTTATTTTGAGACAATATCTCACTGTGTTGCTCAGGACCTTGTTAAACCACTGTGGCTGGCTTTAAACTTGTGAAAGTCCTTAATCAACCACAAGCATTACAGGACAAGGATTACAGGCATGGGCCACCATTCCCAGTTTACAGTGAATTTTTACTTGTATTCACATTATATATGCAATTTTTTACTACATAAAAGTAAATGTCAACACTGTCATGTAATGAATCATGTCATTATGTCAGATATCACACTATTCCACTTTACTAGAGGACCTATGTAACAGTAAAACATAATATTGGGTAAATAGTGCCTTAATAGCCACATCTCCATTAATTCTTTTACACATTTTATTAAGACTGTATTTGGGAATTGCCATTTGCATAAATCAGCTCTTTACACATTTTTTCTGTTTGTAATGATGAACAAATTAAGAGAGTTATAGGAATGATATGAGGATATGAAAATAAGCACCAGATTTACATATCTTCAATTTCAACGTTAACATCTTTATAGAGTGACAATACTTCTATAGGCCCTGCAACTCTGCAGAGTTATGAACTCATCTCAAGGCCCTAGCACTTTCTCCCTTCAGGGATTTGGCCAGTCTTTGTAAAGTGAGGAAGCGTCCTTGAGGGGATCACTAGGCCAGGCAAGTTGTTAGACTAGAGCTTTCTTTGCTCTAACTTGTATTTGAAGAGCCCCACTGGGAATAAGATCTCAGAGTCTCACCTGCTTTGCCTGGGACTTCCAGTCAGGACCCTGAAGTGTTGCCCCAGGGCTGCCAGCTACAGGGCTTCAGGTGTTGGTGTTTACCCAATCTGGTGATGTAATTTCTTCTCTTTCTTTCTCAACTATCACCTTTGCTTCTGCTTCCATATTATTGCTAAAAGAAACATTACCCAGTGTAAATTGAGTGTCTTCATTGCCTTTTGGATCTGATGTACAAAATTCAGGAGGTGCACAGGTGTTTAATACTTTCACATCACAAATACATGTATGTGTTATATAATCAGTAATTAGCACATCTTTCACCTCAAATATTTTTCTCTGCTATGGGGAGAAATTTGAGCCTATTTTCTTACCTCTAAGTACATAGTGCATTATGAATAGCTGTAGTCACCCTGTTATGTAATTGCCTCTCTGCTCTCTGGCTTTGTGTCTGTCCACATGATTTTTTCTTTCCCATCCTCCTGACACAATGTCACACAGCATACTGGGACATAACAAAGTGTGTACTCCCCAGAGGCCAAACTGATGGAATCCAGATCACCTTGATCCTGGACTTTCAGCCTTCTGAAGTTTTGAGTAAATGACATTTTTATTATAAAGTAACTAGCCTTGGGTATTTTCTTAGAGCAATAGAAAAGGGACTCTCACAGTGTCATTCAACTTAAATTTTTATGTATTGTTTTTATATTTATATTTTTTAAACAAATAGAAATAGGAAACTAGAATGTCTGTGGTAGTAGAGTGCATATTTACCTGTGTGGCTGTATTTACCATTTTTTCTTGTTATTTCACATGGGCTCAAGGTACTGTCTTTTATCCTTTCATTTATGCTTCATAGCTCTATTAACATTTCTTGAGAGGTTGTTACTCACAACAAACTGCTCAGGGTACAAATTCACCTTTGTCCTTTGAAGCCCAGTTTTTCCTTGAATAATTTTTCTTTTTTTTTTTTTTTGAAAAAAAAAGAAAAAGAATGTTTATTGCTTTTCTCACAAAGGAGAAACACAGGGCACTCTTGTCCCAAAGACAGCGATTCTCCATCCACAGGAATAGGGGGCTTTTATAGAGGTGATTTAAGGGCTACATTCCACATGTTCTCTTTTGGAGTTTTAATTCACTTGTTAAATTTGGGAGATAGTCAATTCTGAGTTCTTGTGATACCATCCCCAGAGTCTGCATTATTTTTTTCCTTTGATGGGTGTGCACTCAAGGACAGAAAAATCAGCCTAGAATGGGGAAGAAAGGTAATCATGTTTCCCCTGATATTTGGGAGGGGAAGAGATTAGGGGGAGAGGAAGAGACATTCATTTAAAAATAAGTTGTACTGGGGCTGGGATCTTGGCTCAGTGGTAGAGTGCTCATCTAGCATGCATGAGGCACTGGGTTTGATCCTCAGCACCACATAAAAATAAATAAATAAAATAAAGATAAAAAAATAAGCTGTAGTGGCAAAAGAGGAAGGGCTGTATTTAAATCACAAAGTAGACCACTGTTGCATTTCCCCACTGTCAAGTTCTACATGCCATTTCTATGGAAAAATGGGTGACAACATCTCCAAACTGCTTCCTGCTGAAAGGGGGAAAAGTTGAAGGAAGTGACCCAGAGCCCTTATTCTCTATCAGAGGGGCGCGGACAGTGAAGAACATTTATCATCATAGCTGTCCAGAGGTCCACAGTGTGAAGTGGCAGGTGAGTGGACAAAGGCACACATAGGGCAGGGATCATGCTAAGACAACACTAAAGACAGCAAATCATTACTTTTTTGTAAACAATTAGCACAAAATCAATAAGTACTTCAGCCAGTCTCTGAAAACCACAAAGATCGGAACTCATGATTATAACAGTGAAAAATAGATCAATTTTATCAGAGTAGGAAGTTAGGAAGATTTATTGTCTGAGATTAGACTCAAATCAATTCAGGACTAACTGTGACTCTAGAGTCCTTTGTGATCATTACTATAAAGCACTCCCACACAAGAACCCTTACTTTATATTCTCCAGCTCTACTTACTTTTGGCAGGGCTGACACAAGTGTACATCGTAAGTTACATTTTTCCTTTTAAATGCCCATGTAGGGCTGCTGAGGCTATACTCTCCTGCCAGGTGTTTAAAAGCAAGTTGGTCAAAACTGACCTATCTACTTTTCCTATCTACTCTGAAGAGTTGGCTGAGATTCCTCATATCACTCTTGGGGATGTACACAAAGCCTCCTTTAGCTTCCTCTACCAGTGGTCCCATCTACCTGGATATGGGTCAGGGTCCTGCTGTCCATATATGGCTTCTCTTGGAAGCATTCGGGACATTTCTGTCTCTGATGACCCTTCTGTTTGCAAAATGTGCACTGGTTGTCTTCTCTGGGCCCACTCAATCTCCCTGATCAGCAGATCAGATGACTCACCAGAGTTGCAGGACCCAGATAGGGGTCCCATCATTCACTGGGTCCTGGCTGACCTTAGAAGGCAAGGGCCAAAATGTTGGCTGCTTTTCCCTTGGCCCTTTTACTTGACTTTGATCTCCAAGTTTTCAGTTGTAAACACCCAGTAAGCCAAGTTCACCAGTTTTAAAGAAGGAGTAACTTTAATATCTATAATTTTACAATTACCTCTTTCATTAATTGGGGATTCTATTAGTACTGGAAGTCAGCATTATATACTATCTTTCCTATAAATGATGGCTTATTATATCAAATTAACCCAGGTTGGTTTTTTTTTAGAAACACCATCTCTGCAAAATACTAACAGGCAACAGTTATAAACTTTACAAGGAAAATATAAAATGAAATTAACAGAGCAAAAACATTCAGTTTGTGTAATAACTATGAACCAAGAAAAATTATTTTTATAATCTTCTACCTTACTTAGTTATATATTATATCCCCTGTTTCAGATCACAGTAATCTTTACAACAAAAATCAATCTTTTGAACACAACTTTAGATGAGCTGAAGCCTAGACTATTTTGGAGCCATTCTAACATGGAGTAAGGTGGTAGCAGAGCCTTATCTCAGGTAAGGAAGGGAACTTCACAAATTATACAACATCACATCTGAAACATGAATCAAAGAAAGGCTAAGAGAGCTTTTAACTTTCTTTTTGTGTAAAAAGTGGCAAAATGCTTCCATGTTTTACAATGTTCCCTTTAAACAGATGAGGCTCTCCTTATTATCTTTCAAAAATACATGTAAATTCCAATTCCAGTGTGAAGAGTAAAACAAAATTGTATATATAATTTATTGATAATAGGTTATTGTATCCAGATATAAAACAGCAAATGACAGGAATAAATACCAACACAATTTGTTATTTCTATACACATCTGAAACTATTGCTTCAGATAATTTTAGTTTGGAGACACCAACTTGGCAAAGTGCTCTCCTAAGCTTTAGATTTAACTAAGTTTAACTTTTAAAGTATAATTTAGAATCCAGAGTATATGGTAAAAATAATCACAGGTCTTCATGGGTTAACCAAAATCAAAGGATAGCCTTAAATCTCAGACATTTAGGAAACAGTATTAAGGATAAAATTACCTTAGTCAAAGCAAACAGATATAAGACAGGTCTTCAAATGACAGTGTGGCCCTTCTATGTCAGATACAATGTATAAAAGAGAACACTTATTTGTTATCTTGCCAGTAAACTTACATAAACTTTTACTTTATAAATTTAGTACCTAACTCTGAGACAAGGCTTAGACAGATATAGTGAGAGGCATACATATACTTAGTCACATGTATTTTGGATGTCAACTGTATTTTTATAACCTAAATAACCGTTGCTTATTTAACCAGTTACAAAGTAATCATTTAAGACTTTAAAACAGGTACAAACCCTAATTCCTTTAAGACTTAGTTTCACCCAGTAATAAAACCTAACAGATACAAGAAATTTATCTTGATAAAAGGAGATGATGTTTCAGACTTTGCTTTATATCAGTATACTAAAATTCAAATAACTTTAGCCAACTGTGCTAATTATAGCCAATTTAATCACAAACACAAAATTTTTGAGATTTACCTTCTGCAAACCTTCTGTGACTTACTTAAACACTCACAACTTCTTTACATCCTTAGTTTTGCCCTCTTTCATCTTGGACTTTAGCACAAGAATATTACTTTACTAGACAAAATACTTTCTTATCCAGAAACACTTCTTTTACCTTCTAATTTTCCATACTAAAGTAATTCCATATGTATTTTTTTTTACATTTTCTAGTTTTGGATCCTTTCTTAAATTCATATTCTGGAACAATCTTTATGAATGTTGTGGGTGCATTTAATTTACACAACAAAACTTATCCTAGGAGAGGGTTGGATAATCCAGTGTATACAAAAACTATATCTTAATCTTTTTTCTCCAACGTTGCATTCAAGGGGTTGGAGCACAGGATATTTTTGACTCTGATCTGTCTCCATTATTATTTTCCTAGTGCTGTCCACTTTAAGTGGGTTCCCTACCATCATTGTACCCAGAGGCTGCTTGGGGCTTTTTCCTTGTGCTAGTCATATTGATATGCAGTGGGGGAGCCCTTTCCATCCTTTTCTTAGGCTTCCTTGATGATCCCTTTGCAGATGCAGCCTACAAACATGAGTTGGCCTTAGTTTCTTTTTTCTTTTCTGGGTTCAGTTTTTTATTCTGCCTGTCTCCCCAGGTATTTACTTTGACGGATACGGTTATAGCAGAGATTGCTTATGCCCCAGTGATGGATATCCCCTGGCCACATGGGTTGTCCTGACAAAGCTTAAAAAGAGAGACTATGCCTGTCCCCAGTCATATGCTGACAATGCTGAAATCTACTGCCACATTCTTTATGGACCCAACAGCAAAAGGGGCTGGAAGCAGGGAAGGGGCCAAGCTCTCTTTGGCCATTCTCCACAGCCCAGGCAGCTTTTCTGGGATTTTTTTCCAGTTTAGGGCTAATGTTGTAGTACTGCCAAAATACTGGAGACCTTAATAGTCCCAGGCTCTCCCCTCTGTAAAGATCCATTTTACCTTCCTGGTGAAGTGACCATAATCTGTCCAAGCATCCAGAGTACCCACTCATGCAGAGATCTTACATTTCAAAGCTGAGGCTGCTGGATGGCTTCTAGGCCTGCACATGGAGCCCAGGACAATGGCTGGTCTCACTTGCAGTCCTCTGAAAACCTCAGGGGCAGTGACTCTGTCAACACCAGAGTCACTGGTGATATGTTCTCTGTGGCCTTGGCTGACATTTTCTTTTTTTTCATTGGAAGAAAAATTTGATGCAAGTTTTAGCTCCAAAGGAACAGAGGTGACTATACTGAGACTAAACAGACTTTATGTCATAAATCATCACAGGAGACAAAGACATTGTGTGCTGGAAAGGATCCATTCACCGAGAAGATAGAATCAATATAAACATAAAAATTCCAAATAAAATGTCCCAATATATGAAGAAAACATTGTGGAAAGGAAGAGGAAAGCACACCAGTATACAATACTCCACTCTGGTACAGGCAGAGCAGACTGAAGATCAACAAGGAAACAGAAGGTGCCAACTTCATGTTGGACCAAGGGACATGACAAACACCGAGCACTCCTACCTAGCAATGGTAGAACAGAGACACTTAAGTGCACACATAAAAATAAAGCATTTATTTTACTTTCTGTTATTTATTCTGTGACGCCATTTATGCAGATATGAGCTTCTAAAAGCTGTCATTTTTCTTTTGCTTGAAGAATTTTTAAAACGTTTCTTGCCAGACAAGTCTACTAGCAAAAATTCTTTATTTTTTTCTTTTAGAAAGCAAAATTTCTGGTTTGTAGGGTTCAGAATTCTAGTCTGGAGATCTTTTTTCTCAAAATTTTAAAAACTACATTGCATTATCTTTTTTCTTTCTTTTTTTAATTTTTTTACTTTCATTTGCATTTTTTATGTGCCATGAGTTATTTAAGTTCCTGGGCCATATGTTTTTGTTTCTTCAGTTTCTTCTGGGACATCTTTTCCCTCTGTGCAACCTGCTCTTCTACTTTAGGAACAAGGTGCTCCTTTTTGGTGGGGGTCCTCTCAGTGCAGCAGGGGAGCTAATGTATGAATATTAATCTGGCCATGAGCTCTGTATGTGCTGAGGCACTTTGCTTGCCTTGTTCACCTGGACATGTTCAAAGACCAGAGAATCTCTACCCAAACCCTTAAGTTGAGCATTACTCTGCATTTTAATCATGAGCAGCAAAATTCAGCACTCTTTTAGGGCCACCAACCCTGTGTCCAGCCCCACTGTTTGGCCTGGGGACAACTCTCAGCTCCACCATTGTAATGCCAGAAGGCCACACATTGCTTTTTTAAAGTGACATATTTCAGTACTTTTCAGATACCCTTGATGGCCTGCACAGTTTCATGGGTGTTCTTAAAGTGAACACAAAAACTTGAGCCTTTGATTTGCATGATTGTGTGGGGTTTTCCAGGTCAAGAGAGTAATGAACCATTTTCACAGATCATCTCAGGCAGCCGGCATTTTCTTCTGGCTTCCATGTTTCCTGTGGATAAATCAGATGTCAGTTTTATGTTAGCTCATACACAGGCAGCAGTTTTACTGGATTGTGGAGGAAGTTTTTATACTTGGTTTTCAGCTATGTGAACATAGCATGTTGTCATGCAGGGGCTCTGACCCAGGAAACAAGGCTCAAGGATGTGGCAATTGAAAGAAGATGAAGCATAGTGGGAATCTTGGTCATTCTTTTTTGGGAGGTGGCCATAGCCATTAACCAGCTGACTATACACTAAACACACAACATAGCCCACCAGAAGTCTCAGCGAGGAAGCCTAATTATAGACATTTGGGGCCTGCCCCCACTACCCACCCCTTTAGGTTTCCTCACCCAACAACCCATACATCTATGCATCTACAATCCATAATGATCCCTTAGCAAGGAGGGCAGAGCCCTGCATCCACAGGCCACAACAATAATACAGGCTGCAAAATCACACAACCCAAAGCCAAGACCCATCACTTATGATTACTAAAAATCATTGCTGCTTTCATCCCATATTGAGGTGGCAATAAAAGTCTTTTCCAGTCATATCCAATTATCCAGGGACAGACTAGATTCATCAGGGTTGTCCAGTAAAACTCACAGACATTTCAGTGTATACCCAGCAGGACCCCTCTGCATGCCTATGTGTCCAGTTCACAATGGTATTGGTCAGAACACCCCTACAGATGAAAGGGCAAGGCAGTTACAGGCATTAGAACAGGAAAATCACATCCATCTGGGAAAATGAATGTCAGCTTTGAATCCTGGGAAAGCACAGTGACCACCTACAGTGGCTTCCCTGGGTGGTGATAACACACTCGTACAGTTTTGCCTGAACTTCAGTGGGCTTAGTGTGCACCCGGGAACTCATAATTGGCCAAAGGGAAATAACAAACAGGCCCTGTAAAATCTGTGTCCTACCCATGGGACCTGTCCAAGTCACATGTACCCAGGGGGTCCACTCACTGGTTACAAGGAGAACACGCTTCCAACCCTTTATTCATGGGGATAACAGGCTACCCAATGAAGGTGGAGGGCCTTCATTGTCCAGGGCCATGTCCAATCACAGTTGTCCCCTATTCAGTCCAGGGATAGGGCAGACAAAAGAACACTTAACTTGTTTCCCAAACCCAGGGTTAAGTACAACACCCTCTGTTGTCACCTGGACCTGTACTGGGCTGCTATGCATGCAGCAAAACTTCCATAGGAGCTAGTCCCCTCACAAGGACGCCCATTCAGAGCCCTCAGAACGACCTACAGGTGCTGGGCCCACCCCTTCGTGGGAGGTGGGTTGACTGCCGTTCTGGGTCCTTGCTAGACAGGCCATTATAGCTCTCTGTCATGCCTGCAGCCTGTGGTTGGTATGTGACACGTGGCTTCCCTTGAATCTGTTCCTGAGCTGCCCATCACTGCACACTCTGACCTGTAACTTGAGTCCCTTGGTCACTTCCTATTGTGATGGGCGGACCATACAAGGCTGTCAACATAGTCAGGGTGCCAATCGTAGCATGCTGATTCACTTGGCCACTGGGCCAGGCAAAAAACAAGCGTGTACCATGTCCACTGCCACCAAGGCAAATAGGGTCACTCTGCCTTTGGTAAAGGGCCAATGTAGGCAACCAGCCATCGTGGCAGAGGGATGCACCACTGCATTTCCTGGCCACCTGGGGCTCCCCGGTGTAGGGGGTGAGGCTCCGCTAGCAGGGCCTCCTACCTTAAAGGCAGATCCCCCCTGCATGCTGTAAGTGGATGCAGCCTGCCTGCCAAGTTGGTAGGAGGCGCCGCTCTAACCGCAGCACCCTAGCCCAAGTACCTGCTTCATCATTCCCTGGGCTACTCCAGGGGCATGGCCAGTGACTTATGATGCAGTTATCCCTTTTCATGACCTGTGGCCCAAAGATCCTGCCACATGGCTTAACCCCACAAAGGCCGATGCCCTAACATCCAGTTGTCCACTTTCCATGTAGTAGTCCACAAGTTAACCCCTGAAAAAGAGCCCAGCTGTCTGTACAGACGATCAGGGGTCGTGGTCTATGCACTGCCAAGGCGCAGGACCCAGCCTGCTGGCTGCTGTCTATTCCCACATCGTGCCACAAGGTGTCAGTAGAGGGCTGTTAGTAACAGCAGTCCCATGGCTGAGGACCCTCTGCTAAATCCACAGGTGTACCAAGTGTGGTCACTTTCGGGGGCTGCTCATTCCTTAAAGGGCCATGGCTCTGCTGTCTCTGGTGCATCAACACGATCTGGGGCCTCCTCGGTTGCATATCGTACCGGCCCTAGAATCTGTTGAAGTTTGTGGGACAAGGGACTAGTAGACAAAGCACTTTTTGTTCCAAACTTGTGCCCCACTTTGCTAGTATAGGAGTCTGGGTTACCCCTGTCCTCGGGCTGACTGCTCAATTCTACACCCATCCTGCCACAGGATGCACCGTGCACACAAAAACCTCAGCAGCATCAGATGGCCTCTGAGGCCACCAGGGCCTCAAGCTTCTTCTCTGTCCACGTGTAAGGAGCCTCTGCACCCCTCCACAACCATGACCAGACCTGCTGGTTTCCAAGCATCATTCTGCCCTACGGCTCACACAAACCATCCTGGGTTACATGGACATCCAGCTCAAAGCGGGCAAGCTGGGTCTACTGCCTGTAGGGCCTGCATTTGCTGGATGGCTCTTTATGGCTTGAAAGCCCTGTTCAGCTGCTGCGTCCAGTCCCCACTGAGCTCCTGTCTTCACTAGGACATACTGGAAATGACACAACTGGGCTAAATGGGGAATAAAGGTCACCAATGTCCCAATGAGCCCACATCGATCTGCAATTGCGCAACAGTTGTTGGTCCCAGATAGGCCTGGATTTCATCAATAACAGCTTCCGGCACAATTTGTCTTCCCCGAACCAAACCACACCCAAGAACCTGACATGCCAAGTCCCTGCACCTTGGCAGTGTTTACTGTCCAGCCACATGTCTCCATGGGACTAAGGCTGGGGCTGCAAGCTCTAAATCTGCATCAGAGTCAGAAGTCAACAGCCCATCATCAACATAATGAAATGTACAGTGGGTGACTGCGTCCACTGGCCACCAAACCTGGGCTATGCGAATAACCTTGGGGCAACAGTTGAAATGTCCACTACTGGCCTTCCCATGTGAAGACAAACTGATCCTGGCTCTCCAGAGCCAGAGCAGTAGAGAAGAAAGTGTTAGCCAGGTCCAACACACAGTGGAAAGTGCCCAGCTGCAAGGTTGATTAGTCCATGATGTCAAGCACTGAGAGAACTGCTGCATGCAAAGAAGGCCCCACTGTATTCAGTTCTTGATAAGCCACATCATGCTCCAGGTGCCATGAGGCTTCTTCAATGGCCACTGGAGAATTAAAGGGGCGGTGTGGGCTCAATTACACCCATCTTCTCCAGTTCCAAGACAGTAGCTCCAATTGCTGCATATACCCTGGGAGGCTGTACTGCTTCCTGATTTAGTCCTCTGGGGTTGTGACAGGACCTGGCATGCATGATTTGCACATCCTCTCACAACCACCTTTAGAACTCCCTCACAGAGCCAGATTTCCCCACCGTGGTCTACAGCCACAGTCCTTGGAGCACACCTATACTCAGATGTTCTCTGGGGTAGGAGACACATGTACTGTATGTGCTTATGGGGGCAAATGACTTATCCTCAGTGGTAAGGACACTGTCTTTACTCTGTCTGTCCTCCATAGGCATCAGTATGAGTATATGGTCCTGGGAACTTAAGGTGTTTTTATAAATTATCACTATATACAAAAATAATTTAAGATTACTTTTTAAATATTTCTTCACAAAGAGCAAGGATACTAAAAGTTAAAATTCTAATTAACACATGCAATTCTATATGAAAAGTATAAAAATAATTAAGCTGTGCTGTTACGGTGAAAATCTGTAAGAGGAAAAATATTTCATCTTATTAAAAATGATTAATTTTTCTAAATCCACAATTTTTGTAAGGATGTTTCAGAATGTAAATTTAAGAAGGAGTCAACACCAAAAAAAGGAAATATAAAAGTTATAGACATGGAAATATATTTTGGTAAGAAAAAAGGAAAAGAGAATGTGTCTGGATAAAAATATTTTTTATGGTAAAGTCTAAGTATCAAAAGCTTTTTAGAAGGTAAAAAATTGTGTGTGTGATTATGTCAGCTATAATTATCACAGTCAATTAAAGTTATTTAAGGCTTTTTCTAAGGTCAACATTTATTGTACTGATATAAACCAGAATCTAATCCTGTATGTGTTAAAACAACAAGAGTTTCTTAAAACATTATCTCTATTTATTGAGATAATTTCTTGTGTTTCCTAGGTTTTATTACTTAGAAAAAATAAATCTTAAAATAATTAGGATTCATACCTGTCTTGTTTTAAAGTTTTTTAAATGATTGCTTTGTAATTCTGGTTAAATAAACACCTTCATTGCAGATTCTAAATTTCATTTTAAAGGAAAAGCTAAGTTAACATACAGGACATCTGTATATTTGTGATGCCAATATTACTGACTCCTTTGTATATTAGATTCATTCATGTTCTCCAAGCATACAAGTCTTTTAAAATGTAAAGCGTAGGAGAGCACTTCACCAAGATGGTTCTCTCCAAATTAGTGTTGTTTGAAAGTTGTAAAAAGGCGACTGATATGTGGAGATGTAAGCCACTTGCTGAAGCTCCCAGCTAAGAAGTAGGAGAGCAGTGCTTCTGAATCCATGTGCTTTGGCTCTAGAACTTCTGGTCTTAATCACAAGATGGATAAGGGCCAGGGGTCCAAGTCAGAGCTGGAGTCACAAGTTAAGAGTTGAAGACAAGAGCAGAATTGTTCATGAAATGAAGAGAGAATTTTTGTTGTTCACATAGGAAAAGGGGAAGAGAGAATAATCAAAGATGGGGGGAAACTATGAGAACTCCTGGAGGGGGAAAGCCTAAAATAGAACTTTGGAGAACAGGAAAGTCTAGAATGAATGTTCATCAACAGCCTTATTGAGGCATAATTTAAGAAAATAAATGGTGTATAACTTAAAGGGTGCAAGTTGGTGTGTTGAAACAATTCAGGATCCCCAGTCACACGGTCACCACTGATATTCTATTTGTCACTACAGATTCACTTATATTTTTAGAATTTTATATATATAGAATCACATAGTATGTAATATTCTTTTGTCTGATGTTTTTACTTAGTGTGAGATCCATTCATGTTTTAGAAACTATCAATTCTTTATTCCTTTTATTGTTGAGAAGTATTTTCTATATGCCTATATCAAAATATGCTTCTCCACTCACCCATTGATGGGTGTGTGGTTATTTCCAGGTTAGCATTGTTGAAGAAAAGCTGATCTCAGAAGTTTTGTTCTAGATGTGAAAGAAGAAAGGAAGAAAAACACTGAACAAGTAACTGTAAATGCATGGAGAAAATTACAAAAGCGAAGAACTAAACTCCAAATAGACTCGGTTTTACACAGTGGTTATTTCCCAATCATCCCCATAAGATATAGGAAATGAAAAAGCTTCCCAATTCCTTTTAGGAAAAACTCACAAAAAAAGCACAAGAGGAAAAAACTGTGAGCTGTCTTCTCTTGCCATTATTCCTTCTTTCTTAAGACAGATAACACCTGGGCATAGTATTGCACGCCTGTAATCCCTGTGGCTTGGGAGGCTGAGGCAAGATGATTGCAAGTTCAAAGCCAGCCTCAGCAACTTGGCAAGTCCCTGAATAACTTAGTTAGAACTTGTCTCAAAATTAAAAATAATAATAATAATAAGGTAGCTGGGAACATGGCTCAGTGGTTAATTGCCCCTGGGTTCAATGCTTGGTACAAAAAAACAAAAGTCTGGTTCAAGTCTTTTTGTGGCACATGCTTTCATTTAACTAAAAGTGGAATGGCTGAGTCAAATCCTAGGCTTCTGTTTGATATTTTTAAGAAGCGGTCTTTCAAGTGGTCTCAGCAATCCAGGAGAAGCCCAGTTCCTCCACATCCTCATGTTCTTGCCAAAACTCCTCATGTTCTTGTTAGTCTCTTTGGTTTTTAGACATTGTATAGATGAATAGTAGCATCTCAGTGTGATTTTTGGGGGTGTGTGTGCTGGGAATTGAACTCTGGGACACTCGACCTCTGAGCCACATCCCAGCCCTACTTTGTATTTTATTTAGAGACAGGGTCTCACTGAGTGTTTATCACCTTGCTTTTGCTGAGGCTGGCTTCAAGGCTGTGCAAATGAAAGATGGTTTGTCTTACTCTGGGGGGATGAAGAGACTTTGTTCCAGTATGACTGGGAATCCAGCCAAGGTGCCCACCCTGTGGAGACATGTGGGGACATGTGGAACTTGCCATCCACTGGTCCCCAAACACAGAAAGTATTGCCCCTAGCAGATACTGGAGCTGAGTGCAGCTTGGTGTTTGGGAACCCAGATTAGTAGACCCAAATTACTGAGTTTAATAAGCCAAATTATTTGAATTTATATTTACCAGCTGATGTTTTAGCACTTTAATTTTGCAAATCTATCAGATAATATTCTCTAATACATTTATAAATCCAATTTATGCCAAACCTCTTTTTAACAGTAAATTTTAGGTTATGCATAAAAACCACAATGTCATGAGCACAGTTAACATTTTAAACTATCTTTCTCTGACAAGGAAACATACTAAAGGCAATGGACATTATACATTAAACATTATAGAAAACACATTCTTGATTGGCTGATCACCTAGAAAAATGTGTGGTTATTTTAAAGACAACTTCACTCTTTTTTAAATATCTTTATTTTATTTTTATGTGATGCTGAGAATCAAACCCAGTGCCTCACGAGGCATGCTAGGCAAGCAGCTATCACTTGAGCCATATCCCCAGCCCCAACTTACTCTTATTATTATTTCTAAATCAATTTAAATTGACTTTTTGTTAAAGGTTTATTTAAGTCACATGAGCTAGAAAGTATTTGGATCTGTCTTTTTAATTTTATGAGTGCTCATTATTTATAACCCAATTTGGTGCCATGTAGACAATATACAATACACATTTGCACATAAATATACATTAAAAAACAAGGATTTTTATAGTTCTTATCTAGATTAACCACTTGCCAGGGTGGTTTTTTTTCCCCCAGAATCATTTATGAACTAATATCCCCTTTAACCAAGAAGCAAAAGGAAGTGTCTCTTGAGACAGGCAGAAGGGATAAAGACAGGGTCTCTTTTTCTAGTTTTCATAGACCAGATATTGGGTACCCATAGGCAGGGGATAGGAAAGTTAGCATTGGTCATTAAACAAAGGGAATTAGTTTGCATTAAGAAACTGCCAAAATATTAATTCCTCCTTGTTCTGATTATGAGATTTCCCTCCAAGTATTTAATTTTTTGAGACATTTCATATTTATATAATAACTGGCACTGCAATAATGTGTGGCTAAATATTCTTAAATATAGTTTAGATTAAAAATTTTGGAATATCACCATCAAGGAAGAAATTATTTTAACTTAAACACTAAATTTCATTTTTATAATGAATACTAAATCCTTGAGATACCACTTTCTAAGATTCAGTGATCTCAAATGCTGAAATACAAAAATGTTTTTATTCACTTCAAAGAAGTGAAATAAGTTAATGCATAAAGAGGGACTCCATCTTGTACCACAACTCATAGAAAATAAGCACATTAATCGGAAAAACATCAGCGTCTGAGCTCTGAACGTAGGTCTGCTGTGCTTTCTTGACCTGGTGGTGACTTCCTTTGTGTCAGTGATACATGTCCATGACATCACTGCTAAGTGAACTCACTCACTCCTCCCACAGATCACTGGACCACACTCCATTTTAGGGGGTTTAAAAATTTCAAATCAATCTGTGCTGAGAGTACCTTCAAATCTATACCATAATTCTTGGTCGTATTCCCTGAGATACACCCAGTAAAAGCTGGTTGATTGTTCTAATTTCTACACATCACAATTGTCCCCAGAGACTGATGTGAGTAAACATGAGGACAGATGGGTTCTTGTGAGTTTTACCCAATATGGGTCAGGCCAGGGTCTAGGCTGGGGGGGACTCTGGTTCTCCCAGGAAAGGAGACATTTGCCCTACCTGCAGGCTACTATACCACGCAGCTTCCTGTGATCCACACCTCTCCTACGTCTCCAAGTGATGCAGCTGTCAGTCAAAAGTCAAGAGGTGGACCTGGGCAGGACTCTCTGGAAACTTCTCAGGGATCCCGAGTCATACTGGAGGGCAGGAGAGGCACACTGTCTCTCTCCATTCTGGGAGAACCCAGCCTCTCCCTTAAGATTGTCCCCTTTCCCTTCTCCTATCCCTTCGATAAAATTATGCCTATTACTCTGAGTGAAATCTCTGAACTCTTTCTGACTTGATGGCAAAAATCCATGTTTGCTGGGGCTCTTTATGCTGCCCCAGTTTCCCAGAAGGCACCAGCCCTGCCACAGTGAAGACTTGACAGGTTCTCATGATCGGCTCCAGCTCCACTGCCAAGCTCTCTGGGGCCTTCATCTCAGCCCTTTCAGGAAAAGCCAAAGGGGAAAATGTAAGACAGAGCCAAACCCCAGGACTGTCCTCCCTTCTCACACACTAGCCGGGAGGTCCCCTGGGAGATACAGTTGAACCCTGTTCCTGAGCAGCAAAGGCCCTTGATCCCTGATGCAGCAGCCCATGGTCAGTGAGGCCAGGCTACTCATCACCCACAGTCCCCAGGCCATGTGTTAGATGTCTCCACAAGACAGACATACGTTTCCATCACTTTTGCACAAAGATTTGCAGGTGAGACATTTCCTGCTAGAGAGTCACCTACACAGATGGGAAGCCTCTGCTCCGTACAACCGGCAGGATTTCATAAGAGGACCATTTCCAGCCTGCAGTGTCCAGCACGTAGGGGCTCTGGCAGCTGCTGGGTCCAATAAGACCACTGTACATTCAGTCAATCAGAAGAGAGCAGTGCTCTGAGTTCCTCCCTCCCATCATGCTCAGCCTAAAGAAATTCTAATACATGTGGCCAATCAGAACTGACCGTGGCTCTGACACCTGTGACAGGAATCCACAACCTGGCTCCACCTGTTCTGTTCACTCAAGGAATCTGGTTCTTCATGTGCATGGTAGATGTAGTGAAAAATGATTTGCCTGAAACTAGACAGAAATTGTCGGTTACAATTGTTTGCCCACTGACAGAAATGGATGTATAATACAGGAAAAAAAGCAAGCACTTTCAGACTTGATTTACCCATTGGACACAATAGGCAGAGTGCTTACGTTGCATGGAAACGTTTTATTTTGAAACGCAAAATAAATAAATACAATCTGTCCTGGATTATATTCATCTTCATACTAGCCCAGTAGGAAAGTGTAACTTTCAACCTTCTGCGCCCATTAAGGGGGCAAGTCTCTTAAAAGCCATGCTCCAACCTGTGGCCAGAATCAGGTCCTTTTCAAGGCTTATATGGACTTAATGTTTTCCCCCCATTTTTATTATTGCGTTATAGTTACACATATTATTGGGATTTTTTGTTATATATTTGTACATGCACCCATTAAAACAGTATAATTTAGCCAACATCACTGCCCAGCAAATCCCCCTCCTCTCTCCCCATTTGGTCCCACCCCTTTGTCCCTTTCCTCTCTGACCTACCTTTAATTTTTAGGAGATCCACCCCCAGCTTTGTTTTTCTTTTTCTTCTTTAGCTTCCCTAGAGAGACACACAACCCTTAACTTCTGAGTCTGACTTATTTCACTTAACACCATGGTCTCTCGTTCTATCCATTTTCCTGCAAATGACACAATTTCATTTTTCTTTATGGCTGAATAAAACTCCATTGTGTATCCCTGCCACACTTTTTTTATCCATTCATCCATTGATGGACACCTAGGCTGGTTCCATGGTTCAACAATTGTGAATTGTGCTGGTATAAATATGGGTATCCATGTATCCCTGTAGTATGATGACTTTAATTCTTCATGATAAAGACCGAGGAGTGGTCTAGCTGGGTCATATGATGCTTCCATGCCTAGTCTTTTGAGGAGCCTCCATGCTGATTTCCACAGTGGTTGTATTAATTTACAGTCCCACCAACAGTGCAAAAGTGTTCCTGTTCTTCCACATCCTCTCCAGCACCTATTTTTATTTTTGTATTCTTAATGGCTACCATTCTGACTGGTATGAGATGAAATCTCAGTGTAGTTTTGATTTGCATTTCCCTAATTGGTAATGATGGTGAACATATTTTCATATATTTGTTGGCCACTTATATTTCTTCTGTTGAGAAGTGTCTGGTCAGTTCATTTGCTAATTATTAATTGGGTTATTGGATTTTTTGGAGATTTAATCTTCTGTTGTTCCTTGTTTCTGTGATTATTTCTGGGTAAGTGCTCTGGGATGAAGAAAACAATTTTGCATAGTGTCCCCAGAAAGCCAGGCTGTACTAGGTTGAGCACAGTCACATATTTGCCCACTGTCCTTCTGTCCACCTGCTGCTCAAATGTCTGCCAGAGACTAATCTCCATGGAGAGACAGAGGAGCCACCAACTCCAAAGGCAACATGAGAGCCTGCAGGAGAAGCCCCTTACACACACAGAGGGAAGCCAGCCATGGGGGGCCCTGTCTCCCACCCTGCACAACCAGCTGGGGCAGAGCTGTAGTGGATCAATGTCCCCTGATTCCTGGCACAAGTTCATCTTGTATTCAACTGAGACTGTTTCCACCCCAAATTACTTTAAGCTTCTAGCTCCAAGGACAGAGTGTGCAAACCCCTCACTCTAGATTGATCTAGTCTCTGTGATATGGCCATGCAGTCACAATGACATTCTCTCACATGTAGATGAACCACATTACCTGCTAATCCTATAGAAGTAGACATCAGAGGCTTGGGTCAACTCAAACGATTCCCAACAGCCCCACCCCACCCCACCCTCATCCTGAAGACTCCAAGACTTTCCACCCTGTGGATGGGGAAGGGTTCACTTGACTTCTTAAACCAGACACTGCACATAGACTAAATTTCACCTCTCTCAGAAAGCAATATGGAGTGGTTGTGTCTTCCAGGAGCCAAGCTGTGGCCTGGGCTCTTTTCTCTCATAATGGGGTGCTCCCTGCTTCTCAGCTCTATTTCACAACTGAACTTTGGTCTGGCCATTGCTGGTTCCTCTCCCAGTGCTAATGGGGGATGGCCAGGAGGGGGCGCTGCTTCCCACCTCCTTCATTCAGCACAACTACCCCAGGAAGAGAGCTGAGTAGGGGCAAAAGACACAAAGAGGCGAAGGGGACAAAGACCATTCAAGGGAAGAGCTTGTGTCAAGGAAACAGGATCCAAGGAAGTCTGGTCTTGTGGGAAAGGGATGGGAGAGAACAGAAATCTTCTCCCATCCAAAAATACTTCCTCTACCCTCACTCTGGTTTTACTATTTTGGGTAATATCTTTATATTTTACAGATTATTTTTATACTGGCTAAAAACTAGAAGGAACCTCAATATTCAAGAGGAACAATATGGCATGTTCAGTTGGTACGTCTGTTCTACAAGCTCTTTTGCAGACTTAAGAATGATGGTTGAAACATATGGATGGTTCACTAACTCAGATGTAATGCTCAAATGTAAATGATGAGATTACTACTGTGCTCTCTGAAGCTGCACTTCTTGAGCTAAAGGTCTCGAAGCATATACAACTACAGTGGCGCTAGGGAACTTCTGGGGTGGTGTGTAGAAATATAGAAAGATATGACCCAATTATGCCCCTGTCCCCACTCAGAGCCTCAGAGCTGCCTGGGACACCCAGCTCTGTCCTGCAGGCCCCGCACAGCCGTCTCTGGGAACTCAGGTTAGGAAGCTCATCCTGGTGTGTTCAGCATGTCCTGCCTCTTGGGAGTTGCCACACCAAGAATGGCACTGCATTGTCAGAGCCCAAGTCATCTTGAGGTTTTTCCCCTAAATATTCAGGCTTGGGCATTCCTACGGAGCTGAACGTGTCAGTGTTGCCTGGATGTTGAGCCCTGACCCTGGTCTCAGGGAGTTTACCATCCAGGGTGAATATTCACAAGTGAATCCTTTGCTTCTGGCTGCTCCTCTGGCCATGTAAGGGAACTCAAGGTCACAAGACCATGCCACAAGTGACTCCTACAGTTCTCTGAGTCTCTTTCTGTCTCCCTGCTGCCCAACCCCTCAGCAGGACCCCAGCAGGGAGTTCCTTCATCAGCACTGTTTAAGGCCACATGTGACAGGCTGCTTGTTAACACGAGGGTGAAACTAGAGCCTGGTCCCCTACTGCCTTTTCTTCTTCTTGAGGCTGCTACTTGTACTGGCCAGAAAATCCTAGGAGAGAGCAGGCCATGTCTGCCATGCCAAGAGTCTGTGCCAGCCTTCAGCACAGCACCTGGCCCAAGGTCCCTGGAAAGAATGGCTGCATTAATTAAACCTCCATAAGACAAGAGTGCACTGACCTCAGGTTGTGACTCCCACAGTCACATGGCACGCCAGGGCTGGGAGGACATTGGGCACATTTGTTACCAGTCTGAGGCTGGCTTAGCTGGGGAAATGGCCTTAGCTACGGAAGTGCCCACTCCTCTCACCAAGACCTGAGAACCAGGCCTGGCTCCCATTAGCCTGCACTTCATGGGGGCAGGCGCATTTTCTGTCCACCCCTCTGGCTCCCTTCCCTCTTCTCACCCACATCCATTTTTTTCATCATCAAGGGTGAGACACCTGTGTACTAGGCATCCATGAATCCTGGACATGTGCCTTAAGCTTCCCAGTCAATGCTTCAAGAGAAACATTGTTTCCATGTCATAAATGGAGCAAACTGATCCCCAAAATAACTTGAATGCAGTTACTGAGAAACAAACTTCAAAATACTGAAAGGAACATGGAACCAAACTGAAGGCATCATAGCCTGAGGATGAAATGTCTCTAAGTGTGTTCCAGTATTTTCTGAATCTCTCCCACAGTGGAGGCTGCCAAAGGTGTCAGAGATTGAGAGGAAGGTAGAGGTTCAGGGTGCAGCACAGTGGAGCAGAAAGGACCCGACTCCCAGCTGTATCATCCAATGTGAAGGGATCTCGGGAACAGGAGTCTTAAGGCCTCCCACATTTAACTAGGGCAGAAAGAAGCAGGGTGCATTTCAGTGGATTAGTCAGAGTCTTTACATATTTATTTATTGGCAAGTCTATGGAGTTATTTACATAATTAGGAAAGTCTGGAATCAGCTTTCCTGGACTCACTGAAAGCCAAACGTTGTTCCTTAAAGACAGAGACCCTTGAGCTCCTCTTTACAATGTGTCTTCTCTGTACTATGAGACTTTTTGCAGCCCTGAAATTTGGGGAGCAAGGCAGCACACAGCTCCCTTTGAAACAGACCAGCTCTGTTTGCATCAAGACAGGCAGGGGTGGGCAGTTCTGATGCTGTGTTTTCTCTTGTAAAGTG
The DNA here is from genome assembly GCF_047511675.1 of Marmota flaviventris. Classification (NCBI taxonomy): domain Eukaryota; kingdom Metazoa; phylum Chordata; class Mammalia; order Rodentia; family Sciuridae; genus Marmota; species Marmota flaviventris. The sequence goes on from NC_092513.1 coordinate 68,000,466, forward strand.
CAGAGTGTCCAGCTGCAATTAAGGATGCACCTTGGGCAGGGTCTCTGAGGTTTTTTAGAAAGGCAGGTGTGCACCCACTGCCTGGGATCCCTGTGACTGGCGGGAACCAGGGAGAGCACTCAGGTTGGCCTCGGTTTGTGCAAGGCTGTCATCATGTGGCCGTCGCAGGCATTTCTCTCCAAAAGTGGCCCAGCACAGAGCCAGGGAGCCCAGGCCCAGCTGGGTTTTACATTGGCACAGGGCGGGTTTTACTCTTATGTGCTGATGGCAGTTTTCTGCCTCCAGACAGAAAATGGACTCAAGATATGGATTAAACTCAGTTTAGTTTAGTGGGGTTCTCATGTTGCCATCCAGGTCTGAGTCTTCCCCAGGGCACCTGCCAGGCCTGCTGTAAGCCTCCACTGAGGTGGGCAGCGACACACTGACAGCTTCCCAAGGGGCAGAAAGGCCATTTATGTTTGTACCATTTTGCATAGAGAAGCAAATGACAAGTCAACATCCCAAAGGACACTTTAGGGAGGTCTTAGTACAGGAAGAGGTCCAGGTCATTGCACTTGGAGGAAGCGACCTCAATTTCTTAGCATTAGGACCCAACAGAACATAGAACTCTGGTGACCAGGCACATGCATTCTGGAGACAGTCCCCTATTCAGTTCACATGAAGGAGATGCACAACAGAGCAAGATGTTTTCTTGATGTGTGCAAACCTTCCAAGGTTCTAGGACCAAAAGTTTAGAGTGGGAGCATTTTCACATGTCGACTCAGCCCTGACCCAACACCCTTGTGGCCGCTTATCAGGAGGCACTCACAGGTAAAAGAGCAGCCCAGAGAGGACCAATCCAGGCCAGTCCTGTGATCACCCCTGGGAAGTCCTTTGGCCTTTCTCTCTCTCTCTCTCTCTCTCTCTCTCTCTCTCTCTCTCTCTCTCTCTCTCTCTCTTTCCCTCTCCCTCTCTCTGTGGTGGGGGAGACTGTAGGGGACCTACAATGACAGGAGTAGGGTATCTCATGTTGAAACTGGCAGAATGTTCATGTTTGTACCACTGGACATGCCTGGTTATTAAGTAGTGGATCCTAGTTTTGCTACCCAAATATTTATCCAGAGACCTTATTCTGACCCAGCGTCACCACTGTATGGAGGCCTATGTACTTATTCACATTTACCTGATCTGGGTATAAAGATTTTTCAATGGAAGTGTCCTGTGGAGTCAGTCAGGATGGTCGGCGTTAATTTTTGGCCTACATGTAAGACAATCTCTTTGCGAGTTCCATGCAGCTCCTTGTTAATTCTGTCTCCTTGGGGAAAGAGGAAGTTCACCACATCATGAACAATGATATCTCTGGTCTGAGGTTAGATGAGCCTACTGGGGTAGGGTCTCCATGGCAGGTACGGGAGATTTCTAGGATAGGCCAGGACAAATAGCCAAGCATGGGGACTCCTCTAGTCTCTGTCTGAGGACTTGACCACTTGAATGACCTACATTCCCATTGCCCAAGAAATCTAGACTGCATTCCTCCCTTTGGCAACTGAATAGGTGTAAATCTCCAGATTGCACACTTGTAGAAATAACAGAGAAAATATTTTCACATCATTTTCAATGTTTACTGGGCCCTGAATGTTCCTTTCCTGTGGCTACTGTTTTCGTTTTAGCTACCTGCCCCAGGTAGCCCATGTGCCAGTCATCTCCACTTTACTTACACTCCTTTACAAGACTTAAAAACTCACATCTTTGTCAGGAAAGGGTTGGGACAAAGAGGAGTGAGGGTTGCACAAACAAATGAGGTAAAATTACTCTCTGAGTTTTTCAGGACTGTACCACACCACAAAACAAATCTCTAAAGCCCCATCAGGCCAGCAGCTGTGTCCTCACCTGCCTTCATAATGTTCTAGTGAGAAATGTCATTTCTTGCAGCAGTTCAGCCTTTCAGTGCTGGTGGAATGTGACATGATTCAATTGCATCTTCATTCAGACATGCTGCAGGGACAGAGTATGTGTTTCCTAGTGTGCTGCCTCAGTACCATATGGCATCAAAAGACAATACCACAGATGGGGGTTTAGGACAGAAGTTTATTTGTCCTAATTCCCAAGGCTACATATCAGGGTGCTGGCTGGAAGGATTTCCTTTGAGGCCCACTCTTTGACATGGAGATTGCCATCTTCTGTCTGTTTCCATGACATTTCCCTGTGCTTCTCTGTGTCCTTATTGCTACTTCTTATAAGGACAAAGTGTTAATTGGATTAGCCCTCACCCCAACTAACTGGATTAACACTGATCATGTCTTCATGAGCCATACATTCAAATAGAGTTACAGTCTGAGGCACTGGTACTTAGAACATCCACATATGAGATTTGGGGAGAGGACACAATTCAGCTGATGACATAAAACACTATATGTCCCCCTTTGACCTCCCTTCATGCTATACTCCCAATAAAGAAGTTTCAGCTGCTCGCCTCTACAGCGCCTGACCATCTGGGTTTTAAAAACACAGGACTTGGTGGTCTTTTACAGCCCTCTAGATCAACCTGTTTTATAGTTGATAAACCCTGATTAACTTCACCACATTTTCAATATCAACCTATATTTTGTTGTGTAATGGTGGGTTGAGATTAATTCTAGCTGATGTTTTCTCTAGATGTAAACAGAACCAGATTCCCCGGATCCTGGAACGGGAGCCCCAAGATGACTCAGATACATGAGAGGGTTCTATTTGTATTATAATATGTAATACACTATACTATATTATACCTATATCTCACAGATTCTGTGTTTTTTGAATAATTGTCACTTTCCAAGTCTGAAGAGAATAAGAAATATTGCATAAACCTTGTGATCTGGTGGAGGTATTTTGGCTTTGGAATGAGATATAGTTCATCAGGATTACCAGCCTAGCAGCTTATCAGCGTGGGCCTTTGACCACAGGAGGAAACAGATATCACAGCCTGGCCATTAGGTCTAAGGCCAAACTGCCAAAGGAGAAGTTTGCATTTAAAGTATTTAAACAATGGAGTCAAGGCTGCGTACAGATTGCAGGGTATGTGTCCCTCACCTCCTGGGATCTCATCTTCATTTGTTTGCTGTCTGATTTCTGCAATGGGAAAGAACCTGTGACCAGCATCAAGTGGACACTTCCTGGTTGGAGCTCCCTGCTCTCACTCAGGGCATTGTGTCTTTAGGCCTGAGAAGAAATACTAGTAAGCAACTGTATCCCTCAATGCTAGCATATAAAGGGTTAGACCAGGCCCCTTACCTCCAAATCAGGAATGTGGCTGCTGTTAACTGAGATATGCTGGAGAGAGATTTGAGGGTGTTGTTCCAAATAACATATACTTCACTAGTAGTATTTCTTTAGTCACATAAAGGTAATATTCTGGATATATTGGGTTATGTTATTAAAATCGATTTCAACTGTTTCTTTTATTTTTTAATGTAAATACTAGAAAAAAATCTGTGCCTTGCATATAGTTTTCATTGGACATTGTTGCTTTAGCGGTTTGCCTCCCAGTTCAAAGTTTAATCTGTCTCCTCATGAGACCAGCAAGCAGAAAAGTTAAATAACATTTTACAGCAACTGTCATTATATTATTTTCATTTATGAATAATATGGTAACATATACAGTCCATAAGTTGAGATGACCTCATATGTAAGCTAAAGTGCAAATATTCTGATGGTTGGGCTTGACCCTGCTTCTGGGAGGAAAATTTCCCTTAAAATCACTGCAGTCTGGAGTTCTGGGGTGTCCGTTCTAGATCTCAAAGAAAAAAACAAAAAGAAAGCTGCAGCCTGTCATTCTGGCCTCATGCAAGCCTGAATTGGTTGTCCTCTTCTGTCACTCAGAAAGCAGACTCTCTGAGCTCAGGGTCACGGGGCGCGGTCTGCAGCCGTGTCCAATGAGGAGCGGGTAGTGTAGTGAGCACTGTCCAATCCTGCTCACGGCCGGCGAGGAGGGGGCGGGCTCCACAATCCGGCCAAAGCGCTTTTCCCGGACTCCGCCATTCCTGCCCTCAGGATCGAGGCTCCCGTGTGCGGACGGGCGGCCCAGCCTGCTCCGCCTGCAGGTTCTGAGGGTTCCTGGGAGCCGGCCTGGCTCGCGAGTGCCGAGAAATGGTGAGTGTGCGGGGGCGTCTGGAGCCTGCGGAGGGGGTCTGGGGAGGGAGACCCTGGGTGCCGCGGGGCCGCTGTGGCGGGAGCGGAGATGGCCGCCGGGACTCTGGCAGCCCCCGGGGTCTGTGGGCCTGCGCCCGGCTCTGGGGCAGCGTGCGGGAGTCCCACGGGCCAGCCGGGCGGGGACGCCGCGCAGCCGGCCCTGTGCCGCAGGTGGGTTCTGGCGTGAGCGCGGGCGGCGGCCTCTTCCCTGACGGCGCGGTGATTGGACGGCGTCCGGGTTGCCCTGCACGTGGGATTTCCCTGCGGGAGAGCTGCGGTCTAGGGACCTGGCTTTCCCTTGGGCTAGCAGCTTCCTCTCCTGGTTCTTTTTGGTTCTGGAAGCTGATCGTAGGATGCTTTACCACCGAGCTACGTCCTGGTACTTTATCTTTATTTATTCGAGACAGGAACTACCTAAGTAGCTGAGGTTGGCCTTGTTATGCTTCCATTTATAGAGATTTTTCTATTGTAATGAAGAATGTAATTCTTACATACATTTGGATTCCTGTATGGACTTGTTTATATTGTGATTCCTTGCTTTTTTTTTTTTTTCTTCATATGTCTAATATACATGTGCGAGGTAATGTTAGCTACGTTTTTTGCTCTTGTAATTAAAAAGTTTTTTGGGGAATGGGATTGTGGCTCAGCGGTAGAGCGGTCGCCTAGCGCGGGCGGGACCCGGGTTCGATCCTCAGCACCACATAAAAATAAAGGCATTGTGTTGTGTCCATCTACAACTAAAAAAAAAAAAAAAAAAATATATATATATATATATATATATATATATATATATATATATATATTAAAAAAAAGTTTTTTGGCTTAACACATATTTAACTGTGGATGAGTTTTAGGACTTTGTGCTTTGCGTTCTTTTATTAAAAGTAAAGCATGCTGATTTTTTTTTTTATCAATGCATTACAGTTATAGTACTATTGGGGTTTATTTTGACATAATCCAACAGGCATGGAATACAATTTGCTCCATTTCAGTCCCTAGTGATTACCTTTTCCCTCTCCTCCTGCCTTCCACATTCGCCCTCTCCTGGTTATCCTTCTATTTATTCATAGATTTTTAGATTCCTGCTTCATAGATACATAAAATGAAATTCACTATGACATAAGAACTTTGATGGGAAAATATTGTAGATTGATTTTGGGAAAAATGGTCATCTTTATAATGATGAGTTTTGTTACATGTACACATGGAATGCTGTGATTGAGTCTTTCATTCACTTCTGTTTATTTTTATTTTCTCATAGTTCTACATTTTTTTCTATTTAAACATGTGTACATGTGAAATACCACATGCTTGTAATACCAATATAAAATTTAAACATGGTACTTTGTACCGTTTTAAAACCAGATATAATATAAGCAAGAATGTGGCTGGTCCCTAGTGACCATTTTTCCCCACAGTTCCTTATTTCTCTCTTCCAAAATGTACATTCTCCTAAACCGTGTTTTAGGAGGATTTTAGGTTTCCCGTGTTTGTATGAAACATGGCTGTTCTTACATGTTGTCATGGTGATTTCCCTAAATCTCTGTGGTGGGAGAGTATCAGGTATCTTCAATAGTAAAACATTTTCCACAAATAGATAATGACAACTTAAACTCCTTCAGTTTATGAGAATTCATGTGTTTCATATCTTCATCTATACTATTTAATGTTGTCTACAATGGGTTTTATTTTACATTTTTCTAATGTCTAAAGGTGTTAATTTTTGTATGATTATTGAACACAGATATCTCCTATATAAATTGGCAGTTCAAGTCTCTACCCTGCATTTTTGTTTTGTTTTCTCAAAGATAAGAAAATCCATCCAGGTCTGGGGTTGTGACTCAGTGACTAGCTCTTGCCTCTCATATGTGAGGCACTGGGTTTGATCCTCAGCACCACATAAAAAATGAATAAGCAAAGTAAAGACATTGTATCCATGTGTAACTAAAAAATATTTTAAAAATTAAAAAAAGAAAAGCCATCCAAAGAGGCAGGAGAGAGATTTCAGGGAGAAAATTATTTTGCTTTTTTAATCATTAAAAATGTTTATTTGCCTTTTTTCTTCTCCTGAGTGTGTACTATAGGTTCCTTCTCTGTTCTGTTTTTGGAGGCTATTTCAGATTAAGTTCTAGGGTTTATCTTTGGAAATTTTAATAGGAAAAGTAAATTAGGAAAATCTCTCTTCCCTGTGGCTGCAGAAAAATGAATATATTTCCTCAAATCATCTGGTAAGTAAATTGGTGAATGACACATTCCCTAAAATATCTGCTTCTGGTTTGGAGATGTCATTGCCCATTTTTCCATAGAAATGGAATGTAGAATTTGACAGTGGGGAAATGCAACAGTGGTCCACTTTATGCTTGAGTATAACCCCTGTTGCTCTGCCACTGCAATTTATTTTTAAAATGGATATGCTTTCTTCTTTCCTCTCTCCCTGTTCCTCCCTGATCTCTCCCCCTCCCTATTCTTAGGGAAAACAGGATTACCTTTCTTTCCTATTTTAGGTAGATTTACCAGTCCCTGAGTACTACCCGTGACAGGAAGGAAATAATCTATACTTTTTGGTTGTACCACAAGATCTCAGAAATGACTGTCTCCCAACTATTTAATGTTGTCTACAAGTGAATTACAACTCCAACAGAGAACACATGGAACTTAGCCTTTGAATCACCTCTTTAAAAGCCTCCTGTTCCTGCTGATGAGGAGAATCACAGTCTCTGGGCCAGGAGTTTTCTGTTTCTCCTTTGCTAGCAAAGCAGTAAACCACCTTTTTCCTTTTTTCTCAAAATAAATATCAACTGTTCCCTTTCCTTCCTTCCTTCCTTCCCTCCCTTCCCTCCCTTCCCTTCCCTTCCCTTCCCTTCCCTTCCCTTCCCTTCCCTCCCCTCCCTCCCTCCCTCCCTCCCTCCCTTCCTTCCTTCCTTCCTTCCTTTCCTGGAATGTTTTTGACAATCAATCATGCATCCTGTCATCTGGATTTGGGAACTCTAGAAACTTTTAAATTACTCTTGTGCCTCACATATCATCATTCAACATTGCTGCTTTGGGTGGGTGCCTCCCAGTTCAAAGTTCAATCTGTCTCTTCACAAGAGCAGAGAGCAGACAAAGGAGGTGAAATTTTATAAGAATTATAAAATTTTATACTATTTCCATTCATGACTAATATACAGACATCTATAACCCTAAATTGAAAGGAGCTTATATGCAATGTTCAAGGCAAATATCCTCCTGGCTGGGCTGGATTCCATTACTACAAGAAAACCTTCCCTTGGTTAGCGGAGGCCTGAGGCTATGGATTTCAATTCCCAGCACCTCAAAAGAAGAAAGAAAGCTGCAGCCAAGAACCTGTCATTCTGACCCCATTCATTCCTGCTTTTAATGTCATCTATCACCCAGACAGAAGACTCACTGGGCTCAGCCTGAGAGGGTGAAGCCTTAAGCCCTGTCCCTCAGGAGCCCTTAGGTAACCATTGTTCAGTCCAGCACACAGCCAGTGAAGAGGGCAGGCTTGGCCACCCTGGGTGGCTCCAGGGCCTGCCAGTGTTGGTGGCCATCACTAGGCTCCTGCTGCTTTGCTCGGGAGGCTTGGTTTGCTCTGCTGTGCAGGTGCTTGAATATCTACAGGGAGAAAACTGGGCCACTTAAAAGCCAGTGAATGGTGAGCGTGCAGTGGCCTCCTGAAACAGGGAGCGAGGCTGCTGGCCACTGGCCACACTGACTGCCATGGGAACTCACAGTCGTGAGTGGGAATCCCTGTGGTAGTCTCTGTGATCTGCAGGGCTGGGTCTGCTCTGGGGAAGGTCAGCCCTGATTCCCAGCTGGACAGTGAAGTGGGGCATATGTCAGTGGTGGAGACCCTGGGAGTCCTGCCCTATCTCTGCAGAGTGTCTTCAGCCCCTACCTGAAGCCCTATCTGGGCACTTAAGTGTCAGCATTCTAGCACATTCCCAGGTTGTGTGGGGACTGAGGAGTGGGATGATCATCAGAATCACAACTACATGTGTTGTTTTCCTGCATCAGGGGGCTATAGTCTGCAGGATCCTCAGTTCCTCCTTCCTGCTGAGCTTGCTTTTCTTTCTCCCTTTCTATTTTTTTGGGGGAGGGGGGGCAGTGACTAGGGATTGAATGCAGAGGTACTTTACCACTGAGCTACTTTCCCAGTACTTTTTTTTTTTTTTTTTTGAGACAGTGTCTCACCAAGTTTCTCAGGTTGGCCTTGAATAGATACTAAAGTCTCCTGAGTTGCTGGGATTATAAGTATGTGCCACCTGCTTGAATCCTGCTGAATATTCTAAATGCATGGGAAGCAAATTGCCAAGTCCAGAACTCTGTTTCCCATCTTAAACCTTTGTGCATCTGCCAATAAATTCCTAAAATTCTAGCTTCTTTTCCACATTCCCAATGACAACGTCCCCTCTCCACAATATTATCAGCTATTGGTTTCCCATGCTATGATTCAAATGGCATAGTACTTTTACTTTGTTTTACCATGAACTTTTTAAAGGATTTGTGCCGCAGTCTGGCTGGGCACAATCAGGAGCCACTTGTCAAAAGAAACTAACTTTATTTTTAGAACCAAACACGCCAAACAAACAGCATCTCAGGAAAAACCCCTCAGAGCCTCAACTGCCACCACCGGCTTTTCACAAGCCTGTCTCTCCCCCCACAAGCTTCTCCCCACCTCCCACAATCCTCCTGCTCTTGAGGCCGATTGGCTGGGTCACGTGGGCAGAGCCAAAAAGTCCCCCAATGAGCAGCTCCGTGGTCTGAAAGGGCAGGGAAACAGTCCAATGAGCATCACCGCAGAGGAGCCAATCAGCTAGATGTTGCTGGGGCCGAGGAGCCAATCAGCTAGATGTTGCTGGGGCCGCTGTGAGCCAATCATCAGCCGGCAGCTGGATTGCTGGCAGCTGGAAGTTTGCTGGGGCCCCTTTGGCTGTGGCTCTCAACATCTCCCCCTCTCTGTTTAAAACAACAAGCATGTGGCTTAGGGACCGTGCCTGTTAGGCAGTCCAATTCAACATATGGTCCTTACCCGTCATCGGACGAACTGACCTCTAGGCGTCAGCCTCCTGTCTTAGGTTGGTACCACTGCAATTGGATCATACCCGTCACTGACTACCGGTCCAGCATACAGCTATACTTGTGGATAGGCCTTTGCACCAGATGTTGAGAGCCACAGCCGAAGGGGCCCCAGCAAACTTCCAGCTGCCAGCAATCCAGCTGCCGGCTGATGATTGGCTCACAGCGGCCCCAGCAACATCTAGCTGATTGGCTCCTCGGCCCCAGCAACATCTAGCTGATTGGCTCCTCTGCGGTGATGCTCATTGGACTGTTTCCCTGCCCTTTCAGACCACGGAGCTGCTCATTGGGGGACTTTTTGGCTCTGCCCACGTGACCCAGCCAATCGGCCTCAAGAGCAGGAGGATTGTGGGAGGTGGGGAGAAGCTTGTGGGGGGAGAGACAGGCTTGTGGAAAGCCGGTGGTGGCAGTTGAGGCTCTGAGGGGTTTTTCCTGAGAGGCTGTTTGTTTGGCGTGTTTGGTTCTAAAAATAAAGTTAGTTTCTTTTGACAAGTGGCTCCTGATTGTGCCCAGCCAGACTGCGGCAGATTTGTTTTCTAACTGGGTGCATTGGCATATGCCTATAATCCCAAAGACTCAGGAGGCAGAGTCAGGAAGATTACAATTTCAAGGTCAACCTCAGGGATTTAGGTAGATCTGTAGCAACTCATCAAGACCTGTCTCCAAATTTTAAAACAAGGGCTGGGGCTCTAGCTCAGGTTTAATATGCATGGGGTTAAATCCCTGTCTAAACAAATAGAAGAGAAACATTTGTGACCCTAAGGTGAGCAGTGTCAGCAGTCACTAGAAGGTAGAATGATTTTTTCCTACAGTCTGTGGAAGGAGTGTGTCTCTGCTAACACTGTGACATTAGTCCATTGTCAGGATACTTAAAACATTCATAACTGAAAATAAATTCCCTACTATTTTTAGCAATAATATTTTTGAAGATTTCTTTCACAGTAGGAAAGTTTCTTTCTGCCATTTAAATTAACTGTGTTTCCAGATGCTCACAGTAAAGCTGACTAGTGGTCGTCAAAGCCATGCACATCTTTTGCAGAATATTTTTGGAGATTAGATCTTTTTTTTTTTTTTTTTTTTTTAAAAATATTTATTTATTTATTTATTTATTAGTTTTCGGCGGACACAACATCTTTGTTTGTATGTGGTGCTGAGGATCGAACCTGGGCCGCACGCATGCCAGGCGAGCGCACTACCGCTTGAGCCACATCCCCAGCCCCCTGGAGATTAGATCTTATTGTCAGAAACAGCAACACTTTTGTCATACAACTTCTTCAATCTGAAGTATTAATATGTTCTGTGTTGTAGTCTGAGGAACATTTCCCTCTTTGCTTTACACTAAATCTCAGAATTTATTCCTGAAGAAACATTCTATAGCTAACAGTGAATTTTTTTTTTTTTTATTATTTGCAGTGAACAACCCTGATCTACATAAGGAAAGGTCTGATGCTTTCATAATTTCCTGATAATACTGTTTTTAGTTTTGGAGATTGATAGATTTCTTTCCTGACTCTATCTTCTTCTGGATGGGGAACACAAAGTTCCCCTGGCTAGTGATTCTGTCACCTCTTGTGTCTGGAAACGTGTTTGTGGCAGCTTGTTTTCTTGTTCTCTTGGTTTCTGACTTGTAGGGACTAGACTTTGGCCGAGATTCTTACCATATCTTTATTTTGAGACAGTGTCTCACTAAGTTACTGAGGCTGGACTCAAAGTTGTGATCCTCCAGACTCAGCCTCCCAGGCAGCTGGGATTACATGTGTGTGCCACCACTCCTGGCAGGGATTGCATTCTTGATTTTGATATTATTACAAGTTGGCTCAGGATGAGATGTAGACTTGCAAATGTGTGTTACTATCTCTATTCCTGAGGGTGGAAGATGGCGGCCATAAAGAGAGGGAATGGCTCTCCATAGCCTAAGAAATGGAAAGCCAAGTACTATTTCAAATACAGTTGTTCAGTATTTAAAGGTTCCCCAGACATTATAAAAATAATTGTTTGGGACATGGAAAGAGGAAGGGGGACTAGGTGTTTCAAAGTGTGTGAAAGAGGACTCTGAGAAAACTCAATGCTGAGCTACCTGGGTATGAGTAGTCCCCGAGGTCCAACTGCAGGGTGGTAGGAGATACACAGGAATGGAAGCAAGGCTGTGGGTGTGTTTGGTGATCAGGAATAGGACTTAGTCTAAGCTCCTGACCATCACACCCACCCACAAACCCACAGACATCACTCACCCCCGTTCCACCACCCAAGTACACATCAGCTCTGCTCCAGATGCACCTGCTTGATGGGAAATGTCAGCGTCAGTGGCCCTCCAGGCACCACCAAGGCAGAACTTCTTGCCTAGCTTGTGGCAGAAACCAGCAAAGAAATGATAGTCCATCTCTGTATCTGTCTTTCTCTGTCACACACAAATAAAAACAATAATAAGATTTCAGTTATAGATAAATTGATGGATGAATGAACTTGGGAGTAGTGTGCCAAATAATTGGAGCACTGAGAATACAAAAGTGCAACAATATTTTGAATCACCATCTCCTATCACCCTAATGTTTTATCTCTTTTGCATGAAAGCAGTGTGTGTGTGTGAGTGTGTGTAATATAATCTATTGGACACTCCCAAATTAATGTGTGTCAGGATTAAAGAGAATTAGCATATTTTTATCTTTTTGTTAACACATTTAGAGCAACAGAGACCTGGATCTTAGTCCATGCTTTGGATTGCTTCTTTTCAGTTTGTTAAAACCAGGCTAAGGAGCATAGTTTCCTTTATTCTTTTGTTGTATAAATCTGAGTTGTATAACAATGTGTTTAGCAATGCATATAAAGTAAAAAATCAGTGGGGTACTTAAGCAGTTTAGTGTATCCATCAGAAATTATGTTATATATTCACAATGGTATATTATCCAGAAATGAATAAAAATAAACCCTGTAATGTTAAGCAAAATAGTTGGAATTGGATGATGTAATTCTAAGTGAAGAAAGCCACACAAAGTATCACATCTCATACATGATAACTTAAATAAGTTTATGTGAAGGTAGAATATTGATCACTGTGGCTGGGGAGGGTGCTGGGGCATCGAGGGTGGATAATATTGATAATAATTGAATATTATCAATACATGCATATGCATATATGAACGTATGTATCACACTGAATCCCATTAATGTGTACAGTTGACATGTGTGAATAAGACCCATAATCTCACATAATTACTTCATTCTGTAGTAAGAACACCTGAGACATTACTGTCCTTGGGAACTTGCAGTATATGACCCAGTATTATTAACTTGGTGCTCTACAACCACCACTCTCTCTCTGTGTCTGTGTTCATCTTCCCTCCACCCCAGATTCCACACCGAGTCTGCAATGGACTTCTTTCTGTGTCTGTATCTTTTCACTAGGAATGAACTCCTCCAGCTTTATCCACATATTGCAAATGGCAGAATATTCTTTTATTGCTGGGGATTGAATCCACGGTTGCTTTCCCAATGAGATAAAATTTTTATTTTTCACTTTTAAGACAGCATCTTGCTAAATTACTAAGGCTGGTCTTCAACTTTTGCCAGTACTCCCAACTACAGCTTCTGCATTTTTCTTTCAAAGCCTGAATGATAAGCCAGGTGTGGGGGTACATACCTTTAGTAATACCAGGGGCTTAGAAGGCTGAGGGGGGAGGGTCATGAGTTTGAAGCCAGCCTCAGCATTTTAGCAAGACCCTCTCCATCTTAGGAGACCCTGTCTCGGGGCTGGGGCTGTGGCTCAGTGGTAGAGCGCTTTCCTGGCATGTGTGAGGCACTGGGTTCAATCCTCAGCACCATATAAAAATAAATAAATAAAATGAAGGTATTGTGTCTATCTACAACCCCAAAAAAATATTTAAAAAAGACCCTGCCTCAAAATAATTTTTAAAAACTGAAAAAGATTATATATGTATGTTTATATAAAAGAGATACCCTAATTTTCTTATTCATTTATTCTTTAATGGATTTCATTTATTCTTTAATTGTTTTCATGAAATAGCTATTGTGGATAATGTTGCAATGAACTTGAGAGTTCCTAAAGGTGGATTTCATTTTCTTAAATTATTGCAATGGCTAATTTGGGCTTTCAGCAAGGGTAGATTGAGGTTTGCCTAACAATTGCTCTAGAATACCTGTGGGGGCATGTGTGAGTCTGTTTCCTGATGATTGGGTCAGAGAGCAATGGGAAGACCTGTCGTGAACGTGTGTGTATATCAAGAGGCTCCAAGCTTGAAGGGTGCTTTTTTCCTGATAGCTTTACCTGTGGACACCTGACTTCAGATTCTTCAGCCTTTGAATATGAACTTGCACCATTGGCTCTACGGGGGTTTTTCCACCTCAATGTTCCTCCTCTTGGACTGAATCGTACCAGTTCCCCAGTTTTGCAGCCTGAAGGCAATGGTTTTAGGACTGTTCATCCTATGATCATGTGAATCCATCTGATGAGTCCCCTTCTATATGCACATGTACACGTGTAGATTTTACTGATTCTGTTTTTCTGAAGGACCCTGAGTAATACAGGCATATGCTCAGGAAAATATCTGGATCATGTGGTATTTCTAGTTTTACTTTTTGAAAAACCCCCATGGTGTTTTCCATGATGTCCATACCAGTTTATATTCCTGGCAAGAGAGTCCAAGTTTCCTTTTCTGCACATCCTCTGCAGTGTACGGTACCTACTGTCATTTTGATAAAAGCCATCCTAATAAGAATGTGGTGATAACTCACTGTGATATAACCTGAAACTATAAAACTTCCAGAAGAAAATGGGAGAAATTCTTTGACATTGGTGTTGGCTGTAGTTTTGGGTAGGATGAAGAATGAAGAGAAACAAAATAAACAAGTGAGTCCATATAAAGCTAAAAATGCTTCTGTACAGCAAAGGAATCCGTCATTAAAATGTAAAAGTAGACTGTGAATTGGAGAAAACGTTTGGTAGCCACATATTTGAGAAAAATTAAATATCTAAAATATATGAAAATCCTACAACTCATCAAAAAAGAAAAAAGGGGGAAAAGACTAATAACCTAATTTAAATATGGCAAAATACCTAAATAGACATTTCCCTAAAACTTAAGCAAATGTATGAATGTATAGAAACACTTTTCAGCGTCATTAATTATCTAAAAAATACTTTAGTTGTAAGTTGTTTTAGCGTCATACAGAAGTATGAGTGCTAAATAGTGTGTATTCTCCATCCTACACTTGGCATCCTGAGACATTGGTCAATTCACAAAATGCCAGGCCCTCCTGTTCTTCCTCATTATTTCATCTTAATTGCAAGAAAATCTAGAAATTGGAAGATAACTTCTTATGTATAAATTCGTAGATATCCATGGATTTTGAAATTTACAATAAAATTAAATAGGATACATTCATAGACCTGGTTGTGACCAAATAGAAAATAGACCTACAAAATAAAATTTAACTTAATTACAAATATCCCTTTAAGAGGCTAACAGCTGGTCCTGGGGGTGCATGCCAGTAGTCCCAGCCACTTGTGAGGCTTAAGCGGAATGATGATTTGAACCTGGGCCTCAGAGTCAAAACCTAGTCCAAAGGCAACCAGCCAACAAAACCCTAAACAAGAACAACATAAAAGGAAAAAAAAAATGCCTTCACTGGTGATTTCTGCCAAACTTTCAGTAACGAAGCACTAACAATAATTCATGATCACTTCTAAAAATATAAGAAGAAAAACTTACCAATTCTTTCTATAAGGCCAGGTTTACCAGATAACACATCTCAAGAATGGAAATTGCATGTCATATTCCACCATGGATTTGAGGAAGTCTCTTCCTACTTAGCAGGTGTCAAGAAAATAATAATAATTGTCATGATAATAATTATAATAGAATGCTACTTAAGATATGAGAAAAGTTTATTTGAACAATGATAAATGTTATAAAACAGTAAATATGAGAGTGACATTAGATGATCTTCCGAAAGAAATAATCAAGATTAGAAACCTACTTTTGTGCTGGGGATGTGGCCCCGTGGTGGAGAGGTTGCCTGGCTTGTGCAAGAACCCAGGTTGAATTCCCAACCCACAAAGTAAAGGAAGAGCTTTGTGTTATTAGAGCATCATAGTTACACACAGTAGTTGGGTTATTTTGACAAAATCCTACATGGTGGGATTCCATCTACTCCCTTTCAGTCTCATTACCCCTTTCCCTTTCTATCCTCCCTCCCAACATCCTCCTCGTCTGCTCTACAGATCTTCCTTTCACTCATTTACTTACTTTTGCTGGGTGCTTTCTACATGTAAATAAAGGTGGAATTTATGGAGTTACATATGCACACAATATGATTGTGTTAAATCCATTCCCCATTTCTCTCCTTTTCTGTCCCTCCTCCCCCTCCCTCACGCTCCTTCCAGTCTTCCCTGTATCTTTATGATCTCCAGCCCCCTTTCCTCCTTGCTTTGCTCTGGCTGTCATGCATGAGAGAAAACCTCTGACCCTTTTTCTTCTGAGCCTGATTTATTTCACTTAGCATGATGTTCTCCATTTCCATCCATGTACTGGCAGGTGTCATTATTTAATTCTTCTTTATGGCTGAGTAAAACTCCAGGGTGTGTGTTTGTATCTATTAATGGGCACATGAACTGCTTCCATGGTTTGGCTAATGTGAATTGTGCTTCTATAAACATAGATATGGCTGTATCGAAATACAGTCCTAATCACATTTATCTGGGTCTGTATGGGAAACACTTGACAGATATCCAGTATTCGTGGCTATTGGGATGTGTTTCTCTGATACAAATCAATCAGCCATAGGAAGAAAAGAGCAGCAGTTCCCTGAGGATCAAGTCTGGAGCCATGGCGAATGCACATAGCGCCCCTCGTTATGGAAGTGATCTTCGTCACCCATCCAGTCTCTGGCATTCTGTTTCCCTTTTTATTGGCTGTGGCTCTCACTGCTCTGTATATATTTGTATATATTTGCTATTTAGAATACAAATACTCTGTGCCTCCTGGATCAGTGTCTGTCTTTTTCAGGTTACCATTGTGACTATGTTTAGGGGCATGATTCAATTCGGCAGCACTTAGAGCACTCGCTGTGTTGTGAGCGACCACAGCTCTCCAGCTCCACAGCTCTCTAGCTCCCTGTGTTACAGATTAAACACCCAGCGCCTTCCAGCACTATCCTGATTTCTCCGCCCCCCACACACTGGGGTGTGATGTTCATCAGATGAATTTTCTTTCCATGCCTTGGCTTTGTCTTAAAAGTTTAGATAATTTGACCTCTGCTCTGTGTGGCCAGTTCCTCTGATTTCTTTCCCTTACCATGTTTTCAAGGCCATCTCTATGATATTTTAGAACTCTTAATTCAGCTCTTACTGAGTAAAATTCCAGTGTGTGGACATACCGAATTTTAGTCATCAGTTATGATTATGGTTGTGCCTTTGGCAGGACTGCAGCTGAATCCAGGTGTACTCTACCACTGAACAACATCTCCAGACCTTTTATTTTTCATTTTTGAGGCAGATAATCCTTAAACTGGCTCATACTTAATTCTCCTAAGCCTCCAGAGTTCCTGGGATTCTAGTCTGTACCCCCTTCCCTAGCAGTTATTAGGTAATCTGCTGTTGGATATATGGGTTGCTTGCACTTTGATTATTTACATTTATGAATGCACATTATTGATATTGATAAATTGATACAACTGTACATTCCAGGTGAAATTCAAATGTCTTCTTTGCAAGGTCAGCTATCCCTCAAGGTAGGAAGCTCTCTCTGAAAAGGGTTGTAGCCAGGAACCTGTCAATCTTGTGTTCTGTGGCCAGGCTTTGAATTTCTTCACCTGCTACTTAGGGCTAGAGGAATCTGAGCCTGGAGCTTTGTCCAGTCAGGGATGATAGGATGAGAATTATCCAGTCAGAGGCACAGGTGGATAAGAGGGGTAAAGGGATAAAAGGCAGATAAGACTTCCTAATCTGAAAGATTTTTATCTCTGGCTCAAGCGAAGCTCTGAATCCATCTTCAGGTTCCCTGAGGTCTGGGTGTCTGTGTCACAGGCCTTGTCACTCTGATGTTTCAGGTGCTGGAGCATTTGTAGAAAGGTTGCCTGGACATAGCAGGAGTCAGGAAATGGTAAGCCTCCAGGGTTAGGTGTGATGCAACAGGGGCTAAGGGTTGGTTTGAAGCAGCTGGGCCTAAGGTTAGGTATTAAGTCTGTAAATTCCATTCCAGCACAGGTACAGCTTGATATCTGTTCTTTCTGGCCCACATGATTGCTTCACTCTGTGCCTGATTGGATACCTTGGAGAGATCTAGAGCTCTCTTTGTGTGGCTCCTTGCCTATATCTTACACTGACTCAGAATGGGTCATGAACACAGGGATGGTCATCATGGGAGAATCCTGACTTATGTAGAAGATTTCTATTGGGAGCATCTGTGGTCTGTAGCAATCCTCGTCACTCGTTCCAACCCAGAGGTCACATTTTGTACTGTTTTCCAAGTCTGTGGAAAGCATGGTCTTTCTAAATGCTGTATTCCTCCTTCCAGTTCACTACATAATTAAACGTGTACCCATGCTACATTTTAAGTGCCAAAGTATTTTAATTCATTTTCACTAAGTTATTCATGGCATTTAAAACAATTTTTTTTGTTGTTGTTGTTTATGATTATCCACATAACAGGAATTCAGGGAGTAATCACCTGACACTCAGTTGTAAAGCATCTTTTTATCTCTTCTCCATTTATCTTTCTGAGGCACAGCTGCCATATTGGAATGTCTTTTTGAGTCTCCCCTTAGGAAACATGATAGGATGATATGTCCTCAGTCACTGCTATATCTTTTCCTGGTTCTCCATTTAAGACCTGCAGGAGACTGACACAGGTTCCCATAGTTGCCGTGTCTCTTAGTGTTCCTAGAGGATATCAGCCCCTGTTCAGTCAGCTCCTCCTACAGAGCAGCTTGAGTTTCTGGAATGGAGCCTCTTGTACTAGCAACTGAGTAATCTGGGGAGCATAGGAATGTTTTGGCAGAGGTTTCATCAAAGTAAATCATGGATTGGACATTAGGATTATCTTCCCCTAACTCTAGTTTCTAATCCTTGCAGACACATTTTTGGTCTAGTATTGAAGAGAAAGTCAAAGGTGATCCTTTTCTCTGGGTCCTCAGAGTTGTGAAAGGAGATTAAACTATTCTAGAGAACTCAGAAGATTATCCAGTGAATTCTTAAGGATATTTCCAAGGCAAAACTCACTTCATGCAGATACAAGGGCACAGGACAATGCCACATGGTGGGGAAGGTCATCCAGTCCTTAAATGAGCTGGATGTTTATGGGAGAATTTCCCATTTGGTCAGATAACTTGACTTGACTCTTGAGTCAGTCATGTTTGTGTTCCAGTCAGCAGTGCCCTTCTCTGGATTTGTCAATTTAAAAAATAGATGTTCACTAATTTCATCCTCATTTTTTATAAACTATGTATTTTATCAGTTTTTAAAAATATTTTTATTTATATTTAAGTTTATTTAAAATTTTAAGCTTAATACTTTAAAAATGTTTTAAAATATAGTGCCAAGGATCAAATCCAATGCCTCACACATGTGAGGCAAGTGCTCTACCACTGAGCCACACCCCAGCCCCTATCAGTAATATTTTA
The DNA here is from genome assembly GCF_047511675.1 of Marmota flaviventris. Lineage (NCBI taxonomy): Eukaryota > Metazoa > Chordata > Mammalia > Rodentia > Sciuridae > Marmota > Marmota flaviventris. Next base: position 68,019,330 of record NC_092513.1, read on the forward strand.
AAGATATAAAAATGTTTTCTAAGAGGCAAGATACCAGTGGATTTTACTTTTAAAAAAATGCATAAACCAAGGTGAAAGTTCTGAGCCTATAAGTGATACTGTTGAAGGCCCAGTTCTTTCTGTGAGGCTCCCCTGCTGCTGTCACATTCTGCTCCCACCCCTGTGGAAGGGTCTCGTACACTATGGGCACAGAGCACCAGGAGACTGGGGATCCAGAGCTAGGTATGTTTCTGACTTTGTAGAACAGGGAATTGGATGGCCTTTCTGAAGTTATGATTTTTGGTATTGTGGGGCTATTTTATACTGTCAAATGTGCCAGAGTCAGATTTGGGTAACAAGCAACTTTATTTTAAAGATGCACTGAGTTCCTGGGAAAGTAAGATCTCAAATGTTAGGCAGAGAATGACTTGCTTTCTGTCCTTGTCCCCAGTGCTGATCCAATGACAAGAAAAAGGTTCTGAGAAAATGGAAAAAGTTTTGTTACTTTGATAGCAAAGGAGAAATACAGGGGACTCCTTTGTTTCTAGAGGCTGTAATTATAACTGCCCTGGGGAACCAAGGCCTCACAATGAGGTTCTAAGACCACATGTAGCTGTGCCCTGTCAGGAGTTGTATCCTTGGGGGACTGCAATTTCTAGTGCCAAACCTGAACTTTTTTAAAAAACTTGGTTATTTTTAGTTGTACATGACAGTAGAATTCATTGTGATATAATTGTACAAGCATGGAATATATCTTATTCTAGTTAGGACCCCGTTCTTACGGATATACATGATAGTGAGATTCACTGATATAGTCATATCACTCCCTTTCCTTTTCCTACCCCCCCCCTTCCCTTCATCCCTAAAATCTTGATTTCTTCATTCCCATGGTGCAGGAGCTGAAGGAAAGATAATTAGCCAAGGGCAGGAAGGTGAATCTTGCTCTTCCCATGGTTAGGAAGGGAGGGAGAAAGAAAAGAAGCCCATTTCAAAATAAACCACAGTGACAGAGCAGCAAGGATTATGTTCAAATCATGGAGTGGACAGCCCCATTACATTTCGTCCACTGTCAATTTTTATGGACAAATTGCTGACTACATTTCTAAGCTGCTTCAGGCTTAAACTGGGTGATGAAGGAGTTCCTAGAATGGAAGGGTTTTTCTCTGTTGTATCTTTTTCTTTTGGATTTTTTCTAGAAGGGATGAAGAGGAAATTCCAGCCTTGGTGGTAACCTGGAAGAAGCACACTCTTGTAGAGCAGTTACTGTTGGACTGATCATTGTTCATTGTTTTAACTGAGGTTTTGTTTTTAATTTTTATTTTACTATTGCCAAAATTTCCCTTCTCTGAACATGGTACAAGGAAGGGTCTCTAGTATGCTATTTCTTTGTGGGTTCAATTGCTTTGACCTGTATAGCCATTAATTCAGAAACCCACAAGAGGTGATGGTGGATTAAGAAAAGCACAAACATGTAGATAGAAAGGTAGGATCAGGTTGGAAGCTGTCCTCTGATTGAGAACAATGATCCAGAGCTGGCTGCACACATTTATTAGATAGGTTTTATTATCAGAAGGTTATTTGTAGGAAAGTTTCTGGAAAGCAAGCAGGCTTGGAGGTTACAGAATGGGTGAGACATTAGGGTTACCTCGCTGTGTTCAGAATCCCAAGGGCCAGCATTGCCACAGCAACTGGGAAATCTTAACCCTGTACTTCATAAGGGGAATCCCAGCCCATGTGCACCACAACCACAAAGTAATCAGATACCTTAATTCTTATCACTGCTCTCCATATCTCTTCCCCTTTTGTATTTTTGACATGCAAATGATGTGGTTTTGTTTGAAGCTGTCAGATTTCTCCTCAGAGCATGTGGCATCCGGTTGTAATAATACAAAAAGAATTAGTAGCAAACACATAATTCCAAAAGTATACCATATTGTATGTTTTAATATATTCCAAGGATTAAAACCATTTAAATCATTAAGTATTTGTTCAGCAAGCCATATGGGATCCACCAGATCAGTTTGAGAGTTGCCAGTGTAATTGATAAAATCTAACATGGCTATCAAATGCCACAGATATCTTTGTATGAACAAAGGTCAGAACGTGACTCACAAATCCTCAAAAAGTCATAATTTTTTGATGTGGGTGCCCCTTATCAAATCTCTGAGACCAGCTGAGCTGGGGATGTGGCTCAAGTGGTAGCGCGCTTGTCTGGCATGTGTGCGGCCCGGGTTCGATCCTCAGCACCACATACAAACAAAGATGTTGTGTCCGCCGAAAACTAAAATATATATATATACAAATATATATATATAAAATCTCTGAGACCAGTTCAGAATAAATCCACTACTGCCAGAGACATTATGTGTACTGACATAATCTTGGCACAATCCTCCCACTTAGGAAAGGCATTCAATTCTATTGTACGACTAGGACAGTAAGGTATTCCTGGATGTTCCATGGAAAGCTTAGGCATATCATCAAGAAGTCCCATTTTTTTAACTGTCTGGAAATACAATTTTTTATTTTGTATCTGGAGAGTAGATTCTTTCTCTGCTTTCTGGTTCTCATGTGAGCTGCTTCTTTCTGCCACACTCTTCTACAACAAGCAATGGAGCCAGCCTGCTATGAATTAAGACCTCTGAAAACCAGAGCCCTTAACTAACCTTTTCTTCCCTAAATTGTTCTGGTCAGATCCTTTAGCCACAGCAGTGAAAAAGCTGATTAAACAGTATATAAATCACACATGATAGAATCTTAAGACTTAACCTTGTTTTTAGTGAAGATACATAAATAAAGCAATCTCAAACATTTTTCCATTTACCAATTTATGTAAACAAACATAATATTTAAATATACTACCTCATGGAGTTTAAGTGTACTAAATTTCATATTTAGTGGTTGATATTTAGCACTTTGAATTTGTAAATTAATCAGATGTCTACTTTAACAGACACATCTAGGAAAATTAATCTCATTTATGTTAATTCTGATTTACTTATTTTTAACTGTAAAACCACGATGTCAAACAAATGTAGTTAACAGTATTAGTCATCTCTTTCCTGTTGAAGAAAAATCCTAGATGTAATGGATATGACATCTGAGACAGTTTATAGAAACAAACACTTTAGTAATTGCTTGAACACCTAGAAAAATGCGAGCTAGTAATTTTAAAGACATCTTTATTTTTTATCTATTTACCCAATCCAAATTGAACTTTTTTAAAAAAATCATATAAACTAAAAAGTGTTTGGATCCATTTCTTATTCAAATTTTAATTTTTGAGGACTCATTTATCTCTATTTTGATCCTATGTACATGAGATATGGGAATAAGGACATATGTAGACACAACAACACAATACACAGGTGTGCACACATACACAAAACAGGGAATATTTTGTAAGAGGAGCTCCACACATAGGAGGCAATGTTATAGATGTTTATTAAAATCTTTATTAGATTTAACCTGATAGAAATTTAAATAGAGCCCATCTGACATTTATATTTTGACTTAATTATAGGGCAGTCCTGTACAGCTGGAAATGCCAGATATAAAATTTAACAGCTATGCAGACACTAAAAGCAAAGGTTCAGACAGACAGACAGCCATTTCTTCTTGATGGCTATTAGATCAGCATGTTCATGTCCTTTTTAGGATTTAGTAAAAAGAATTTTTTTAATGTATTTCAGAGTTAACCCTAGGAAAATTGGCCTCTGAACAAGACATCCCTCTCTTTGGATCCTGTGTGTTCCTTATTTTACATCTGACTATACTCACACTCCATACCTTTATTTAAATGATTCCATCCCCCAGGATTGTCCCCTGAATACTCATCAAAGTTCCCTGTGTCCAGGTTCCTGATTGGGTACCAACTGTCACCCAGCGAGGGGTGATGGGGATTAAGAAAAGACAAACATTTAGAGAGAAAGGTGGCTTCAGGTGCGAAGCTGCCCTCTGGTTGAGAACAATGATCCAGAGCTGTCTGTACACATTTATTGTATGGTTTTATCATCAGAAGGTTGATTGTGAGAAAGTTTCTGGAAACAGGCAGGCTTGAAGGTTACAGCACAGCAAAACATTATGGTTACCATGCTGTGTTCAGAATCCTCTGTTCTTAGAAGCCAGTGTCTGTGACTCAAGGTTAACACTGGCATTTCTGGATATTTTCCCAGAGAGACCAAGGGCCAGCATTGCCATAGCAACTGGGAAATGTTAACCCTGTACTTGTGCACAGGGAAATGTTAACCCTATATTTTCATATGGAGGAATACTAGCACAAGCGCACCACAACCACAAGTTAGTCAGACACCTTGACTCTCAGCACCACACCCCATACTCAATTTAGTCCTTGTGCTATGAAACCCTTTTGAGGAGAGCATTTGGCAAAAACCTATCTCACAACAGGTGGGTTTCTTGGCATATTTTAGCCACCGTCTTTTTTAAGGTATGGTTGATGATTTCTGTTTTCCTGTAGATTGGGATCTCCAGAATACATATTTCTATTATATATGCAATATTTTGCTCACTCATAGATCAGTTCTGCAATGAAAGATAGTCCGTGTTAGTTTGTATTGAGGGGAGCCCATAACTTGGGATCAGCTCCTTTAAGAGGACTCTAGTTTTCTGAAGTCTTTTCTGTTCTAGTAGAATCAGCCTGACTCACAGAGAAGGTATCTACCGGTACAAGCAAATATTTATAAGTTCCTATGAATGGGCATTTGGGTAAAGTATGCTTGTCAGTCATCAGAAGGCTATGTTTTTATACCCTAAGTGTGTATTAGACTTTGAATTGTTTGAGTGCAGAAGACACAGTTCTGAATCACTTGCTGAACAGTCCACTAGAGGCATGGCGCTCACAAGTGGGCTTGATGAAATCGACACCCTTCCCCTAGTAGCACTCTCCTCGGAGTGTTTCATCAAGAACAGAGGGTGCTTCAGGAAGAGGGGTGAGCCTATGCAATTTCTGTCTGCACCTGGCACTGTTGTCCCAGAGTCCCAACTCCATTCTTTGCCCCTTTTCTCATTATCCTCAGTATAAACAGATTTGGAATTGGTTTGCTACAAACTGAGATGCTAGGGCCCTGATAAAGGAGTTTGTCCTTCCTGACACTTTTGACTGCCCTGTCAGCAGCCTGATTTCTCCTGGCCACCCAGGTATCAATTGTCTCAAGGCAGGATAGTGCACGATTACCACCTGCTATGGGGTGGACACAGCCTGTATTATTAACAGTATTTTCAAGGGCAGTCTTAGTGTCCTTTTCTCAGCTGTGAGGAGTCCTCTTCCTTTCCAGGTATCTCTGTGTGCATGTACCATCTTGGAGGCATGTTTTGAGTGAATATAAATGCTTACCTTCTTTCCTTTGGTCAGTCAGAGCTCATGTGAGAGAACTTAACTTGGTTTTCTGGGCTGATGTTGTTGGCAGCAGAGTCATGTGCCATGACTGCAGAATACCCAGGTATCCACTGGCCATTGCCTATGAACTTGCTTTCATTGGTGAAGACACTTCAGTCTGGCTCAGTGATAGGCTAATCAAGCAAGTCCCACTTGCCAAAGAGTCTCCAAGCTTTCTTTTTTTTTTAGAGAGAATTTTAATATTTATTTTTTTTTTAGTTTTTTTCCGGCGGACACAACATCTTTGTTTGTATGTGGTGCTGAGGATCGAATCCGGGCCGCACGCATGCCAGGCGAGCGCGCTACCACTTGAGCCACATCCCCAGCCCAGTCTCCAAGCTTTCTGAGCAGTCACATTGTATTGGTCCATTGTCATCTGCTGGCAACAGGTTTGTTTGATTTAAGGTGACACAGTTTCTCTTGAAGTTGACATTTAGATTGTCGAAAAGGATGGCCTGGAATCTCCCTACCCTCCCAGCAGTCAGCTGACACCCATCCTTCTGTTTTAGTAGGACAGGCCTTGATGAGCAACAAACCCAGTGATGGATTGTCCGAGTGGGTTTCTCAGCCTCTTGTGGTAAATCACTGGTGTCAGTCACACCCCACAGGACCCTCCTTTCATGGTGTGGTCAAGCTGTTCCCACACACAGGCTACTGGTTGCAGTATACCTCCAGTGTGTGTAAGAGAACTTCAACATCTGTACCTTGTTTCTCATTCATGAAGAGTCTTAACACCTTCTGTGAGTCAGGCAGGCCTAGGGCAGGGGTTCTCACAAGATTTTGTTTTAACTTCTCAAAGGCAGCTTGGCCTTCTGTGTACAGTGAAATGTTTTATTTGTTCCTTTTAAGGCCTCATGCAGGAGTTTACCTACGAGCCCAAAATTAGCGACCCAAATATGCAGCATGCTGACTGTTTTGGTCAGCTTTTTCAGTGCTGTGACCAAAATTCCCAACAAGAACAATTTTAGAGGAGGAGAAGTTTATTCCAGAGTTCCTGGGTTCAGAGGTCTCAGTCCATAGGTAGCTGACTCCATTCCTCAGGGCTTGGGCTGAGGCAGAACATTGTGGCAGAAGACTGGTGGAGGAAAGCAGCTGGGAACATGGTACCAGGGAGCAGAGAGCTCAACAAGGAAAAAATATAAATCCCAAAGGTGTGTCCCCAGGGACCCCCCTCCTCCAGCCACACCCTGCCTGCTTACAGTTACCATGCTGCAGCTGTCAGGGGTTAATACACTGACTAGGTAAGACTGTCATAACCCAGTCACTTCATGTCTGAACTTTGCATTGTCTCACGTGAACTTTTGGGGGACACGAAATATCTAAATCATAACACTGACATTTCCAGGAACCCATGAACCTGTCTCTGGTTTCTGACTTCTTTAAGGCTTAAGCTAGCCTGTTCTGCTCCGATATCAAGATTCAGGTTATTGGCTAATCTGGAATCCCGGGTAGGTGACTTGTTTACAAAATAAGCCACTTTAGTAGACATCTCATATCCACATGAGGTGCAGTGGTTTAGCTCAGCAATAGTATTTGAAAATCAGAATTCATAGTTGGGAGTTGGCTATAAGCAGGTCATCTTCATATTGTGAAAGGATTCCTTTATCCAGCTATGACTCTCACAGCTGACACTTTAAAACTTTCATTAAACAGTACAAAAGATTTTTAAATCCATGAGATAAGATACTCCAGCAATCCTGGATGATTATTTTTTCTTGAAGTCCTGTCACTCAAAAGCAAACAGTGATTAGGGATTCCTTTTCAGAGTGTTGCAAAAGAACTCATCTTTTAAATCTAGCACTTTGAACCAGACACAGTTACCTGACATCACCATTAGTAAGGTGTATGGATTAGGTACTGTGTGGCTGAATATCAGAAACGATGTTATTTATAGCTCTCAGGTCTTGCCCAAGTAAGTATTCATCAGTGTGTGTGTGTATACATGTTTTTTTTTTTTTTTTAATTAAACAGCCAGAATTGCGGTATTACAGGGTATTTGGCAAAACTAACCAAATCCATCTTTTAAGAACTTGTCTACAATAGGCTTCAGATCCTTATCAATGCTTCCCTCTTGAGAAGGTATTGTTTCTTCTAGGGGCAGTTTACCACCTCCTTAAACAAAATCATCTTTGTGATGACATTGATCAGCCTTCTCAGAGTCTCTTTGACCCACAGAGAGTTATTTACTTTTTTTTGCTTTGGTACCAGGGATTGAGCCCATGGCCACTTAACCACTGACCACATCTTGTTGTTTTGTTGTTGGTTTTTTTTTTTTTAATTTTGGAAAAAAAAAATTGGGACAAAGTCTCACTATGTTGCTTAGGGCCTTGTTAAGTTGCTGGACCTGGCTTTGAACTTGCAATCCTCCTGCCTCAGCCTCTCACCCTCCCAAGCTGCTGGGATTATAGGCATGTTCCACCATGCCTGGGTCAATAGAGTGTTTTTTTAAAAAAAAGGTCTATTACAAATTGATTTATAAGTTTTTAAAAAATTGAGTAAATTCTTTTCATCTATGTGAAAATTTATTGTTTTAATGTATAAAAAGTTGACATTTTTGTTTTTGTACATAAAATATAAATATCATTTGATCAATTTTGTTAACAGGTTTCCATTACTGTGCTTATTTATAATAACAGCCTTGCTCTGAAAATTCTTTTAACATTCACACTTTCTTTTGACCTTAATGTTCTTTTCTTCTGAATTTCAGATCAAATAAACTTGGGTAAAAAGTAAACCCTGCCTTTTACTGAATGCTTCATAAAATGTTATAAAAGATAAATACTCTTTTTAATTTTTTTTAATATTTATTTTTTAGTTGTAGTTGGACACTATCTTTATTTCATTTATTTTTGGACACTATCTTTATTTCATTTATTTATTTTTATGTGGTGCTGAGGATCGAACCCAGGGTCCCACACGTGCGAGGCAAGCACTCTACTGCTGAGCCACAACCCCAGCCTGATGAATACTCTTAATATCTCATTATTTGGGGTGTTACGGATTAAGATATGAAAAACCCTTAGGGTGATTTGTACACATTTGAAATGATCAAAAGGATTGTTGTTGCTGTTTGCTATTTTATTAACACACATAAATCCCATAAAATATTTGAAGTAAGACTCATCAGTGAATGTTTCCTTCAGTGGTCTGCCTCCTGGCAATTCAAAGTTTATCTTGTATGGCTATTACTGGAATCACTTGAGAGCTTACTGCATATTCAAAAACCAGGCTCCATCTCAGAACTGCTGACTCAGAGTCTTGTTTTAATAAATTTGATTTATTGTTGTACAATTACAATTTGAGAATTACCCTTCTAAATCACCATAACACTCTCACATGAGGAAAATACACAATTTTTCTGATATATAACATAACAAAATGTATACACTTGTTTTGATGCTTACTTCACTTTTTCCTCAGAGTTAGATCATATATAGGATTATTGTATTCAAAATTATCTTATTATATAATGGAAGTCCCTCACCTACAAGAGAGCCATTTCTTCTAGATCTCATTTCAACTTCAGTTAAATTTTAAAAACTCTGTGAATGACTTTGTGGTCAATATGCAATTTATATGCCAATTTTCATTCCAGGAACTGATGACATTCAGGGATGTGGTCGTTGATTTCTCTGAAGAGGAGTGGGAATGCCTGGATCCTGCTCAGCAAAATTTATATAGAGATGTGATGTTAGAGAACTACAGAAACCTGGTCTTCCTGGGTGAGGATTACTTCCCTTCAGAATTCCTAATTATTTTCAATATTTAATTCCCTTTCCTTGCAGAATATCTTTTGAGGTGTTTTCTGTAAGAATGAGTTTCACATTTGTAGTTTCAAGAAAAAAGGGCATTTTGGGGTACAGATAGAATATTAGTTACATTTCTTTTAATCTTTAATCTCTCCCTTTCTTGGTGTGACATAGTATTCTAGATAAGTGGTACTTAGCGTAATTCAGTGATGTAAAATATTGTGACCTACACATAGCAGAGGACACAGTTAAGAGGCCCAAAGGTCAAGGAGGAAGCCAGACTTCAAACTGTTGATTGAGAAGTTATCCCAGCAGAGAAGATATTTCAGATGCTTAGTTTTCTTCCTGTTGTTGTCATAGAAGAACACGTACTGCCTTGTCTGTCATGCTTTCATATTCAGTAAAGCCTCCTGATTGTCCTCCAGTGAGGTCACAGTTCATCCCAGTTACCCACCACAACACTTCCCTTTGCTTGTGAGGGTCAGCAAGATCTGACAGCTCTTCCTTGATGTTCAGGTCTCTAGGAAAGCTGGGCAAGTTTCCAGAGACCTCCAGGTCAAACCATTGTAAAATATTAACATCATCAATCAGTTTCTCTGACATTACTTGTATATTTATTCATTAAAATTCCCTGATCAGAGCTCTTTCTGAATATCTATAATGGATTTCCTCAGAAATTTTCTGCCACGTAATGTCAAGATTCACAATGGCTGCTCTGTTGGTCTATAGTCACAAGTATAAATTGCACTTATACACAAGGGTTTATAAAATAATGCATCTGTGGTTATTTACAATTTTGTTGGTTAAATTTTTTTTCCTCTCATTTTGTAGAGTAGGTTTCATTACATCAATTAATAGTGTTATATTTTGTGATTAGATGACAATTTTCATTACTTCACAAATTAGGACAATGTAAATTGAAATTAAGCTATGCATGAACCTTGTTTCTGTAACCAATAAAATTTACATGTGCTTTTACTTGCTTGTATAAATATTACACCTGTATTTTTAAAGACTTTTATGTTTTATCTGGATTGGTTTTTCACCTGCCAGTGTATATAGTGATGGAAATTTCCTATATGTGAATGTGATGGAGATTGAATTCAGGGGTACTCTAATAATGAGCTACATCTCCAGCCTCTCTTTGTTTATATTTGGAGAGAGGACCTCACTAAATTATCATGGATGGCTTTGAATTTAAAATCCTCCAGCCTCAGAATTGCTAGTAGCTGGGATTACTTGCATTTCCATCATTTATATATTGTTGAGTTTGTTCTTATTTATAGGAAAAAGACCATAGCATTTTCATGGTAGCTTTCAAAAATTTTGTAGTTCTGTTTATCAATTTATGTTGTTTGAAATTTTAATTTTGATCAAAAACAAACAAAAAAAAACTTGTTTTCTCCAACATTTCAAGTTTACTGTTCAGCAGTGTTAATTCAATTGTTATGCAGTGTATCTCCTGAAAGTTTCCCTATCAGAAAGCTAAAAAATCAATTCCTATAGAAACAAGGCCTCATTTCTGTGTCCCCCATCACAAACACCATTCTCATTTCTGTTCAGAAGGCACTTTTTTGTTTTGTTTTTAGTTTATATATCTCATATTAATATAATTCTGCAGAAATTGTCTGTTAATGACTTATTTCAATTAACATAATGTACTTAAGATTTATCCTCATTATAGATTTTAGAAAATTTCTTACCTTTTTTGACTTAAAAATATTCTATGCTTTTTATATTCCATATTGCCTCATCCACTCATTTCAAGGAATATTTGGGTTGCTTCCACATGATGGCTCTGTTGAATGATATTGTAACAAACGTTGCTGTGCAAATGTCTCCGTTTGCCATATATGTAAAAGCTTATTATCACACTCAGAATTCCTTATGCCTATTTTTCTAACTTAATTTCAATATTAACTATTGAATCTGGTAGCTTTTAATATATTTTTAAGTCATAAAACAACAGTCTTCCAATTTTATTTGTATTTTGAATATTTTTAAAGTAGTCACACAATTTTGAGTTGCCAGACAATTTCTAGAATAGCTTTTTCTGTTTCTGCAAAAAAGTAACATTGGGAATATGATAGATATTATATGGACTTTCCAGATATTGTTGAGTAATACAAACATCTTTCAATTTTATCTTTCAGTTCTTGAACAAGGCCAGTTCAAGAGTATTTAATCCAATCTATTAACCTTTGTTTCATTCCCTACAAGTTGGTCGATCTAGTATAATAGTCCATTTGCTAGTGGAATATTGAGTACATACGTCAAATTGGTTTAAAATGTCTTTCAAAGTCTTCTGTTTTATGATTAACATTTTATGGGACTTTTCCTTTACAAAAAATGGGGATTGGTGTCTCCTAATATTACAGTGTTGCTTTCTATTTCTTCATTCACTTCTCTCCATCTTATCTTTTTATATCGGGGAAATGTGATGTGAGTTGAAAGTCTATCTAGTCTTATTTCGGTATCCTAGGGAAAGGTTCCTTTTATCTTTATATAATATTCTACTTTGCCTCTTTTCAAAGTTTTTTTTTAAGTTAAATTCTATTTTATCTCATAACTTTTTGTTTTAAGCTACATTTTGCATATCATCACTTTTTGGCCCGGCTTTCTTGTGGTCATATTCTCGTATTCATATTTTCATATTCTTTTGCTTTCAGTCTACTTATGTCCTAGATTTAGAGTTTCCTGTAGATCACATACCATTGTGTCTTAGTCAAGCTTTTTGTTTTGATTAGTGTTTGGTAATAATGCATTCATAATCAAGTAAATTTCTACAAATGAAGAACCCATTCCTCCTACTTTGTTAGCTGTTTTCTGTATTTCTTATGATTGTTTTACCTACTGTGTGTGTGTGTGTGTGTGTGGTGCTGGGGAGTGAACCCAGGGCCTTGTGCATGTGAGGCAAGCACCTACCAACCAAGCTCCACCCCAGCTCCTCTCACTTCTCTTAATGGTCCAATTTGTGGTTCCTTGCTTTTCATGGTGACAAGCTTTCATTCCTCCCCCACTTCTGTTTACACTTTCTATGGGAATTTATTCCCTCATTTTCAGTGAAACTTATAAAGTTTGCTGTAAGTTCACACTATATTTTAAACTGGTAACAAATTAACTTCATTATAAAATTCGGCATATTAATATATTCATTCAAAATTATGTTGTTGAAGATTTTGTACTGCATTCCCATTTAAAGTTTATGTTGATTTTTACACTTTTGTCTTTGAAATTCTGTTTCAAAATTAATTTATAACCCATTGTTAACAGTAAAATAGAATTGTATGTGACTTTTTTTCTGCCAAGAAAACTGTATTCTTTTCTTTATGAGTTGTGGTGTTGTGCAGATTTATTCTTCACTATGAAAAATTCCCTTAGTGTTTTTGGAGGACAGCTCTAGTGGTGGTGAACTTTTGAGCATTTTCGTATTTTAAAATCTTTTATTTATTGATTTATTTTTTCAATTTTGAAAGATAGTATTTCTGGATACAATATTCTTGGTTGGTAATTTTAAATCTTTTACCCATTTGGCAATATTCCCCATTCCTTTCTGCCATGTAAATTTCCCTTTTTAATTGATGCATCTTTTTCTCTGTGCTTTTCAGATTCTCTTGAATTTTTAAACTTTGATTAAATCATTCTTTGAGTCTTTCTGTTTGCCCTACTTTGAGATAACTGAGCTTCTTGGATCTTGATTTGTTTTATTTATAGTATTCATAATTGTTGACTTTCTTGTTGGTACTGGGGATGGAACTTAGTGGTGCTCTACCACTCTGTTACATAACTCAGCCGTCTTCATGTTGTAAAGTTTTTGACAGACAGTACATTGCTGAGGCTGGCCTCCTGGCTTAGCCTCTCAGATTGCTAGAATCAGTTGTATACAATCACCCGCGACTCTCTCAGACAGTCTTTTAAAAGAATTCTTCACATACACAATTTCTGCTTATTTCTCTTACCAAGTTTTGTCTGAATTTTATTTAGTTTTCTGTGTTCCTGGTTAGGTCACTTTACTTTTTTCAAATGGGGAGTGGTATCTTTCAGTAATTAATGACTCCCACTTTCCTCATGTTTAATTCTTAATATTTTGTTACCTAGGTTAAGCCATCTTTGTTTTTATGTGCTGTACTATTTGAATTGATTTATTCATTTAAAAACCAGTAAACAGTAAATTATATAGTCATTTTTGTAAATAGTCTGGAAGTGTATAAAGAAATGAAAAATAGGCAAGCACAGTGCTACATGCTTGTAATCCCAGCTAATTAGGAAGCCATGCAAAAGGATTTCAAATTCAAGGCAAATCACAGCAACTTAGTGAAACCATGTCTCAAATGATTTTTAAAAGGTTTCTGTTGTAGCTCAGCAATACAGGACCCATGGCCTTAATCCCAAGCACCACACATATAAAAACATTAACAATAGAATGAATGACCCTGTGATCGAGAAATGTAGGTACTAAATATGTATCCACAAAAGAAATCAATCAGCATGTTGAGGAGATACCTCCACTACCATGTTCACTGCAAGCATTGTTCACAATACTGAAACATGGACTTATGTTCTGTGCCCATCAATGACTGAATGAGAAAAACTGTGGTATTTATACATGATTACTATTTAGCCATAAAAGAGAGATACTTCATCATTTCAACTGACCTTGAATGAATATGCAGGATTTTGCGTTAAATTAAATAAGGCAGACAAAGAAAATCAGCTGAAGGAGCATCTGACTCACAGGTGGAAGTCAGAAATGCAGAGAATAAAATCGTGGTCACCAGGTACTGGATTTTGTGGACTATTGGCACAGTGTTGGTCAAGCTCTACACTTTTTTTTTTTTAATATTTTTTTTTAGTTCTAGGTGGAAACAATGCCATTATTTTTACTTATTTATTTTTATATGGTGCTGAGGATCAAACCCAGTGCCTCACCTGCTGTACACAAGCACTCACCTCTGAGCCACAACCCCAGCCCCTACACTTTTTTTAAATCGGCAATCAGGTCAATAGTTGTAGTTGTATTTTACCACATGATGAGTGTGGTGTGCTGTACTCTTGTTAAATACTAATTGAATGAATGCAATGCTTTCTAAGCATAAGACTTGATAATTTTATGGAATAATGCATGCATTAATCCACTAGGATTAGTCATTTTACCATGTACATGTACTTTATAATACATGGTATACTTATTATATACACAAAATTTAACTTATCAATGAAATAAGTCTACAAATAACAAAAATTTAAAAACATGAAATACAAGTCCTGTGTATTGGCTTCATCCAGGTAATGTGGTCATAGGCTGTGCTAGGTTTTTATTGCGTCTCATGCTTTTTTTTAATGGTGAATCTCTTTTGAAGCATGTGTGTGTATATTTTCAACTTATAATTTAGTTCATATTTCTTTTTTAGAGTCCATAGGCTCTTTGCCCCTGTTGACCGTCTCTGTGGTATTGTCATCCAAAATCTCTTATCTTCAAGTCTTTATGTCATGACAGACACAAACTAATTTTCAGACAGTACCTAAGAAAGCCACAAATATTTGCATGTGCTTCATATTTCCCTCGTACTACTGAGATTGTAGGGAGTTGGTAGATTTTATTCTCATTGCACAATGCTATATTATGGAGGAGGGTAGAGTGTGATTGATAAAAGGAACATAGTTTTCTTCCCTCTGCTATATTCCTTTCCTTAGTAATGTACTCATCTTGGATCCCGTGTTCTCTAAGATGGCTTGGGCAGTTCTCACAAAGTAATTTTGTCTGAACATTTTTATTTAGTCTGCATATTTCTGGAATAATGATGGTCTTGGATTTACTGCTGATATCCTGACATGTGTATAATTTTATATTATTGTTGCAAAATATATTCATTCAGTCCAGTAAGTAAAATGATTGTTATTTTTATTTATTTCAGCCATGACTTCTCATCATACCCTTGAATCTCCACCAAAGCAGGAAATAAAATATTTGTTTCAAAAAATAATGAAGGGAAGGTATGGAAATTGTGACTTTGAGTATTTACATCTAAGAAAAATGTGGGAAACTGCAAGTGAGAATGAAGGTCAGAAATCATATTACAAGGGACAAAACCAATTAGCAGTGACTATTCATAATGAAAACTTCACTGCCAACAGCCATCAAAAACATTTAATATTCTAAAAGAATTAAATTTATGCCAGTTTCTTTTGAGGAACTATAAATGTCTTTTTAAGAATATATCCAGAGCAGTTTTGAAGCATATATTTCCTCTGAAAGGAAGTGTGGAAAATCTGAAAAGAGATCTATTCCATGCTTCAGTTTTTAACTTGACCCTTTTCAAATGTAGCATTGAGTTAAACTTCTAGTCAAATGTTTGTATAGACAAGAGATTAAAAGTGAGGGGGACACAATGGGCGGGAAGCTAGTGAAGAATAGAGCTACTTGGGTCAGAAAGAGGGACGGAAAAGAGGGAGAGGATATGGGGTAGGGAAAGTAGAATTAATTGGACATTATTACTCTATTCACATATATTATTATATGACTGATGTAACTATATAGTGTATAACCAGAAAGATGACAAGTTATGCTCCATTTATGTATGATGTATCAAAATGCATTCCATGTACAACAATTGGAACAAATTTTAAAACATTAAGGACAAGTTCTGAAAGTGATCTTTTGAGAGTTCCTTTACACAATGTCCATTATCCTGCAATAAAGCAATAATTCCTCCTTATGGTCATACAATTTTAATGCTTTTAGGGAGTCCTTACTTGCCCACTATTGCTTAATGAAAATTCAGATACAGATTTATGAAAAGTATCTACATATGTAATGAAACAAGTAACACCTTTAGCCAGGTCTCTGCCCTGATTACCAGTGTGCTTTTATTAGTGATAAAAAATATGAATATAGAATAACTTATAAAAACCTTAGTATTGGTTGCAGTGCCAGAAATCATGAATATTAATATGTTCACTTTTCAAAGAACATTTATTAACAATGTGGGGAAGCCTTACTTCAGTACTCAAAACTTACTCCCATCCAAATATTCATAGGCAAAACAAGCCTTGTGAGTGTAAGGTGTATGAAGGAGCTCTTCATCAAATTGCAAAACTTACTCTATAGAAGAGAATTTATACTGGAAAGGATTCTTATGAGCTTAAAGAATATATCAAAAAAATGTTTTTAATTAAATAAAATTATAAATATAAAAAAGAGAAGATATCAAAGCATTTCATTGTTCAACCCTTTCTAAACCCCACAGATACCATGACAGTGATAAACCCTACAAGTTTAAAGAATGTGGCAAAATTCTTAATCAGAGATCACCTTCTGTTAAACATGTGAGGATTTATGCTGGAAAGAAGTCTTGTGAATCTAAAGAAAGTGGCAGAGCCATTAACAATTGCTCAACTTCTTCTAAACATCTCAAGCAGCATAGCAGTGACAAAATAAAAAGCTCACTTGATACTCAACACCTGATAATATCTTCTGCAGGCAGATCCTACAAATATGAAGAATGTGCCAAGGTCTTAAAAAATTTTTCAATTCTTACTCAACACCAGAGTACTCATACTGGAGAGAAGCCCTACAAATGTGAAGAATGTGACAAAGGTTTTAATCGAAGACCATTGTTTACTGACCACCAGATAATTCATACTAGAGAGAAGCCCTACAAATGTAAAGAATGTGGCAAAAGTTTTAATCAAAGATCATATCTTAAAGATCACCAGAAAATTCATACTGGAGAGAAGCCCCACAAATGTACAGAATGTGACAAAGCTTTTGTTCACAAATCACTGCTTACTCGACACCAGAGAATGCATACTGGAGAGAAGCCCTACAATTGTGAAGAATGTGGCAAAGGTTTTGTTCAAAAATCGCTGCTTACTCAACACCATGGAATTCATACTGGAGAGAAACCCTACAAGTGTGGAGAATGTGGCAGAGGTTTTTATTACAAATCAAACCTTACTCAACACCAAGGAATTCATACTGGAAAGAAGCCCTACAAATGTGGAGAATGTGGCAAAGGTTTTAAACAAAGATCATCTTTGAAAGATCACCAGGGTATTCATACTGGAGAGAAGCACTACAAATGTGAAGAATGTGGCAGAAGTTTTTATTACAGGTCAAACCTTACACAACATCAAAGAATTCATACTAAAAAGAAGCCCTACAAATGTGAAGAATGTGGCAAAGTTTTTGAACAAAGATTATATTTTAAAGAGCACCAGAGAATTCATACTGGAGAGAAGCCTTACAAATGTCAAGAATGTGGGAAAGCTTTTAAACGAACAGATAATCTTTCTCTCCACCAGAGAATTCATACTGGAGAGAAGCCCTACAAGTGTGAAGAATGTGGCAGAGCTTTTGTTCATAAATCACTGCTTACTCAACACCAGAGACTTCATACTGGAGAGAAGCCTTACAATTGTAAAGAATGTGGCAAAGCTTTTCGTCAAAAAGAACATCTTATTTGCCACCAGAGAATTCATACTGGAGAGAAGCCGTACAAATGTGAAGAATGTGGCAAAGATTTTAATACAAAATCATTGCTTACTGAACACCAGAGAATTCATACTGGAGAGCGGCCCTACAAATGTGAACAATGTGGCAAAGCTTTTGTTAAAAAATCACCACTTACTCGACACCAGAGGACCCATACTGGAGAGAAGCCCTATAGATGTGAAGAATGTGGCAAAGATTTTAAGCAAATATCAGCTCTTAAAGGACACCAGAGAATCCATACAGGACAGAAGCCCTATGCATGTGAAGAATGCGGCAAAGCTTTTTATGACAGATCAAACCTTGGTCAACACCAGAGAATTCACACTGGAGAGAAGCCCTACACGTGTGCGCAGTGTGGCAGAGCTTTTGGGCACAAGTCACTGCTTACTCGACACCAGAGAATTCACACAGGAGAGAAACCCTACAGTTGTCAAGAATGTGGCAAAGCTTTTAGTCAAAAAGAAAAGCTTATTTACCATCAAAGACTTCATACTGGAGAGAAGCCATACACATGTGAAGAATGTGGACAGGCTTTTATTCAAAAATCACAGCTTACTCAACACCAGAGAATTCATAGTGAAAAGAATTCCTACACTTGTGAAGAATGCGGCAAAGGTTTTTATCACAGATCAAGCCTTACTCAACACCAAAGAATTCATACTGGAAAGAAGCCCTACAAATGAAACATTCTCCCAATGCCTCAAAGGATGGTTCAACCCTTATTCTACACAGGAGGAATCAACAGAGAGAAATAGATATTTTTTAAAAAGTGGCAAAATTTCCAACAGTTGTTCATTCACACCATATTCAGCCCCTGAGAATTCATACTTTTGAGAGAGAATACAAGTGGAAAGATATCACAAGGCTTTTAGCCATTGTTCAAATATACTAAAAACTGGAGGATTCATAATGCATTGAAACCCTAAAAAATGTAAGTAATGTGTCCAAGCCATTAATCAAATTTCAAACTTTCTTTAAAATATGAAACCTCATATCTGTAGTGAATGTGGAATGACATTTGTCTAGAGTCCCTATCTAAACATATCTTCATGTATATGAGGATAATTGAGAGTTATCACTTTTAATAAAGAAAATGGGTAATTGACTTTAACTTTTCCAAAATTTACTAAACATCATTAGCTGACGTGGTAGAAATAATGAAATCCCCACAGAAATAGTATAGTTTCGATAGATTATCACTGAAAGGGAATTTGTTTATTGTGATTCAAACATTACCAAGTAGCCTCACTTTTGAAAACTAGAGAACACATGGGTATCACAGTTGATTATATCAGGAATCTAATTGCAGGAGGGAGCTTTCCAGATGGCAGAATAGAAGAGGTTCCTTTCCTGGCTCCTCCATGGCATGAAACCAAGAAAGGCATCTTCTCTGAAAGGTGGATGGATAAAAAGAGGGTAAATAACTGGGAATTCATACTGCAGTCAAACAATGGGAACTATGGAAGTTGGATGCAGTAAAATAAGGAAGAAATCCCCAGTGCCATCCAAGCAAAGTGGAGAGGTGGGGACATTAAAAGAACCCATGTTTTTTTGTAGACCTGTGACATGTTTGGGTACAGAGAGATCAGAGGCCGGTCACTGGGGACTAACGTGACAGGCATGCTGAACCACATCCTAGTGCCAACAAGGAGCCATCTTTCAGCTGTGCTATGGGGGCGGGCAGTTGGGGGAACTGATCCCAGGTGGACCAACTTGGGCCTAGGATTCAGGCTGGCAAACCCACAACACATGACAAAGAGTGCCTAAGTGACCAGGAGAAAATCAGATGTGGAGAGGGGTTTACACAGGGTAATATAGGTCATGGAACACCCCCCCTGCGCCCCTCACGCCCCAGCCCAGCTCCCTCCACATTTGAGTCCAGCAGCTCACAGGACTGCTGGAAGAGACTCACCTGGCTGGGAATTTGAAAGGGCAGGAGTAGGCATACTTTGCTTTGGAGACTGAACCTTAGAGACCAGAAAGCACGGGATCAGTGGGTGATGGAGGGGAGAAAGGATTGGCTCCTTAGCCACATGAGAGGAACTCAGGGGAGGTACCTGGGCTGCAATCAACCATCATGAACCAGCAAATGCTGGGCCTGGAGGTGTGCTGATTTAAAATCTTCAGATCAGTCGCCATCTGAAAACGAACATGGAGTCCACCTCAGCCTGCACCCCACCTCCAGAATCTCTACCTTTGGGATCTCTCTCACATCCAGCCCAGCCCATCCAGCACTGCTGAGAAGGGAAGCCCCAAGAATTCTTTGAACTCCAATGGAAATAATTCTTTAACTTTTCACTGAAATCTTATTTATTTCTGTTTATTGTGACCTGGGTGGTTCATGGACACTTATACATATGCATCATTTTCACTTTTTCTCATTTCTGGGATCTTTTGAAGGCAGTTATTTTTTATGGCTCAGCATCTTGAGGGATAGGATTAGAATATTTTGTTTTCCTTTTGGTTTTTTATTTTTATTTTACATGTGTTCTCTCACTTTTCTATTTCCTTTGAGTCTTTTTTTTTTACTTCTGTGTTCTCTCCTCCCTCACACTCATCCCATGCTACATCTCTTCCATTCTCTCCCTATTCACCATTTAAACTTGTGAATATCTTGGTTCTGTAATTTTCCTGACATTCTGTTTATCTAAACAGACATGTAGACTTCTTTGGTGATAAGAAAATTTCTGTTTGATAAGAGACCTTTCCTTTCCCCTCAGAATATTTATGAGAATTTTTTTCTTAAAAGGGAGCTTTGGGTAAACTAAGGAATGTACTTTTATAATGGACTAAAAATCTTTAACTAACAGAGTGGATATAGATGCAATTGTGAGCAATAAACAATCTTGCCAGGGTCTTTCCAGTTGTTATTCAGTTGAGATGAGATCAAACTGAATTACAATTGACCTTCAACCCAAAGATTGGTGTCCTTGTAAGAAAAGATGATACATAGAAATTCTCAGAGAGAAGCCAGAGAAAGCCAACGCAGTACCACTCTAAGGAACCCCACTAACTGCTGTCATCACCAGAAGCTAGGAGGGAGGCGTGGGATAGGTTCTCCCTTGGGGCACACAGAAGGAACCACTGCTGCCTGGTGTGTGGTTCTGTGCTCTGGCCACTGAGCTGCGAGGAAAATAAACATATTGTTTTGAGCCACTTAGTTCTGGTCACCTGTATGTGGGTTCTAGGAAACCAGTACAACACTGTTTCACTCAGTGATGGAAGTTTGTAAAACGGGGGGGTACTTTTATGAGTCAACTTGACTAGGTTAAGGCATGCCAAGATAGTTGGCATAGTTTGTGTGTGTCTGTGAGGATGTTTCTGGAAGAGATTAGCATTTGAATCAGTAGACTAAATAAAAATGTTCTCCCTCGCCAATGTGGCCTGGGATCATACAGTCCATGGAGGGTCAGCCCAGAGAGCATAGAAGGAGATGGAAGGGCAGATTTCCTTTCTATTCTTGGGCTGGGGCTGCAGTTTTCTCTTCAGACTTCAAATATCCTGGTTCTGTGGCCTTGGGCTCTGGGACTTGTGCCCTGTGGCTACCCACTGCCCCTGGTTTGGGATTTAGGACCCAGATTGAATTATACCAAAGCTTTCCTCTTGCTGCATCTTACACATGGAATGGGACTCCCCAGCTTCCAAAATTGAGGGAATTATTTGCCATACTACTCTTATTTATACTCATCCTCCATCTCATACTGTTTCTATTTATCTGGAGAATTCTAATATACCTAACACCCTGATTTTTCATCCTGCATATCCCATGTTTCTTTTATTTCTTTCTCCAGATCTTTAAATTTTTTTAATTAAAATATCATTTTTTGGCATTTTATTTTATTTTCTCTCTCGGTTTTTCACCTAAAATTTCTTATTGTGTATGTATAAGTGATTGCCTGAAAGATATAACAAATTGACCTCTTATCAGAGTCTACCTACAACAAATATTTGTATATAATATATGAACTTATATATGTAGCATTTCACATTTAATGAGGTTTTTGTTTTTTGCAGTTCTGGGGATTCTACCCAGGGCGTTGAGCATGCACAGCAAGCACTCTACCAACTGAGCTACATCCCCAACCCTCACATATAATGAATAAACCAGTTGCACCATCTGTCAGAATAGTCAGGTCCTCACCAACCACATGTGACTTCTCTTGGAAGCATCAGGAATATTTCCATATCCAGTGACCCTCCTTTTTGCAGAATACACACTAGTTGGCTTCCTGCTTTTCTGGAGTACTCTAAATCTCCCTGATCAGCAGATCACATGACTCACTAGAGTTATAGGGTCCAGAGAGGGTTCCTGTTATTCCCTGAGTTCCAGTTGACTTTAAAGGGCAATGGCCAAAATATTGGCTGAATTTTACAGTCCTGGGGTAATTGATCCCGATTATGAAGGTGAAATAAAAATTATAGCCAGTTCTCCAAAGGGTATATATCAGTAATTTCACCAGGAGATAGAATAGCACAATTACTAATAATACCCAGCCTACATGATAAATTTTCCAGTCGTACCGTAAAAAGAGGTTCCAGGGGATTAGGCTCCACAGGTGTAGATTGGGTTATGCTGTCTTTAAATTTAGATTCTCGCCCCATGCTAAAACTAAATATTCAAGGACATGAATTTAATGGGCTACTGGATACAGGTGCAGACCTTAGCATCATCTCTCGTCAAGAATGGCCAAAACATTGGCCATTATAACAAGCCACTCAAACGCTTCAAGGCCTAGGAGTGGTGACTAATCCCCATAGAAGTGCAATGGTATTAGATTGGAAGGATCCTGAAGGATGTGAAGGAACTATACAGCCATATGTATTGGATCATCTTCCCGTAAATTTATGGGGACGAGATGTCCTAGATCAATTAGGTTTGACATTAACAAATAACAACAATCAAAATGCACCCACTACTAGGGCTAGACAAGGTTTTAGGAAAGGAAAAGATTAGGAGAACAAGAACAAGGTCTAGCAGCACCAATACAAATAGATCAAGGAAAAGACAGGCATGGATTGGATTTTCAGAAGGGGCCACTGAGACAATCAAAATTACTTGGAAATCAGAAAGACCAGTATGGGTTCCTCAGTGGCCCCTGACTAAAGAAAAGATACAAGCAGCCCATGACCTGGTCAAACAACGATTAGCGGAAGGACATATACAACCTTCTGTATCTCCCCATAATACTCCCATTTTTGTCATCAAAAAGAAATCTGGTAAATGGAGATTATTGCAAGATTTAAGAGCCATTAATAATGAGATGGTTATTATGGGACCTGCTCAATCAGGGATTCCTCAATTGTCTGCTTTGCCAAAAACCTGGTATGTTTTAGTTATAGATATTAAAGATTGTTTTTTTTTCAATTCCAATTCATCCTGAGGATAGTCCACGTTTTGCATTTACTATCCCTGCACTGAATCATGAAGGTCCTGATCAGAGATATGAATGGAAAGTACTCCCTCAAGGGATGGCTAACAGCCCAACTATGTGTCAAATTTATGTTAACAATGTAATCCAGCCACTTAGAAATCAAAATCCTGAACTACAAATATTTCACTATATGGATGATGTATTATTAGTACACAAAGATAAAAACACATTGCTAGAATATTATGCCACACTTACAAACTTATTAAAAAATTATAATCTAGAGATAGCAATAGATAAAGTACAATTAAATTTTCCAATTAATTATTTAGGAGTTCTATTATCCTCAACCATGGTCTGTCCACCAAAAATTCAAATATGAGTAGATCAACTCAAATCACTTAACAACTTTCAAAAGTTATTAGGAGACATAAATTGGATAAGGCCTTATCTAGGTATACCAATAGGAGAGTTGGGACCTTTATTTGATATCCTAAAAGGTCCATCAGATCCAAATTCACCCCGAATGTTAAGGCCTGAAGCAAGAAAGGCATTAAAAATCATTGAAACATATATGGAAAATATGCATTTGGATAGAATTGACATAAGTTTGCCTTTATTATTTATTGTACTACCAACAACTAAAAAATATTCCTACAGGAGTATTTTGGCAAGAAGTTCCATTATTATGGATACATTTATCTTATCTCCTAACACTATTCTTACTAGGTATCCTGAGACTGTAGGACAATTAATACTCAAAGGAATAAAAGCAGCAAAGGGAGTGTTTGGAATTTCTCCCAATAAAATTATTACTCCATATACTATGGATCAAATTAATGAGTTAGCTAATGAGTTAAATACTTGGGCAATAATCATGTGCAAATCTAATGTTTCATTTGATAACCACTTACCATCTAATCCTTTATTGTCTTTTTGGTCATTGCATCCTGTAATTTTTCCAAAAATGACAAGAAAAACACCTATCATGAATGCTCCAAATATATTCACTGATGGGTCAAATAATGGTACAGCAGCAATAGTTACACCTGACCAAACTTTTACATTTTTAGTACCCAAACAATCAGCTCAAAAGGTAGAGCTTAATGCAGTATTACAAGCTTTTGTGATGTTTAAAGATTCTGTATTTAATTTATTTTCCGTTAGTCAGTATATAGTTAATGCTATAGTATCCCTTGAAGATGCTGGTAGGATTTCCCCTTCCTCTACTGTTTTCTCTTTGCTTTCCACTATACAAAGTCTAATCTGGGATAGAAAAGATCCATTCTTTATAGGACATATCAGGGCACATACAGGATTACCTGGAGCCCTTAGTTTGGGCAATGATTTAGCAGATAAAACTACACATGACATACATATTTCTCTACACTAGAAGAAGCTACAAATTTTCATAAAAAGTTCCATGTCAATGCTAATACTTTACAAAAGCGTTTTAAAATAACTAAGGAACAAGCTAGACAAATAATAAAACAATGTCAAAATTGTGTGACCTTTTTACCATAAGTTAATCTTGGAGTCAATCCTAGAGGACTGATACCTAACCATATTTGGCAGATGGATGTCACACACTTGCCAGAATTTGGAAAATTAAAATATTTGCATGTTACAGTTGATACTTCTTCCAGATTTTTGATGGGCTCCCTTCATGCCGGAGAAAAAACTAAAGATATTATAGCTCATTGCTTACAAAATTTTGCCACTGTGGGCATTCCAAAACAGTTAAAAACAGATAATGCCCCTGGTTATACTTCTACCTCTTTTAAACAATTTTGCTCATAATTTGGCATTACTCATATAACAGGAATCCCATACAATCCACAGGAACAAGGCATAGTTGAAAGAGCTCATCAAACTATTAAAATGTACTTATTAAAGCAAAAAGAGGGAATTGGGAAGGGGTATATATTCCCCAAAGATAAACTTAAAATAACACTTTTTATTCTAAACTTTTTAAATTTGGATTCATCAGGGCTTTGTGCTGCGGAAAGGCATATGTGTCCAAAAAATGTACATAAGCCCAAGGTACTTTGGAAGGATATTCTAACAGGACAACAGAAAAGTCCTGACCCAGTAATTGTCTGGAGTCAGGGGTCTGTTTGTGTGTTTCCACAGGGAGAACAGCAGCCGATTTGGATTCCAGAGAGATTAATTAAAGTCCTGACCCAGTGATTGTCTGGAGTCGGATGTCTGTTTGTGTGTTTCCACAGGGAGAAGAGCAGCCGATTTGGATTCCAGAAAGATTAACTAAAGCGATTTCTACAGACCAAAAAGAAGATGATTTGTCTCAAATCCATAACAACTGATATCCAAAACTCCAGTTTGGCTATTCTTACAACTGCGACAGAACCAGGATGCTTTTTTCAATATCTATTTTATTATTACCCTTTCCCACATCATGAAGTTCTATTTTGTTTTTTGAGCTCATACAGACCTAGGTTAATGTTTTGCTGATCAGTTCTATTTTTTGACTATAGAGTTTTTAAACATTGCAATGGAGATTTCACCTGTAAAAAGTTATAAGGCCTTTACTATTATGTTATGTGTTGTATGTATTATATTATGTGTGCACACTTGTGTTTTGTGTTGTATGTTTGTATGTACGTATGTCCGTATATCATATATGATGAGTGCTCATGAAAAAATGGATCCAAATATTTTTTTTTATTCACATGATTTAAATGGTTTAATTTAAATTGGGTAAACAGCTGTTGAGGATTGTTTTAATATGTGAACAAAAAAGAAGGTTAACAGATCTGTTTGTTTACTTTCACCTTTCCTTTTCATTATATTTAATAATTCTGTTCAAGATAATGTAAATTGTTAAGAAAATTGTTTTCTTTTAGTGCCTTCTGGAATGTTACATAATTTTTTCTTTAGCCATTATTGCCAGAATTCCTATCTTCATCCCAGTGCCCGTGAAGACAAGGATAAAACCAATCTACAGCTTCTGCAAGAGCCATCACTGAACTGCTTTGCAGAACTTGCTTGGACTATGTATAACTTGTATGCATTGTGAACTCACTTGTATGCATTGTGAACTATCTGTTTGTGCAGCGACTTGTGGTAGTGTTGGGGTATTTTTCTGATGGTGTCATCAGTGGTACAATTTTTCCAAAAGGAGCCGTCAATTGGCTTGGTGTATCCTCCTCCCTTCTGCTTGTGATGGTCGTTCAGCTAAAATTTGGGGGCCAACAGAGGTGAGGCAAAGAACCTCACCCCCCCCCCCCCCGCTGGTACAAAGACCTATCCACAGGTGTGGCTGTATGCTGGACCGGTAGTCAATGATGGGTAAGATCCAATTGCAATGGTACCAACCTAAGACAGGAGGCTGACGCCTTGAGGTCAGCTCATCTGATGACGGGTAAGAACCATATGTAGTATTGGACAACCTAAGGCAGGCACAGTCCCTAAGCCACGTGCTTGTTGTTTAAACAGAGAGGGGGAGATGTTGAGAGCCACAGCCGAAGGGGCCCCAGCAAACTTCTAGCTGCCAACTGATTGGCTCCTCTGTGGTGATGCTCATTGGGTTTAAAATGTCTAGAAGCACTTCCCCTTTCATTCTTCTTAGAGGGATCATGGAGACACACCACTGTAGGGCTACTCCCTCTGTTAATTTGTTGCTCTCTGAAGGTGGGGAAACGCCCTGTTGATTGAGTTTCCTGGGCAGCTGATGAGCTGTGGTCTCCACACAGTGGCTGCCATGGCCTGGCACAGCATTCTGTCCACAATTTGGGTTAAACTACTTGATCTCCTTCAGTGACTCCATTGCTTTTGTCAGACAAGCCCTAACCTTGGTCTATGAAGTCTTGAATAAAACACCTATATAGTTTCTAACAGCCAGGAAATCTATTGTTTGGGCATGTCCCCAGCCCCAGTGCACATCTGGGTCAACTGAAGGCCATGCAAAAATACCTATTTGTTCTCACAAGCTCCTGAAGTTAGGATTCCTGTCTTCTTCCTTTTGTGGGTGATCAGAAGCCTAACTTCCAAAATCAGCAGTCAGTTAACCTACATGAATTTTATAGAGACCAGCCCACTGTTTTGTAATTTTTACTTTATTGACACTATTCAGCTCTGGTTACCTTCTCTTTGTCTGTTTATCTCCTTCCTTCCTTCCTTCCTCCCTTCCTCCCTCCCTCCCTCCCTCCCTCCCTCCCTCTGAGGATTTAACCCATGGTGCTTAACCACTGAGCAAGCATACCCAACAATAGGTTTTTATTTTGAGCCTTAAGTTGCTTACATCCTCATACATTACTGAAGCTGGTCCTACCTCAGCTCCTGATTCACTGGGATGACAGGCATCTGCCACCACACCATCCCTCTTTTCTCTTATACTCTCATTATAAAAACCACTCTGAATAAAAAAAAAATTGGTACGAGTTAGTGACCTGTATTAATCAGGGTTCTCTAGAGAAACAGAATCAACAGGAAGTATGATTATAAAAAGGGAATTATTAGATTGGCTTGCACACCAGAAGCTGGATAGTCCACAGTGGCCCTCCATCTGTTGGAGAGCTGGAAGAACCAGTAGTTGCACAGTCCAAGATGCTGATGCCTCAAACAAGAGGGATCAATGATGCTACCCCTGTCCAAGACCAAAGGCTTCTGGAAACTCCCTGGAGAATCACTGGGGGTCTGCTTGGGAAGACTCTGATATCCTCAGGCGATTGCAGCAGCAACCAAAACCCCTTCAAGAAGAATCAGCTTGCATCTGCTGCTTCCTTATTCTTCCAACTTGTATTCCATCCAAGCCTCCAACCTATTGGATGTTGCTGCCCAAGCTTAGGGAGGGTCTCCCTTTAGTTTACTATCCCACATGCCTATCATTCCTAGACACACCCCCACGGGCACACCCAGAAGCCTCTTAATCTAAACCAATCAAGTTGACAATTCAAATTAAACATTACAGAACCTAAACACTTAACCACCAAGCCACATAGCCATCCCTGTTTACTTTGTTTAGAGACAGGGCCTTGCTAAGTTGCTGAGACTGGCTTTGAACTCCCTAAGCAGTTATGAATAGAGCCTCAGTGAACATGGGCGTGCAGACATCTATTTGGCATGCTGATATAATTGCCTTTGGATATATTCCTGGAAGTGTGGGATTGCTTAATTACATGGTAGTTCTAATTTTAGGGGTTTTATTTTTAAGGTATTGGGGATGGAACCCAATGCTGTGTCTATATAGATCAGTGCTCTACACTGACCTGCATCCCCAATCCCCTTTTTAAGTTTTTGAGATGGGGGTCCAACCAAGTTTGCTAGGGTGGCCTCAATTTTTTTTTCTCTTGTCTCCATCTTTCAGGCCCCTGGATTTACAGTCATGTTCTGGCATCACCTTACTCCTAGCAGTTGTGTTCTCTTTTGAGGCTGCATTTGGCAAGATGCCCTGTCTGAACTAAAATTTGGAATCCCCCTACCTCAGCCTCCCAAGTAGCTGGGATTGCAGTCACTGGCCACTCTGCCCAGCTATTTTTAGTTGTTTGAGGAACCCTCACAGTTTTCCATAGTGTGTAAGTCCTTTTTCTCCACATCTGCATGAACATTTGTTTTTTTCTCTTCCAAAAATAGCCATTCTAACTGCAGTGAGATGACATCTCACTGTGGCATTGATTCGCATGTCCCTGAAGGCTCATTAGAGTCAGCATTTTATCAGCTATTTGTATTTTTTTTGAAAAGTGTCTGCTCAGATAATTTGCCCACTTTTAGATTGGATTACATGTTTTTTAGTGTCCCAGTTTCTAGGTTTTTTGTTTTTTTTTTTTTTCATATTCTGAATATTAGTTGTGCATTGCCTGAATGGCTGTCAAGCATTTTCTCCCATTTGTAAGCTGTCTCTCCACTCTTTTTTTTTTTTTTTCTGTGCACAGCTTTTTTCATTTGTAATTCCATTTGTTTATTTTTTTCTGTTTGTCTTTTGTGCTTTTAGAGTCATATAAAAAAAAACCTTTGCCTATGCTGTAAGTTGAAAGTGTTTCCCCAATGTTTTATCCAGTAGCTTTAGTGGTTGAATTAACACATTGAGGTCTTTCGTTCATTTAGAGTTGATTTTATAGAGTGAGAGATACAGATCCAGTTTAATTTATTACTGAAGGTACATACACTAAGATTTGCAATTTGTAAGTACAGTTGTCCAATTTTGTCTATTTTGGAAAGAGTGTTAAGTGCATATGATTCCCTGTACATTCATATTAATCAATGGATCACATTTAAAATTCCACAGAAATGGAGGGGGAAATTTTGATGGGATGGCATTGATATGTACATCTTATTGAGATTTGCAATTTTAAAATTAAATATGGGATGCCTTTCTATTTATTTAGTTCTTTTAAAAATTTTTTTCAGTGGAATTTTTAGTGTCCAGAGACTTATAGTTTTTTCATAAATTTATTACCAAATATTTAATTTCTTTCATTATTTTTTCCTAGCTTCATTTATTATGATCACAAAAGAAGCATAATCTGATCTCAGTCTTTTTATGTTTATTGAAACTTCCTTTGAGACCCCAGTGTTGCCTCTCCTGGACAGTGTTCCAGGAACACAGAATTGTATACTCGGCCTTGTTGGACCCAGTCCTCTATACAGGTCACTTAGTTCTACTTGGTTTATATGGTTGTTCAGTCCTTCTTTTAAAAATTGATCTTTTTTTTTTTTTTTTTTTTTTTTTTTTAGTTATTCTATCTCTTCTTGAAAGTGGGGTATTACCATATCCAATCATTTTAATAGAACTCTTTTTTCCTTTAATTCTGATAGTTTTCATTCATATGTTTTGGGACTCTCTTGTTAATGTATAGATATTTATAACTATTATATCACCTTGAGAGATTTGCTAATTTACTAATATATAACGTCCTTTCTTTTCTCCAACAGCCTTTTCTCCACTATTTTGTCTGACAATCACAAAGCCATTCTAGTTGCTATTTTTGTGTGGTACTTTCATTCTCAACCTAAATATAATTTTTTAATCTAAATACATCTCTTGTTTTATATTTTATTTTTGTTGTAGGTGGACGTAATACCTTTGTTTTATTTATGTGGTGTTGAGGGTCGAACTCAGGGACCCACACATGCAAGGCGAATGCTCTACCACTGAGCCCCAGCCCCAGCCCCTAAAGTGTATCTTATGCACAGCTGGATCTTTCTCATGTAGTACTAGGGACTAAATCTAAGGGTGCTCTACCACAGAGCCACATCCCCAGCCCTTATTTATTTATTTGTTTGTTTGTTTGTTTTTGAGACAGGGTGTTGTTAAGTTGGTGAGCCTGACCTCAAGCACTATTCCTCCCTCAGCCTCCTGAGTTGCTGGGGTTACAAGTGTGTTCTAACACATCCACAAGTTCTACCACAAGTGTTTCTTCAAATATTGATCTACCTTATTTATCAAGATAATTTCTTGTGTCTGTTAAGTTTGATTGCTTAAAAAACTAAGTCTTAAAGGAACTAGGGTTCAAACCTATTTTAAAGTCTTTTAAATGGTTAGTTTATAACTGATTAAATAAACAACTGATTTTAGATTGTTTTAATATGATTCACACCCTGAATATATGTGAGTAGAGATATGTACACCTCTGAGAACTAAATATGTTTGTCTGAGATTTATCTGCATGTTATGTAAAATGAAAGGTGTGTAGGTTTAATACAGGTAAGGTAACCAGTAAGTGTTCTCTTCTATACATCATATCTGACATAAAACAGCTGCTTCAACATTTAAAAACCTGGGTTACACTTGTTTTCTTTGACTAAGGCTTTTTCTGAATTCACAGTAGCTAAACTATGGAAGCAACCTGGGTGCCCTTCAACAGATAAATGGAGAAAGAAATTGTGGTTTATATACCCAATGAATTATTACTCAGCCAGAAAGAAGAATGAAATTATGGCATTTGCTGATAAATGGTTGGAATTGGAGAATATCATGCTAAGCAAAATAAGTTAAGAGTTCCGGACCTTGTTCAATAAATCTCCTTTTGCTAAATTGAGTACAGATACTTATGCTAGCATGTTTTTTAAGTGGACTGTGTCCTCTGGAAAATAAGTACAATACAGAAAGAAGATGTTAACTGCTGAATGGTATCAATTTTAGGAAGTTATTTGCTAGTTGTATACCTAAAATGCACTGAATACTTTACAGTATTCAGTACTGGGACTATACAGCATTATGACGTCCACTCAACACATTTTATGTGATTTAGATATTATACCTTTTGTTTAACATTCTATTTTGCTTTGCCTCATTTAATTGGCACTCATGTAGATGAAGCCAATGTGACTTACTCTGTATCTGAACATGTCATTTGTGATCAAGAGTGGCTATGTGGATGATTTAGTAGGCAGAAGAGCCATGTTGGCTAACTTATATGACCCCACTCTATATCCCGCCATGTACAACTTCTCTGTGCTCTGAGAAGCAGCTGCTCAACATGTTGGCTTAGCTACCAATAATCACACTGGCTTAAACTTTCTTAATCAAGTTGCCATATGCAACTATCCAGTGTGGAATCTGTGGCCTACACAGTCTTTATGACCTGAGTAGCTTAAATGGCCTTATAGTTCATATGGATTGCATACCTCTGTGATCTGAATAGCTCCCATTACCCACTTAGCGCCTGCATCCTGTGTGTCTTCTATAGTGTGTGTGATCTGTTTGGTATAAGTGGCCTAAATGACCTTAGCAACCTCCATGACACATAGCATCTGTGTCTTGAGTGATCTCCATGACCTGTGTAGCCGCTATGTGCTGCATAGCCTCTGTGAACTAAGTAACCGTTATGAACAACTGAGTGTCCATGGCCTAAACAGTCTCAATTGTCTATGTACCCTGTATGATCTGTGTAGGGTTTTTGGCCTGAGCAGCCTAAATGTCCATTTTAGTCTCTATGGCCTGCATATCCTCTGTGACCAGCATACACCCTGTGACCTGTGTAGGCTTTATGGCTGGAGTAGTGTAGGTGACATTCCGGGGAGGGAGAGAACACTAGCTCTCTCCTGTCAGCAAGACTGACAAGATGGCCCCAGAATGAGAGCTGAATGTCAATCACACAGGCTCAGAGCACTTCATTCTGGCAGGGGTCCTAGGCCGCCATCTTGCTCAAGGCTCCTCTGGGCCAACATTATGGCCCTGGAATTGCCCTTCTCTAGACAGTACTAAGAGGAAATGAATCAGCTACATTCGGAAAACCAGGAGCCTCATGAAGGGACTGGATCTGCAGTCACACTAGGTGAAGCTGGGTAAAGCTGAGGTAAAGTTATCACTGAAGAAATAGTAATATACGTATTCATATAATCATATACATATATACATTAATATACATAT
The DNA here is from genome assembly GCF_047511675.1 of Marmota flaviventris. Lineage (NCBI taxonomy): Eukaryota > Metazoa > Chordata > Mammalia > Rodentia > Sciuridae > Marmota > Marmota flaviventris. Next base: position 68,051,647 of record NC_092513.1, read on the forward strand.
TCATATTTATATACATAATGATATATACAAATATTCATATTTAGATGCATATTCATATATAAATGTACACATTATATGCATATTAATGTTGTTTTCATATAAATATTCATATTCACATGCATATTAAAATAATTCATATACCTATTCATAATCATATCCACACACATATACACATTCATGTATATATTCATATACATATATACATATTCATATTCATATATAGGTATATATTAATGTATATTCATATTTTTGCTCATATTTATGTACATATTTATATATACATATACATTCATATTTGTAGCCATAATTGTATACTCATACACATTTATATCCATGTTTATGTTCATAACAATAGCCATATACATATTAAATACACATGCATGTACACATTAATATTTACATAATATATGCGTATTCATATGTATTCATATTCATTTTAATGTTCATTTACATATTCAAATCATATTCATACTTATATATGTACTCATATGCATAGAAATGTTATGTGTGTGTGTGTGTCCTAGTAGATAGAAGTGGAATAATCTGGAATGGGAAATCATCAGATGGAGGGTACAGAGAGTAATTTCCTTGATCAGTTGAAAGATACAGGTTCTGCACCCCTCATCAGGTGAAGGGCATGGGGATATGTGTCCCTCAAGGTGTAAAGGACACAAGAATCTACACCCAATGGGAACTACTTCTCCCATCTAGGGGAAGGCACATTGTTCCATTCCCCATAGTGAGTGGAAGGCACTGGGATATATTTCATCTATAGATTCATTAGTATATTCATCTATAACATCTTTCCCAGTTAAATACCTTGGGATTTTGAATTAGAATATTCTGGAGTTTAATCTCATTAGATGGAAGGTATACAAATTAACTCTCCTGATGAGTTTGAGAATACACGATTCTAATAAACTCACCAGGTAAAGGGCATAAGGATCCACCCCCATGGTGGGGTGAAGGACATGGGGATCTTCACAGTGCAAAAGGTATGGAGATCTACTCATCTCATTTAGCAGAGGTCAGGTTGACCCCTTTTCTATATCAGCAGAAGGCACTGGAGTCTAATTCACATATATAGTTATATATGTGTGTGTATATATGTATCCTTATATATGCATATATATTCATTTGTATATACATTTTCATGTACATATTAATATGCATATTCATATTCAATTCATGTGTATGTTCACATATTCATATTTATACTCATGAATATGTTCAGATTCAAGTACATGTACATATGCACTTATATACATTCATATTCATGTTATGTACTTGTACATATTCATATTCAGGTAGATATTCATATTCCAACTCATTCATATTTATGTACATGTACAAATTTATATTCATATTCAAAGTAATACTCTTTCATATGCATATTCATGTTTGTATATATTCATAATTATGCACATATTTATACACACATTCACATTGATATTCATGTATGTGCATAAGCACATTTATAGTCATTAATATTCACAAATATTCATATCAATATTCATATTTGTATTCACGTACATATTAAAATACATATTCATATTCCTATACCTATATGTTCATATTCATGTTCCATACATATTCATGTTCATATTCATGTATGTGTACATGTGTTAATTCATATTTTTACTCATTCATATTCATGGACATGTAAATGTACACTTCATATTCATGTAATGTGCATGGATTCGTGTATGGATTCATCTATAAAATCTTCTCAGTTTCATACTTTGGGTTTGAACTGAGATATTGTGGCATGCAATCTCATCAGATGAGGGTATAGAGATTAACTTACAGAACAGTTGGAGGATACACGATTCTAATTCACTCACAAGGTTGAGGGCATGGGGAGCCACACCCATTGTGAGGTGAAAGACACAGGACCTACTCCCCTTAAAGGGAACAGGAGTCCTCACGATGCAGAGAGGGTAGATATCTACTCACCTCATCGACCAGAGGAGCACTGAAATCTAATTCTCATATATATATATGTACACACACACACACACACACACACACATATCCTTATATAGTCATATACATATTCATTTGTATATTCACATTCATGTACATATTCATATATTCATATTTATGTACATGTACATACACATAGTCATATTTCTACAAATATCCATACTCATTAATGTTAATGTACACGTACATGCAAATACTTATATACATATTCAGGTACATGTACATATTTATATACATACACATATTCACATTCATATCCATGTACATGTACACATTAATATTCAAATTCATGTACATGTGCATTCACATATTTATATTCATATGTATGTATATTTTACAATTCTACTCATATATATTTTATATAAATATGCATATCCACATGCATATATTCGTATGTTTTATATTCATATACATATGTATATATTTATGCATGTATTAATATTCATCTGTAGATTCATATTCATATACATGGTCATATTAAAATCCATGTACAAATATAGATATTTGAATTTATATATGTACATATTCATTTCCATATTCATATTCATATTGACAAACATTCATATGTGCATATTCATATTAAAAAACATGTTTATATACATATTCATATGCCTACACATGGCTTCTCCATTCATACTGTGAGGGTAGGACTGGAATGGGAAATCATCAAAAGGACTGAAATTAACTCACCTGATCAGGGTGGATTATACATGGTTCTACACCCCCCAGAGTGGCGGGCATGAGGACCTGCACCCCTCAAGATATTAAGAACATGGGGACTTACTACCCCCAAGGAGAACTACTCCTCTCATTTGTGAGAGGGCATGGAGATCTACGCTCCCCATGTAGGGGAGGACATGATGTTCCATTCTCCATATTGAGCGGAAGGCACTGGGATATATTCTAGATTCTTCTATAGATGTATCTACAGATCTACTCTTCTCAGAGTGTTGTGCATATAGATCTCCTCTTATCTAGTGGAGAGCATGGTGATCCATTCTTCACACTGAGTGGAAAGCACTGGGTCTACTTATCCGTAGATATGAATATATGTGGTATTTAATTTTAATTGTTGGTGGTTGACCTGGATTGTTCTCCCATGGGATGTCATCAAGTGGAGGGTGAATGATCAACTCTTCTGATCAGGTTGAGATACTTGATTCTAATCCACTCACCAGGTGAAGGATACAGGGATTATTAGCAGAAGGCACTGGAATCTTTTGTTTTTTCTTTTTTTCCCCATAGCTCTATTGAGGTAAAATTGATATACAATAAAATACACATTTGAAGTATGCAATATGATCAGTTTTGACAGATATGTAACCAATAAATCAATATAAAAAGCATTTCCATTACTTTTTTTTTTTTTTTGAGAGAGAGAGAGAGAGAGAATTTTTTAATATTTATTTTTTAGTTTTCGGCGGTCACAACATCCCTGTTTTGTACGTGGTGCTGAGGATTGAACCCGGGCCGCACGCATGCCAGGCAAGTGCGCTACCACTTGAGCCACATCCCCAGCCCTCCATTACACTTTAAAATTTGAAATAATGCAGACTGTGTTTCCTACATGATTTATTACATGAGACATCAGCACCTTAAGATATATAGAACCCCACCCCACATGTCAACTACTTCAAAATTAAATGGAACACTGATAAATATCCCAGAGGTCAAGGAAGAAAGCACAAGAAAAGTAAATAAAAAGTGCTTTGAATTAAGTGATAATAAAAGCTTAAAATATCAGGATCCCTGGGATGAACAGTATTCAGATTAACATTTATAACTTAAAGTACTTGTATCAGAAAGAAGTTAGAATAACAATCAAATTATTCTCAAATTATATAGTAGAAAGGAAAAAAATAAGAGTAAGAACAGAAAATAATGAAACAGAGAAGATATAATACAGCTAAAATGCAATAAAAATCAAACAAGTCTAATCAAGGAAAAAGCAAGATGATGGGCGCAGTGGTGCATATCTGTAAACCTAGCAGCTAGGGAGGCTGAGACAGGAGGATCACGAGTTCAAAGCCAGCCTCAGCAATGGTGAGGCACTAAGCAATTCAGTGAGACCCTGTCTCTAAATAAAATACAAAATAGGGCTAGGAATGCAGCTCAGTGGTTAAGTGCCCCTAAGTTCAATCCCTAGTACCAAAAAAGAAAAAGAAAAAAGAACATAAAAATTAATATCAATGGAGAAGGAGCTATAAAAATAATGCTAAAAATATATTAAGTAATATTATAATTTATGCCAACATTTGTAATAGCTTATGTAACATGGTCTACATTCAAGATGGGTCTGTGTGCTGCTAAGAAGAAAGTGTATTCAGTCAACAGTGTATGAAATATTCCATTTGTCTGTTAAGTCTAAATTTTCCATTGTATTTTTTACTTCTATAGCTTCTTTATTTAGTTTTTGTTTGGAGGAACTATCCAGTGGTGACAGAGACATGTTAAAGTTACCCAGTATTATTGTGTTGTGGTCTATTTGATTATTGAAATTGAGAAGGGTTGTGGGATGTACGTAGATGCTCTATTTGGGGGGGCATAAATATTTATGATTATTATGTCTTGCTGATATATAATTCCCTTAGCATCATGAAATGACCTTCTTTGTCCCTTCTGATTACCTTTGGCATGAAGTCCACTTTGTCTGATAGGAGGATGGAAATCCCTGCTAGTTTACACAATACACATGAGTGACATGCTTTCTCCCATCCTTCCCTTCAGTCCAAGGATGTCTTTGCCTATGAGATGAGTCTCTTGAAGACAGCATACTGTTCGGTCTTTTTTTAAATCCAATCTGCCAGTCTATGTCTTTTGATTGATGGGTTTAGGCCGTTAACATTCAAGGTTATTATTGAGATATGATTTGTATTCCCTTGTTGAGGGCCACAGCCGAGTTGGGATGACGCATGACATTTTTGCCAGAAGTAGTGGTTGAGAGGTGACGCCAGCAAGCCATTAAGATGATGACTTTTGAGTTCTCGAGGAGTTCCTGTTGAGTTCCGGTTGAGCTCTTGCGGGGATTCCTGAAGAGTTCGCATTGGTTGGGGAAGTGCCGGAGGAGGGATTTCCAGTTGGTGGTTCCTGGAGGAGCCGCGTGGCGTGCGGGAGAGTTCCCGGGGAGCGTATGTGGAGTGTGCTGGTGGAGTTCAGAAATAAAGTTTATTCCTGCTTCAGTGGCTCATGATTTGTGCCCAGCCAGACTGCGGCATTCCCTGTCATTTTGGTTTATTTCTAGTTTTTAATTTAAATTAGTTTCTCCTTGGATTGACTATTCCTTTAGTGTAGTTCCTCCCTTTGCTGATTTTCACTTTATTTTATTTTATCTTCATGGGATACTTTGTTGAGAATGTTCTGTAGTGCAGCTTTCTAGCTGCAAATTCTTTTAACTTCTGTTTATCATGGAAGGTTTTTATTTCATCTTCAAATCTGAAGCTTAATTTTGCTGGATATGAAATTCTTGGATGGCATCCATTTTCTTTCAGAGCTTGGTATACGTTGTTCCAGGACCTCCTAGCTTTGTGGGTTTGGGTTGAGAAATCTGCTGAGATCTGAAGTGGTTTCCCTGATATGTAATCTGATACTTTTCTCTGGAAGCCTTTAAAATTCTATCCTTATTCAGTATGTTAGGCATTTTCATTAGAATGTGCCTTTTGTGTGAATCTGTTGTAATTTTGTACACTTGGGGTCCTGTAAGCTTCTTGTACTTGATTTCCCATTTCATCCTTTAGATTTGGGAAATTTCCTGATGTTATTTCATTGAAAAGGTTGTGCAGTCTCTTGTTTTCTATTTCCACACCTTCCTGTATCCCAATGATTCTTAAATTTGATCTTTTCATGTTCTAACTATCATAATTCTTGGATGTTCTGTTCATGGTTTCTTAACATCTTCTCTCCGTGGTCAACTCTATTTTCAAGATTATATATTTTGTGTTCATTGCCTGAGGTTCTGTCTTCCAAGTAGTCTAGTCTGTTGGTGATGCTTTTTATTGAATTTTAAATTTTGTTTTATTGTTTCCTTCATTTTGAGGATTTCTGCTGTTTGTTTCTTTAGTTTTTCTTCAGAATCTTTCCCTTTTTATTGAAGTGATCTTTCACTTCCTCTGCTTTCTCTCTGATTTTATTCCTTATACCACCCTTTATTTTGCAGGTCAGTTTAACTGTGTACATTCTAAACTCCTTCTCTGACACTTCTTCCACTGTGGTGTTGACAGATTCTGTTATTGGAGTATCTTGGTTTGTTTGGGGTGATCTTTGCTCTTGCTTTTTCATGTTGTTTGTGTGTCTACTCATCTAACAGTATGGATTTGAGGGACTACAGTTTCTACCCTGTGGACTTAAAATTCCCCTGAAGGTTTCCAGTACCTCACTGTTTGTTGGGGAGAGAAGTAATAACAACCAATACCAATAACATGCCACATTAAACCAAATAGTTCTTACTATGATGTCTACAATGTTAATTATCGCAATAAACAAAAGTGATGTGATAATTTATCACCTACAATAAAAACAGCAAATTTGCAAAGAAGTTTATAACTTCATATGGTGGACAGGGAGAGAACAGAAGTGATATATGATGTGATAATTATGAGGGATGAGGAGCGACGAAGAAGTAAAACATTAAAGGGAGAATGAAAGAGAACAATAGAGATTGGCTGTTAGAAGAAAAGAGAGAATCAAGGGACATAGGCAGGAGAAAAATGTGTATAAAGTTAAATGTTTTTAATTAAAAATAAAAGAATACAGAACAAAACTAAATGTACTAATAAACATCCTAGTTCACAAAAAGCTAATCCATGAAAAATAAGTGGCTTCAAAAATGCTCAAAATATGAAAAAACAAATATGAGTATGTATAAATGTCCACGTACCATTAAGGTCAAAATTAAACACAGAAAAAGAATTTTTAAGAAGATCTTTATGAAAAGTTAAAGAACTTTTTCCATTGGAGTTCGAGGGTTCTGTTCTCTTCTCAGCAGTTTCAGTTGGGATCTTCTGGAGTGTGATGCTCTACCCTCTGGATTGCTGGAGTGAGCGAGGTGATCCTGTAGGTGGATTTCTGGTGTAGGCTTAGGTGGGCTCCAGGCTCTTTGCTGAATGCCATTTGTCTGGAGATTTTAATCAGTGCACCTCCAATGCCCAGTACTTGCTGGTCCATGCCGGAGGACTGTATCCCAGGGGTCTCCCTGGGTTCCACTCATGTGGCTGGGGGCCCAATTCTTAGTCCCCTATGTTACTGGACACCACCTTTCCTGATCTCGGGTTCAGTCACCAAACAATCTCTCCCATGAGTTCCCGGTCAGAGGCTCTCTCCCCCCATCCTGCAGGCAGTCAGATTGGAGGTGGAGGGGTACAGCCAGTGGGTTTCCACCGCCAGGTGTCCCCTGTGTAAACCGCTCTCCATTTTGACTTTTCTCCTGGTCATTTAAGCACACTCTCCATCAGGCAGTGTGTGTTTACTGGGCCTGTATTTTGGGCCAAACTTGAGTTTGCCAGGCATTGGCCCCCCTCAGCTGCTGCCCCTCACCCCCCACCCCCAGCAGCAGCTGTGAAATTGTTCTTTGCTTTGTCCTCAGCTTGCGGCCTAGAGAGATGCAGCTTCCATCTCCACACACGGATCTTGCAGCGCCTCTTTCAGGTCCGCTGGGCAATGTCCTTGATCTCTAAACCAGACACCCCCCTGGCCTCCCCAGAATGCGGGTTTCTTTAACTCCCTTACCCCTCTGCTGTGCTCTTGGAGGGGCCACTCTGGCTGGAGATCCCCGGGCTGTGGCAGTGGCTGTGCTGTGGGACTTCCTCCTTACTTCATTACATCCCACCGCCTGTGTCCCCAGTCTGCTTTTAATGTTCAGTTTTAAATTCCAGTAAAGTCCCCCCGCCCTTTTTCTTGTTCACCCACCTTGCTGGGAAGCTGCCTGTCTGCTTTCTTGGTTCCACTCCACAGAGCAGCCAGGAAAGCGACCTCCTCTATTCCACCATCTTGAAAACCTTGGGATCTTATTCATATATATCTCCTTATCTATTCGTATACATGTTCATTTGCATATTCGTATATAGCATATACATATTCATATACAGAAACATGAACATGCTAATATATACATATCCATGTTCATACTCATTCATATACATATGCATTTGTATATTCATATACATGTTCATATTTATATACATTCATATTAATACCATATGCACATTTATATACATATTCATAGACATATTCACGTACATCTCTTTGGCTTTCATATTTTATGGTAGAACTGGAATGATCTGAAATGGGAACTCCTCAGATGGAGGGTACAGAGGTTAACTCCCTGGTCAAGTGCAGTATAAGTGATCTGACTCCCTTCACCAAGTGGAGGTCATGGGGATCATACCCATCACAGGGTGAAGGGCACAGGACCACTCCCTTGTGGGGACCTTCTCCCCTCCCTGGGCAGAGGGCTTGGAGTTCCAATTCCCTCCTGTAGGAAGGATCCATCCTATAATTCCCTCCTGTAGGGCAAGGTGATCCATGCTCCATCCTGAGCAGGAGGCACCGTTATCTAATATATATATTCATAATCATAATCATGTTTATTTATATGTATAATCATCTACATATTCATAAACATATTAATATTGTCCTCTTTATTTTCCTGCTTCATGGGTTAAACTGGAATGCTCTGGAATGGGTACTCTTCAGATGGAGGGAACAGGATTAACTCCCCTACTCGGGTGCAGGCTCTACTCCTCTTACCAGGAGGAGGGCTGGAGATTGTTCCCCTCATCTTGCAGGGGTGGGGTGCAGGTGGGCCTGTGGCCGCCCCCCCCACCCCAGCCTCTAGGCAGCAGGCTCAGGGTTGGGACTTGGGACATCAAGGTTGCATTCGCAAACCTCTGGGGGAATGAGGACCTTCTGTGTTATACTAATGTTATAGTTAAAGCTTTGTCCCAGGGTTTCATAAACTGACTTCCAGACTACTCATGTACAATCAAATCAAGCCTTTATTGAAGCACACTAGTGGCGGCTGACCAGAACATAAAGCTGTTCCCCTGATCAGCCCCGAACAATTGCAAGGGCACTCCTTATAAGCCTGAAAACTACAAAAGGGATGTTTGGGGGTCTAGCCAATGCAAGCAAGCCAGGTTACAGAAGCGGGACAGTGCAGTCAAGCGGAGGGAAGCCTAACCAATCACAGTTAGCCCAGTCACCCCAGTTACAGAAACAGAGCCCTGTTACCCTAGTTACAGAAACAATATCCCATTAGGTAGTTCCGTGTTCTTAAAGGTTTCTATAGCAAAAGGAAAATAACATCTTGCTCCAGTCAGGACTCTTCAACTTGGCATGGTTGTTTTACAGGATGAAGTCATAAAACAAAATGGAGTCACATTTGCTCCTACTATCACACTAAGGGGGTGCCAAGGCTGGGAAAGCTGGAGTGAGGGTGTCAATTTACTAAGATGGTAGAGAAAACATTCCGGCTGATTTTGAGCTTGAGGGAGATGCTGGACAGGTCTCTGTTGTGTCTTCACCACAGTGTCACCCCTCTCCTGCTGCCTGCGCCGGCCCGCAGCGGAACTCACAGTGGACCTTGTTCTGTGTTGCTGCAGGGGTGGGCTGCTATTGAGTGGATAATCGAACATTCTGAAAGCGCTGTGAGCTAACAGGCGTGGACCTGCACCTCGGGATACACGGTGGTCACTGCAGTGCTCGTGATCCTGGTACAGACGTTTGGCGTTTCATTAACTGCGTGCATGGGGCGTGTGCAGAGGATGCTCAGGAGCCCGCTGCGCTCCTCTCCGGGCCTGTGCTTCTCAGTGTCCGCCCCCAGGTCGAACCCTCCAACCCCACTGCTTTGCACTTGCTTGCTTCATGCAGGATGTGTTTTCCAGGGACACTTGAGCTGCTGTCCTCTGGTGCCTGCAGGTTCCTCCTGCAGTGCGCGGCTAGTGAAGAACCCTCCTTGGGTAGGTCAAGATGGGCTTAAAGGCTCTTCTGAGGCGAAGAGATTTCATTTGAGGTAAAATTTGTTCTCTTTTTTTGGAGCCGGGGATGGATCCCAGGTCTCACACTTCTACCCCTGAGCTCCATCCCCACCCCATACATAGTCTGTCACCTGCCAGAGCCAGTGTTCAGCCCCTGCCTGCTTCTCTTCAGTGGCAGAACCATCCCTGGCATGTCTGAGAGTGTCACAAGCATTGCTTGATTTGTGCCCGTGAAATTGATACTGGGTGCCCAGCACCCTTGGCCACGTCTCACTTGGGAAAGGAGACCAGAGCCCTGCCTCCCTTTGTCCAGGGACTCCTCATGCTCCTGGTCCCCGTCAGGCTGCTGGGCTGTGCTGCTCTGGGCCCAGCTCCCCATTGTTTGTCCATCTGTCTGTCCCCAGCCTGCCTGCTCTTGTTTGGCTGTCCTTCAGCCAATAAGCTGCCTGGTCCTGGTGTCTTTAAGAACTTGTTGCTGATTTTGCCTCAATCACTGAAGCTGCAATTTGCCAGTGACCTTGACCTTGAATCCAAGGCTGAGAGCTGCCACAGTCTTTCCTCTTCCCTGGTGGCACTGAGCTGAGCACTCTCAGGGAGGTTACCAGGCTGGTGTTGCAGTGTGTGTGTGTGTGTGTGTGTGTGTGTGTGTGTGTGAGAGAGAGAGAGAGAGAGAGAGAGAGCAAGCGCATTGATGTGAGTCATGGCTCCTCAGGTTCTGTTTCCTCCAAAGCCAGAGCTAACCTGCCTCCATCTTCAACCAGATTCCTGACCCAAAAACTCCAAGAAGACAGGAAGGAAGAGAAAGAAGATGGAGAAAGGTGAGCTAGACGTGCCTCTGGCCTGTCTGGAGGGGAACCTGCTGGCACGGAAGCCCTGGTGACCTTGGAGCAGCCCTCAGCGTGCAGGCTGCAGTCATGGGCATGCGGAGGCTGCAGGAGTGCTAGAACCCCAGCGCCAGTCCACACCATGTCGCCACTGTGCCCTGGGCCTGTTCTGGGCCTTTGCTGCCTTTCCCTGGCACGGCCCCCAGCGCTTTTCTGCCAGTACTGGGACCTTGCTGCGAGAGCTCCTTCTTATGTCCCCATTGAGCCCTGTCCCTCTGCAGAGCTGACACTGTCCCTGCCCTCCACCTGCATGTGCCCTCCATGCTTCACAGAAACAGTCTCTGATCCTGAAGCTTCCTTCTGCCCCAGGTCCCCTCTGCACCCCTTGGCAGGGAGCTCTGCTCAGATGTCACTTCACACTGATGGGGAGCTGAGCCCTAGGAGCCACTGGACTTGCTGTGGGGTCCTGTGGTGTTGAGAGCCACAGCCGAAGGGGCCCCAGCAAACTTCCAGCTGCCGGCTGATGATTGGCTCACAGCGGCCCCAGCAACATCTAGCTGATTGGCTCCTCTGCGGTGATGCTCATTGGACTGTTTCCCTGCCCTTTCAGACCACGGAGCTGCTCATTGGGGGACTTCTTTGGCTCCGCCCACGTGACCCAGCCAATCGGCCTCAAGAGCAGGAGGATTGGGGGAGGTGGAAAGAAGCTTGTGTGGCGGGGTGAGAGGCTTGTGGAAAGCCGGTGGTGGCAGTTGAGGCTCTGAGGGGTTTTCCTGAGAGGCTGTTTTGTTTGGCATGTGTGGTTCTAAAAATAAAGTTAGTTTCTTTTGACAAGTGGCTCCTGATTGTGCCCAGCCAGACTGCGGCACTGTGGGCTGATGGGTTTGTGGTCAATTACCAAATGTCTTTTTTCTGGAGTGGTCTGACTTCTGACGAGACTCCCCAGCTCCTGGGGAGGGGAGGAACACAGTGGCCTCCCACTTCCTACAGGCTGGGCAGCAATTCCTCCAGCCTGGCACTGCCCTCTTGGGACACCTGGGGTGTGGGACCTGCTGGGCTCTCACTGGTGGCTTTGGGCCCTGCCTGGGCTGGACTGTCCCTGTCTACATCACCAGCCCCAGCTCTGCTCTCCCGCTATAACTGATGGCCTCAGGGTGCCAACACCTCCAAGTTTTTGAAGTTTGTTTTCCTGGTTTTCTCCTCATAGTTTCATGGACATTTCAGGGATCAGGGCAAAAGGCTTTTTCTCAATGTTTTGAAATCAAAGTTTAGAACAATACTAGTTAAAAAAAAAAGTCAAAGCAGCCCATATTTAATTGGTTAGAAGAAAAGCACAGGACTGTGTTGAACAGAGTCCTCAGCTCTCCCTCTGCAGGTGAACTCCCCCACCCTGTTCTCACAGACCCTTCCAGAAATTCTCCGTGCCTGTGAAAGTTCACATGTGGGGTTTGATCTTTCCCTTCTTTCATTAAACTTAGATAGGATCGTGCTGTGTGTACTGTTTTGTGACTGTCTTTTTTTCCTACTTTTTTTTTTTGTGTGTTGTTAGGGGGGTTGAACTCGGGGCACTCGACTACAGAGCCATATCCCCAGCCCTATTTTGTATTTTATTTAGAGGTCTCACTGAGTTGTTCAGTGCCTTGCTTTTTGCTGAGGCTGGCTTTGAGCTCCCAATCCTCCTATTTTGGCCTCCTGAGCTGTCAGGATTACAGGTGTGCGCCACTATGCCTGGCATTTTTTCTCCTTTTTAAACATCTTCTTGAAGGTCCTTTGGAGGATTCCCCCTGGAGGATTCGCTGCATGCACCCAGCCCTAATCCCTGGGGCCCCGAGGGCCACATTCACTGGCTCTGCTGTGCCTAGTCCACTGGTGGGTGAGGAGGGACAATCTCTGGGTTACTGTACCACACTCTTTCCAGTGCAGCCTCTTGTTCCCAGGTTTCAGGATGACTCTGTCACTTCACAGGGTCATTGTCTAAGTGTGTCACCTTGGGAGTTGTGTTCTGGAGGGAAGCATGTGAGGCTATGATTTGGAAAGCATGTGCTGAAGGCTGGATAGTGTCAGGGCAGCTTCTCTGATCTGTGCAGCGGTGAGGCCGCAGAGGTCCCGGGTGTTTTTGGAGTAAGATGGCATTTTTAGTGTGAGGGCTGTTGTAAATGTCAGTCAACTGATTCTGCCCAACTTCTGGCAGCTTGAGGGAGGTAAAAACAAGCCCCTGCATGCATTGCGTTCTCAGTCTTCCATGCTTTCAGCCATTAACAGGTTTTAAAAGTTTCCCTTGAAGTGATCATTAAACCTACAGGGTAAGTTGCTTGGCTTTGTAACACGGTTGGTTGGAAGTGAACACAGTATTTATTTCTACAACCATTTCCATTTGGAATTCATCAGCACAAAAGAAAATTTGTATGATAAAATATCAAGGAAGCAGTTTAGCCTTGATTTCAAACTTTTTATAAATTTGTCAAAAGTCAACTTTAACAAGACAGCATGCTCCGTAACTGACAGAAGTGGCTGTTGCATTAATGTCTAGTAGATACCCAGATATCCCCAAGGGAAGCCCCCTGTCCTGGGATGCTCTGGGGCAGAAGTTCTAGAATATCAGTCTCAGTGTAACAAAAATAATAACAGAGAAGAAGCAGAAGTAAGACTAATGAGATGGGATATATAATGTAGGGAAGGACGTGTGGGCAAGGCTGTCTGGCCACTTTGGGAGGGGACTCAGTGCTGTTCTGTCTTCAGGGTGGAGGGGTCTTGGTGTGGGTGACTGGCCGCCTGAATGTGGCCTTGGTGAACCCGCAGCCTGCAGGTGTCTCTGCAGGCACCAGAACCTGGCCCGGGGCCCCAGCACTGCCCCAGCCACTGCCCCCACCTGCAGCCCCAGGACCACCCCTGGGTGACTCTGCCACCTCTTAGCCCACCGTGCCCTCTGTCTTTTCTCTTTGATGGAAGAAAGACAGGTGTTGACTACTGACAGGAAGTTAATTCAGCTTCCCCAGAGCCATCCTTTCTGCAGAGTCCACGACATTGAGAGAAGGGAGTGGATTTCTGCACCTTGAGTCCTCACCCCATCCCCACCCTGCCAACAGAAGTTTCCGGAGGGATCTGTCCCAGGTCAGCCTTCCTTGGTTTCCAGCCTCGGGTCTGCGAGGCCCTCAAGTCCAGCAGGAATGAGCGCAGGACACCAAGTCTGCAGGACACCACCGGGTGACTCCGGCCAGCGTCCCCGACAAGCCGGAGTCCCTCCGACAGCCCTGGTCTGGGTGCACCGGGAGCTGATTTCCGGTTGTTGGTTCTCTAGGGCCCGGCTCGCGTTCGCCCCGTCGGGCGCTGGACCCTCGGACGTGCGCGGCGGCTTTGCTCCTGAAGCCGGGCGGGTGGCCTGGCACCTCTGCCTGCTTTTGGGAGGCGGCGGCGGGCAAGAGGAGCTGGCCCCGGGGCCCGGCTGTCCCTGGCGCTGGCCGGCCTCCCCAGCGGCTCTCGGCCGCGGAGCCCCGGGGCGGCCTGCAAAGCGTTCAGCCTCCAGGGCGAGGAGGCTCAGGAGGAGGCCGGCTGTTGGCCAGCGCTCTGGTCTCCTGGGCAGGCCGCCGGCTGAGCTTCCGCCCCCTCCCCCGGGAGTGTGGACACCGACCAACCAGAGCAGTCCGGAGGTCCCCGTGGAGCCTGTGTCGCGGGTGTTGGCCAGGCGCTTGGGAAAGGCAAGGCTGGGTGTAGGGAGGGTATTTTAAATTTTTGTAACTTTTTTTCTTTTTTTGGTACTGGGGATTGACCCCAGGGGCACTTTATGATTGTGCTACAACTCCAGCCCCTTTTATTTATTTGTTTTGAGACAGGGGCTGGCTAAGTTGCTGAGGCTGACCTCAGATGTGTGAACCTCCTGCCTCAGCCTCCACATTGCTGAGATTATAGGTGTGCACCACCACAACCTGGCTTACTTTTTGTAACTTAGTCACTAATAAGCGGCACCTGTCAGCTGTAGAACCTTCTAGTGAAGTTACAGGTGCTCATGGGTATGGATGAGCTTTGGAGCCTCTACTTCTCAGGTCCAACCATGCTGTGTCCAGCGGTCCCAGGACTGCCCAGCAGGGCAGGCTGGCACTCTGTGGCCCCGGGTGACTTCAGTACCACCTGTGAGCCCAGAATGGCCCAGGTGTTTTTAAAAGCTGGTTAATCAGGCTCATGCCTGTGATCTCAGCAGCTCAGGAGGCTGTGGCAGGAGGATCTGGAATTCAAAGCCAGCCTCAGTAAGAGCGAGGTGCTGAGCAACTCAGTGAGATCCTGTCTCAAAAAACAAAACAAAACAAAATAAAAGCTGGTTAATGAAAACCCTCAGCAGGAGGGTGAGGAGACCTGGGAGGCCCACGCGGCCCTTTGTGGAAAACACTGCCTGCACCTCCCCTGGACCCCATGAGACCCTGGTCGACATTGATTGAGCCAAACTTTCCTCCTTCCGCCAGAACCTCCCTCTCGCCTTGGGGATCACGCTGCTTCGGTTTCCCAGACACACAGCCTGCGTGACTTGGGACCTCCTTCTTGGCTTCTCCAAATGGCTCGGGTGAGTCTCTCCCCATGTCACTGTCGTGCTCCATGCTGGGTTGCTGAGAGCCACAGCCGAGTTGGAATGGCCCCTGGCATTTTGCCAATAGTATTGGTTGAGAGGCAAGCCATTAAGATGATGCTGGATTGATTCGGTTGTATATTAGACCTTTACTGTCCGCCTTGGCCTGCTACTTTGGAGTTCTCGTGGGGATTCCTGGAGAGTCCCATTGGTTGGGGAAGTGCCAGAGGAGGGATTTCCGGAAGAGGGATTTCCGGTTGTTGGTTCCTGGAGGAGCCGCGTGTCGTTCGGGAGATTTCCCGGGGACCGTATGTGGAGTGTGCTGGTGGAGTTCAGAAATAAAGTTTGTTCCTGCTTCAGTGGCTCGTGATTTGTGCCCAGCCAGACTGCGGCACTGGGTGCTCCTCCCCAGGCCTCGCCCCAGGGGCAACTCTGGCCGGTGCAGGGGCAGGGAGGGCTGGCCTGCGTGACCTGGGAATGTGATCATGATGGTGTGACTCCAGAAGCCGGTCACAAGAGACACTGCCTCCTGCTCCCTCTGTCACTCGGGGCCTGCGGGGGCCTCAGGGTACCAGCCTGTGAGCAGCCACCTTGGAGGCAGATCCACTAGCCCAGAGCAGCCTTGGGATGACAGGAGCCTCCGCAGACTTGGCTGGGAGCCTGAGGGGGATCCCTGCTACCGCTGCTCCTGAATTTGTGACCCAGGGGGAATTGTGAGATAGTAAATGCTTGTTGTTCAAGCTGGAGTTTGCGGGCAACAGTAATAGATAACTCAGATGTCACCTCATATTTCCATCGTCTCTTTCACACTTTCTCTCTTGCTGTCAAATCCTTCCCAACGAGTCCTGGGCTAATTGGCTGTCAAGCTGGGAGGTTTTTTGTTCCATTTTGAAAATGTCAAAACCAAGGCTGAGGCTTTGGCATAGATGGCCCAGGTGGAGCCACATGGCCTAGAAGTCTGGGCTCTCTCCCCTCTTTGAACTGCCTTAAAATCTCCTGTCCTGGAGCTGGCCTTGCCTGAGCGCAGCTCATGGTCCAGGGCAGTCAACCCTGGAGATTTACATGGCCTCCCCCGAGACCTCCTTTTCACCTGTTCTCATGTATATTTGATTGGTTTGTACTGAGATTTCTTCCAGAGCGAGATCAGGTGTTCTGCTTGCGTGCACAGTCTGGGTATTCGCTAAGACTCTTGGGGACTGATGGCCAGTCACTGTTAAGAGGAGCAGCTGGAAATGCAGCAGGGTGAGGCAGCTTCTGGAGACCCATGGTCTCTTTCTAACCACTGGCAACCTCACTGTTCCCCCTTCTTCATCTGTAAAGAGGAGGCTAGTGTCTGAGTGCTAAAGGAGATGCTGTGGACTGGGGGCATAGCTCACTGGTGGAACAGAATGTTACCTTGTTACTAGTTGGGTTGGGGGTTGTACCGAGGGCCTTGTGCATGGTGGTATGTGCTCTACCACTGAGCTATACCCACAACTCAGCAATTCTCAAAAATTGGTGAGGCATGGTGGTGCATGCCTACCTAGAGTCCAGCTACTGGGGAGGCTGAGGCAGGAGGATCGCTGGAACCCAGGAGATCAAGGCCAACCTGGGCAACACAGCAAGACCCCTGCCACAAAAGCAAATGTTGAAAAAAACCTATATTAACCATAACAAACTAAGTGGGGAATATCTTCATATCCTAAAGCTTACTTTCTTATTGGTAAATAATATAACAAATTTGGAATAGTTCAGTTAAGTTGGAATAAAATTGTTAATGAAACTTTTATGATTCCGTAGAGGGGGCAGAGAGAGAAGAGGGGAGGGGAGGGGAGGGGAGGGGGGATAGTAGAGGATAGGAAAGGCAGCAGAACACAACAGACACTAGTATGGCAATATGTAAATCAATGGATGTGTAACTGATGTGATTCTGCAATCTGTATATGGGGTAAAAATGGGAGCTCATAACCCACTTGAATCAAAGTGTGAAATATGATATATCAAGAACTATGTAATGTTTTGAACAGCCAACAATAAAAAATTAAAACAAAAAAAAAAAAACTTTTATGATTCCTACTAAGAGTTAACCACACTGTAAGAGTCAGGCAGTGAAGATTATGGGCCCAGTAAACCTGGCGCATTTACGCAGCCGCCTCCTGACAGGCACTGGGCCCTGTGCATCTGCACATCTCTTTGTTAATGGAAGGAGACAGGGGTGCAGGCCCCCACCCAGGGCTCTCAAGCTGGAACAGCCTCTGGGAGAGTGAGCCAGGGAAGCTAGGTGGTGAGTCAGGGTCCTGAGAGAAAACTCCGTGTTTCTGAGTAGTGCTTGAGCTGCTTCTGGCTCTTCCCTTAGCCAGCTCAGGGCTGCAGTGACTCGGTGTAGAACTGTCCCTGACCGCTGTACCCCCTGGGCCGGGGGCTGTCAGCACACTGCCAGGTGCTCTGACATCCTCATGGATCCATCTTTGTGTTTCTCACTTATTCCCATCTTGAACATGCTGTTAACTCACTCTGCACTTACTGAGCACCTACTTCATGCCAGCTATTTATTTCAGAAACTGGGATACATAGGACAGGGAAGAAATATGGCCGAGATTCTTGTTTTCATGGAACAATGAAGTGGGATATGGGATGCTAAGAGCCGAGGGGGAAACACACAGGCCCACATACAGCGGGGAGAGAATGTCGCGAGCAAGTCAAGGATGGGAGCAAAGTACGTGAGGGTGGAACTTGCAAGTTGGCATTGTGCAAGGAAGATGGCACTGTGCAGGGAAGAAGGTGCACCTTGTCCATTCAGCACTGAGAGCGCCCATCAGCAGAGGCTGAGGACCACTCCTGCCACTGGCTGGTGCGGGAAGGAGGCCACATCAGCTCTGAGCATCAGCTGTGGAGAGGCATCAGGTGGGGCTGGAGGGTGCAGCATCGAAGGCCAGCCACCTCACTGGGGACGTCATCGACTCTAGCCAGCAGGATAGGGAACATTGGCAGCCATGCTGACTTGCCTGGATATTTGTTTCCAAAAATGGCATTTGTGTTGCCATGTACAACAAGTAAGTGAAAATAGCCTGCTCATGTCGTGTCCCCCGCCACCACGCTTCTCTTTATATCTCCAACAGGAAGTAGGCAGCACAGCATGGGTCACAGAGACCGAGCCCCTGCTTCTGCCAGGGCAGATGAGGCCCGGTCTCCAGCAGAACCCAAGGGGACCGCGGAGCCCAGAAGGTGCCAGAGGAAGACGCTGGCGCACAGGGTCTCCTGTGTCTGACACTCATCACTGAGGGTTTTCTTTTTAATTCTGAGAGATGGACTCAGGTCTTTACAGCAACTGGTGAAACTGATTGGCCTCTGCCTGGAGCTACAGATAAACCAAGCCCAGTTTGCACTTTTTCCTGCTTCTAGGTAATGTTCACAACCAGTTTGTCTTCAGACAGAGAGGCACTACTTAAAGCCAGGCACTGTGGTACACGCCTGTGATCCCAGTGACCTGAGAGGCTGAGGCAGAGAGGATCATGAGTTTGAGGCCAGCGAGACTTTATCTATCTTTAAATAAAAAAATAAAAAGGGTTAGAGGTGTATCTCCGTGATAGAGCTCTTGCTGGGCATTTCATGGGGCCCTGTGTTCAGTTTCCAGCACTGTGCAAAAGAAAAAAAAAAGAGAGAGAGAGAGAGAGACTGCTCAGAAAGCATCAGCTACGCCACACTTGGGTGAAGGCTGTGAAGGCTGGCGGGGGCTCCACAGACTCTTCGCCACTTCTAGTCACAGCAGGTCAGGTTTTAACGCAGTTGCTGGCTGGTGCCTGCGTGGTCCTGGAGGTTTAACACAGTAGCTCCAGTCTCTCTCTGGGTAAAAAATGACATCGTGACCACCTAGGCTAACATCCTCATTTTAAAATTGAAGAAACATATCCATAAGTGTTCAGGAGCCTTCGTGAGCTGAGCAGGAGCAGTTTCCTTAGTACCATTTCTGATCTGTGAGAACCGGGTGCTCATGAAGACTCTCCTTTGCTAGCTAGGCTTTTCTTTTTTTCCCTTCAGTATCAGGATGGAAGCTCTTGGGTCCTGCAAAGGCCTTTTTGCTAGAGATGTCACTTGGGAGTGGAGAGGGCTCTACCGCCTACAAGGAAGCTTCAGCCACTGCTGGACCTGGGGGACCCCAGGGGCCAGGTACCCCTGGGCACTTGTTCCTAATGTGCTCTGTGCAGCTGACTCCAGGTGACCAGGAGTCGGGGTAGGAGGCCCTGGGGCTGCGTGTCAGCCTGTGCTTCCTGGGTGTGGGGGACAGGCTGCGTTGCTGCTAGAAGGCCAAAGCTTCGCCCCAGAAGTCGCCCTGCTCAAGGCTCACCTTTGCTCCCTGTGGCTGCTCCTGACTCCCCTGACCTTGGGCCGTTTGCCTGTCCTGGGAGGTGTGAGGTTCTCTGTTGCCCCCCTCAGGAAGGGCTCTGGAGGAGGAGGCAGGTGACTGCTGGGGTCAGAACCACACTCCCAAGTGGAGCGGCAAATATAAAAGGGGCAACATCAGATGGGCTGGTTGTTCAAGGCCGGGCCTCTTCGCTGGCCGCAGCCCGGGAAGGGCACCCCTCCTTAACTCACAGCTGACCCAGGCTTGATACAGCAGCCGGCGAGACCCAGTGCGTCTGGCCCTCTGGGTGCCGAGTGAGGCAAGGGGTCAGGCCCCTCTCCCCGGGGACAGTGAGCAGCTTCTTGATGCCCCTCCCAGGAGCCCTGCCCTCCAGGTCTGGAGCCCCTCTTCAGCACTTCCACATCATGGCTCTTGGGTTGGCCAGAGCTCTGTGCAGTGAAATCTAAATAGTTCCACAACGTCACCATGTTTTAATGGGATGAGCTGGGAGACAGCGAACTCCATCTGCCACACACATGCTGCTGAGCGTGGCTCTGTACTAACCAGGCACTTGGCTTCTAAACTTTTTTGGGGTGGGCAAAGGGAGCCGTTTCTAGATTCTGTCATGTCTCTGGATGACAAGAGGGAAGGTGGCCCAGGCTCATCAGCAATGTGACCAGTGCACGGTGCATGCAGAATGGAGTCCCTTCCTGAAAGTAGTCCCCTCTAGGATACTGCAGACTCATGATTTACAAGGACAAATCTTTTCCTCTGTCGAAGCTGGGGAAAAAAAATACATTTACAGAATCACATAAACCTCTGACCATTTATGGTATCCCAATTTTCTGTATCTCTGGATTCAAGAGTTCGGTCCTGGACTTAGAAGGTCACTGAATGTTTGGGTCATGAGGTGGACATACAGTGACACACACTGGTCTTGTTCTCTACATATTACAGAGAAACTCCAGTAAAAAGAGCTCCTAAAAAAATGTCAGGCAGGTGGGTACAGTGGCGCATGTTGGTAATCCCAGTGGCTGGGGAGGCTGAGACAGGAAGACGGCAAGTTCAAAGCCAGCCTCAGCAACTTAAGTGAATTAGTCCTACGCAACTCAGCAAGACCCTGTCTCTAAATAAAATATAAAAGAGGGCTGAGGATGAGGCTCAGTGCTTAAGCACCCCTGGGTGCAATTCCCAGTACCTAAAAAACAAAACAAAACAAGTCAGGCAACTGAGAAGACAGGTTTGTGTAAAATGGATTAATATCAAATTAAATTATCACACACTGTTGAAACTATGCTCAAGGTCAACAAATTTCTCTAAATTCACCATTTAGGAATATGTTCTTTGAGGAATGCTATTTAAAGTGTACCAGCCTGAGACACAGCCCTCATCCTATAAAAAAGGGGGAGGGGGAAGGTCTTATCCCAAACTCATCAAATGACATAAAAATGTTAAGGTGACTTTTTGGTTTTGGTATCTGTTATCCAGAAAGCTGTTATAAAAACATTATCTATAGTCTGTCTCCATATATAATAAAATGCTATATAATCTATTTTAATCTCCCACATGAGGTTATAAAAACAAAGAAGAGTCACACTGCCTGATAACACTGCAGTCCCGGGGCTGACGGCCTTGTCTTTCCAGGGGGTCCCTGCAGATCACATTTCTTCAATGCCCAGGATTTGCTGTGGAGAGTACCTGCCTTGACCCCAGTGATTTAACAGCCACTCACCAAAAGACATCACTGTTTTACAACAGGAACAACACAGAGGTATGACCAAAGCCATTTTATTTTTTCCTACATAAATTTTAAAATACTTTAATGGAAAACACTGAGTACCCATCATGTCACCCTGAATGCCGCAGCACCTCGGCTTCTACACACGTGGCAGCCGGGTCAAGGCCCAGCCAGCAGCATATACTTCTTCATGGTCCTTCAGTAGTTTTGCATGTATAGAATCTCCCGTTTTGCTTTAGCAAACAGCAACATGATTTAAAACTCTCACATTTCCTGTATGACACCTAAAATCCAGTCCTATATTTATTAATAGAGTTAGAAAAATAAAAGCCTTAAAAATTTCATGGAATGAGTTCATGTATTAATCACATAATCTCTTTAACATAAGATTATTTTTAAGACTCGTTTACATAACAACCTCTGGTTTAATTTGAAAGACATGACTTGAACTCTAGTGAGATCGTTAGGTCAATGTACATGTATGTCATTTACCTGACTTAATTTTTACTGGCTGGGGAGAGTTAATTCCCACTGTCCACTGGATGAATGACTTAAATATTAATAAATACACTACAGTATTTACAAGCATTCTCACATACTCTGACACTGACTGGAAAGTCAAGCCACAGGAGGGAAGATTTCCTGACAACGTGACCTCATGGCAAATGGGACAAAAGGAAGCAGCACTCAGGGATGAGAGGAGGGTGAGACGAGGGTGACCGTTCAGATGTGCACAGTGTTCAAAACGCGCTGGATGACACTGAGGCCAGCATGCTTCTTGTTGGCGTGGAAGTCAGAGGGGCCCAGTGGGCAGTCAGGACAGAGGAAGGTGCAGAGGGAGGGCATGCCAGGAGCCTAGGGGTAAGAGTCAGCCTGAGGAAGTTACCTCCTGCAGCCTGCAGGGGGCAGCACACATCCCAGGGCTAATTCAGAATCCTTCTTGGCAGCCCGGGCAATGCCTACTGGTTTTGGTGGTTTCAACCACACGCCATCCATCTGACCTCTGTGCACTTGGCCAAACCCATCCCTGCTGCTGAAGAATCTACACCCTCACAGCCTGCTAAGGGGTGACCGTGATGCCCGGTCATCCCATGTGAGGAGGTGAAGGGACAAGGGGTTTAACCAGGTCACTGCTTTGTGAACAGGAGTAAAATCCTCGTCCTGGGCTTTATTTCTTGTGTTGCACACACAGTAACTAGTCACCGCCCTGCATGCGAGTGCACACTGTGTGAACTCCATCTGCGTCCCTTGCTCTCCTCAGGACCTGCCTGGTAGCTGCTTCAGAAGCTCACACCCAGGGCCACCAAAGCAGGTGGCCCCACCTAACTGTCTGGAATGTGAAGTTCAGAGTCTCTTGGAAAATTGCATAAGCAAGCTTCCCTGGTGTGATTTCTAAAGCTCTTTAAAAAAAGGCTTGAAGCAGCCAGCAGCGTGTTCTGGGGACCCGCTTTCACAAGCAGCACAGACCAACTGTTAACATGTATTATTTAGTCAACTGTTAAAGTTTATTTCATAAGTATCAGTAATTTAAAGCCATTTACTAAATTGTAAATTTCAATCCTTTAAAAACTACTACCAGAGCAGTTCTGAGGTATTACTGTTAACTTAATATGGAAATGTGGCTGGAAATGTGACTGCCATGCCCGCAGCTCCCTAGGCTGCTGGGGTGTGACCACAGACACGAACTACAGCTTTCAGGAAATTACTGTGCCCGTGCATTAAGTGACTTTCTGAACGTTAATGCTGATTTGGTTGGCTGGTCACTTCTAAGCATACCAAAATAATAAAGGCTGGCCCACAGAAGGGCCCCTGGAACTGGGAAACCGCCCTCCAGGCCTCCTTCATCCGAAACCCAGCCTTCACTCAAGTTATCTACCAGGAAATCAGTGCAAAAAGCATCCAAAAATCTTGCCTGTCAGCAGGTTAATTTTCATATAATTTTAAAAGAGCTAGACATTTTTCTTTCAAAATTCATTTATAAAAATAAATTTCAGTTTGAGACCTTAGGTACCAAATTGTAGCTTAATTTAGTCGTGATGGCTGCACTATAAAGTCATGAAAAACGCAGCTGAAAATGCTGAGCCCCAGCTCCTCCTCCCGGCACCCTCTGTGGTCACAGCCCACTCCAGGGCTGACCAAATACCCTCAGCTGCTTGAGAACAGTTTAGCCTTCCTCTGTCCTGAAACTCCCACAGAACTGTCATTCTCAGATCCTCATGACGACACCCAGTAACTGAAATACACTCGTGATGGGGAAGGAGGCCCGTCACAGGCTCAGCAACACTGATGCAGGCGCCAGGACAACGTGGCCACCTCGAGGCCCCGCTCCCTCAGATGCTCTGCACTACAGTGCCAGCACAAACTTGAACCTTGGAACAATGACAATTTCAGTCAGCTGGACGGCATCAGCAAGTCCCTCCAGGTGTTGTGCTGAGACGATGGACAGCCTGGCCCGCCATCACCAGGCACCCTGGACAGGCACACTGTCAGGTGGAACTGCCAACGTGCCTTCCTGCGCACAGCCCTGCTGCCATCGACATCTCTGTCTGACTACGTGCGGGAGCAGCTTCTGCCTCAGCCAGGATCACTGGAGGGGTGGCAAGGAACTGGACTCAGCAAGGTTCCGGCCTCCACATCCACACACACAAAGCAAGTTCCAGAGTACTGTCCTCTCAGGGCCAACGAACAGGTGGCTGGCCTGTTCCTATTACCAGTTGAGGGAACTCAGCGTAGAGCCTGTGGGACAAGGTGATACAGCAGGAGTCTGGTCCACTGCAAACTTAAGCCTGTTTAGTCAAACCACGGAAAGGAACGGCCCGGTCAGCATCCTCGGACATGGCTGCCCCAACTCTGCACACAGAAGCCAGTGGAAGGCACGGCTCAGATCTCACTGATAGTCCTCTCTGAAGGACAGTACTCCGAGGGGCCAGGAGAGGACACATAGAAGGACTGTGTTTTCCTTTTTAACCGGGCTCTTTTGTTGGCCAGCACCAGGCTGCGCCGGCTGGAGCTGATGATTTCCGAGATGAACTTCTTGCAGTCCACGCACACCTCCATGGTGCTCCAGTCCTCCATGAGCTCCTTGGGAAAGTGCGGCTCTTCATCCGACCTGTCCACAGACTTAGACTTTGAGGAGAACCTGGGAAAAACCAGAACCACTCAATATTCTTACTTATTTTTCCGCTGCAGTACTGAGGACATTGGTAAAAAGCAACTATTATTGCCAGAACATGGGCTGGGGAGTGGCCTAATCAGGTCCTTCCAGAGAGGAACTTCTCACTGGAAACAGATTTAAAAATATTTTTCAGTAAAGAAACCAGGAAACATGTTTCATTAAGAAGGAACAGAAATAGCTGGGCACACACCTGTCACCCCAGCAACTCTGGGGGCTGAGGCAGGAGGACTGCGTGTTCAAAGCCAGCCTCAGCACCTCAGCAAGGTCCTAAGCAGCTCAGTGAGATTCTGTCTCTAAAAAAAATTATTAAAAAATGGCTGAGGAAGTGGCTCAGTGGTTAAGTGCCCCTGGGCTCAATCCCTGACACACCAAAAAAAAAAAAAAAAAAAAAAAAAAATATATATATATATATATATTAATTATAAAGGAGGAGGAAAGAAAAGAAAGAAAGAAAACAGAGCCTCCTGGGTATCTGCTGGTTACCACACACATACAGGTGGATTTTAACAGCCAAATGACACAAGGGTGCACGCTGCTCTAGCACCCTACGAGATTTAGAAGAATAACTTCTTCCCAAGGGTCTGGGGACTCTGTGTCGTGAGCACAGGACATTGGTAAATGGTGCACGGGGGTCAGATTATGGGAAACTGAAGCACATTTATCTTCATCCTACGACACATTCTGAAAAATTGTCTTTGATCAGTTCTCCTGTCATTTGTGTATTTGTCAATATGCCACCCCTCCCCCATCTTTACCTTTGGGTAACTGGTAACTTAGATTCCAGAGATCACAGACATTTTGGCCATGTTTGCGGGACCAGCTATTCATTTACTTTTTTTTTTTTTTTTTTTGTACTGGGGATTGAACCCACAAGTGCTTA
Source organism: Marmota flaviventris (assembly GCF_047511675.1). Lineage (NCBI taxonomy): Eukaryota > Metazoa > Chordata > Mammalia > Rodentia > Sciuridae > Marmota > Marmota flaviventris. Next base: position 68,077,096 of record NC_092513.1, read on the forward strand.
ACCACTGAGCCACATGCCCAGCCCTTTCTATTTTTTATTTTGAGATAGAGTCTCGCTAAGTTGCCCAGGCTGGCCTTGAATTTGCCATCTTTCTGCCAGTAGGCCTGTGCCCACCTCTAAGCCTAGCTTTGTCCTGCCACCATATGACCAGAGCTGGCTTTCTTCCTTCCATTTTCCTTTTCTTTTTCTTTTTGGCCCAGGGGGTGCTGGGGATTGAACTCAGGGGCACTTAACCACTGAGCCATATCCTCAGCCCTATTTGTATTTTACTTAGAGGAAAGGTCTCACTGCGTTGCTTACCACCTCCTTTTTTGTTGAGGCTGGCTTTGAATTCGCCATCCTCCTACTTCCGCCTCCCAAGCCACTGGGATGACAGGTGTGCCACTGCGCCCGGCTCCTTCCATTTTTCTTTTAAGACCAACACTAACCTTGCCCTGCCCTGAATCCAAAATGACTGAGACTTGGATGAGTTTTTTTTTCTTTTAAATTGCCAGCTTTGGGCATAGAGCTTTATTTCATAGTGAAGTGACCCAGGGCTGTTTCAGACTCTTGTAGCACAGGAATGAACAGATTTATTTTTTTCCCCAAAACTTAGGTAGGGAATAAGGATTAGAGTGTTACATGCAATTTTTCATTCCACTGACAATAGTTTTAAAGATGACTTTTTTCTTCAATATTTATTTTTTTTAGTTGTGGTTGGACACAATACCTTATTTCACTTATTTATTTTTATGTGGTGCTGAGGATCGAACCCAGGGTCTCGCACGTGCGAGGTGAGTACTCTACGGCTGAGCCACAGCCCCAGCCCATAAAGATGACTTTTAAAAGGTGTAATAAAGCAGTTATTTCAAAAGTAGGAAAAATAATAGACTACATTATTAGAGTATCCTTTAAGTAGCTAGCCATTGTCCCCCCAAAGGTAACTTTGGAGATTTGGGACTCATG